>NW_012101766.1:68355-94280 GCF_000951045.1 Mandrillus leucophaeus
ACAATATTTTTAAAGTTGTCCTTGAAACTTCTCTTTTACCCATGGTTTGTTTTAACGTGTTGTTTAATTTCCAAATATTTGAGTTTTTCCAGATATGTCTTGGTCATTGATTTCTAGTTCTGATTGTCTGAGAACCTAACTTAAATGACTTTTATTTATTTTCATTTGTTATACTTTTATCATCCAGGATATGGTCACTCTCAGTGGCATATTCCATGTGCATCTGATAAGGATGTGTATTCTGCTCTTCCTGGATAAAGTGTTATAAATTCAAATTGCTGACAATGTTCAGGTCATCTATATCCTTAACGGTTTTCTCCCTGATTCTTTTATCAACTACTGAGAGAAGAATGTTGGCGTGTCCAACTATAATTTTGAATTTGTCTATTTTTCTTTCAGATCTGTCTGTTTTGCCTTAAACATTCCTTATCTTTCAGAATAATTAAAAGTAAAAAAAAAAAAATTTAGTTTTTTTTTCATTTCTGATGTTCTCCATTTTGTTGCATAGATCCAAGTTTCTGAGCTTTTACCCTGTGAATCAGAGTCATTTTAAATTTCTTGTCTTATGTGAGAGTTTAATTCTGATTACTGCTTTGTCTTTTCAGATTGTGTTTTATTGTGTATTTTCATATTCTTCGTAACTTTTTATGTTGAAAAAAATGTTGTATGTTCAAAGCTGAACATAGGACAGAAGACATTGAAGTAAATGTTTTCATGCTTGAAAATGAGCAGACCTTTCCTCCTCCTGTCTGTAATCGTGGGTTTGTGCTTGTTTAGCTGACTTGGGTTTGAAGTTTGTTCACCTTTGACTTTGGGTCTCATAACCTGACTTTCTGTGTTTCCTGCACACTGCTCCCGAGATAGAAACTGTTTCTGGGCTATCTTCCAGTTAGAATTCTTTACTTGATTCTTATCAGCATGGTTTTGGAAGGGAAACATGTTTTGGGGAAGCCTTGGTGTTAGGCAGACACTGTGTCTTGAGGGGATGACCTTCACCAGTGTTTCTGCCTTCTCCCAGTGGCTGCCTCTCTGTCAGTTTTAGAGTTTCTTTGCTTTGTTTTTCTATTCCCTTCCTCAGTCTTCAGTGCCAGGCTACTATTTGGTTGCCCTTCCCCTGCAGAGTAAGGCTTTTCTTCTTTAGGTAGATAGGGTGCATGGTACATAGTCTAGGTGAACTCTTAGTGCTGGCTTCTGTCCCTCTTTCCCAGCTGCAGTGTATTTCCACAAATTCCCTTAGACAGCAGTCTTACTTTATTAACCTTTTCCCAAGCAGATTAAAGGTTTTGCTCCTTAGAGAAACAGAAGGAATAGGCCAGGCACGGTGGCTCACGCCTATAATCCTAGCATTTTGGGAGGCCAAGACGGTGAATCACAAAGTCAGGAGTTCGAGGCAAGCCTAGTCAATACGGTTAAACCCTGTCTTTACTAAAAATACAAAAAAAAAAATTAGCCCGGTGTGGTGGTGCATGCCTGTAGTCCCAGCTACTCGGGAGTCTAAGGCAGGAGAATCGCTTGAACCCAGGAGGCAGAGGTTGCAGGGAGCCCAGATCAGCCACTGAACCTCAGCTTGGGTGACAGAGTGAGACTCCGTAAAAAAAAAAAAAAAACCGAGAGAGAGAAACAGAAGAAATCGGTTTGGACAGAGTTTGCTCAGTGACTGCTGTTCCACTTGTTCAGCCAGGCCAAGAGAAATGCTTTCTCTGGTTTCTGTCCGTCTTCCATATGAGTAACTGGAGGGGGTCCTAGAGAACAAAGCCTGCAAGAGGAGGCAGAGTCCCCAGATCTACCAGCTATGCTCCAGCCTGAATACTCTCATGCTAGCCTACATTCTTGCTTTTAGCAATTTGTTAAGTAATTGTAGGTGAAAACTCTTCCCAGTTTATATAGTATTTAGTGGTGTCTGTCCTAGGTAAACAAACGCTTGGGTCCTATGTCTCCCTGCAGGTTTCTTTTTCTGACCAGATTTCTAGTTGTTCACCCTGAGAACTCAGTCACCTAATGGGCTTCAGAAAAGTCATTATGTGGTTAGTTTGAAGTTTCCCCGGGTTAGTTTTTTGTTGCAAGGAAGGGCAGGCGCTATGATCTTTCCAGCTCTTTAAATCTCCATGCTGAAACTATACATCGCTTATATTAATGATATTATTGTTTATTAAACACTGTTTTCACAGATGTTTTACATTCTGTCTTTGATAGTTTCTGTTTCTAAAGGGCTTAGGGATATGCTGTTGATTCTTGCTTATTTTATTCTGTTATCTTGTAAAGATTCATATTTTATTGATATTTTACCAGAGGCCTAATTTGGGATTGATCTCTCAATGGGGACCGTTTTGATCATAGCATAAGCCAGGGAACCACTTTAGACCATTTCCAGACTTATAGTAATATTCTAAGGCTCAGCTTTTTTATCTTGTTTGGGCCCAGTAGCAAGTCTCAAACTCAGAATTAGAACATTTGCGCCTTAGGGAAATGCCAACTTTCTCATTTAGCAGGTGTTTTTTTTTTTTTTCTTTTGCCTTTATCTTTTTTCTTTCTCTTCTTGTGAATCCAGTGATATATGTAAAATATGCAGTATGGTTTGGCTGTGTCTTCACTCAAATATCATCTTGAATTGTAGTTGCCATAACCTCCATGTGTCATGGGAGGGACCCAGTGAGAGGGGAATCGTGGAGGCAGTTACCCTCATGCTGCTGTCCTCATGATAGTGAGTTCTCATGAGATCTGATGATTTTATAAGAGGTTCTTTCCCCTTGGCTCGGCGCTTTTCTCTCCTGCCACCACGTGAAGAAGGATGTGTTGCTTCCCCTTCTGTCATGACTGTAAGTTTCCTGAGGCCTCCCCAGCCATACAGAACTGTGAGTCAATTAAACCTCTTTCTTTCATAAATTACCCAGTCTCAGGTATTTCCTCATAGCAGTGTGAGATTGGACTAATACAATATGTTTTATTGAAAACCTAGTCTTTTTAAATTGACCTATATAAAATTGTCTATTTTTAAACTACAAAGACAGCATTTTCATGTGGCTCAACCTTATGTTTTTAGTAACAGATTCTTTCAGAATACCTCTTCCACTATATTGCTCAATAAGTATATTGTTCTCCTTGCCCTTATGAATATCTAAAATATTACTTAATAATGCTGGATATTTTTAAGAGTAGAAGCAGGTGATTACAGGGATTCCAGATAATGAAGTCTTGGTAAGCACACATGTGCAATTTGGAATATTCATAATAAATTTATAGTAAAGTGACCATTGACATGTTCTGCTAATTAGTAAGAAGAAAGTTTATAAAAGCAATATGAGGCCATATTTTTAAAGTCTTAAAATGCCAGTTTAACATTTTTGTTTACAGGATGTAAGCAAATTAGGGTCACCAAAAGATTGGGAATGAGGAAGAATTCTGACTTCTAAAAGTGTCTTAATAAAACTCATTTGACACGAGAGTAAACACAGACCTGAAGATAGAACCTGAAGGTTAGAAGATGACAAGAAGTTCTTCTATACTCTAGGCCTGAAGTAACTGGACTTAAAATCAGAAAAGTGGCAGCAAGAGTGAAAAATAATTTTTAAAATTCTTTTTTGTTAAAAATGCTAGGATTTCACATTTGATGGACTGAAAGGGGAACAATAGACAAAGACTCACAATGATTCTAAGGTAAATCACCTCAGGAAGAGGAAATGTTTTATGAATAAAAAAGACAGACATGCAAAATCATTTAAGACATGTTGACTTTGAGTGTCTGGCCAAAGGATCTCCATTTAAAGGAAGTGAATTCTCTTCTGGCATGAAACAAATACCCTAACATATGTAAACTGAATATGAATATAAACACCAAAATTATCTAAAAAACAGATAAAAGTAGAAAAACAAGTATAATCATTTTGGACTAGACTTAGTATAAAGGTAAGGCTGCAGATCAAATTATTTTCTTATTTCTGTCTTAGAAAAACCTCTATATACCAAAGATTTTTGTTTCATTTGTTTTTTATGAGTGTAGAAATTTAGTGTGTAGAGTTTGGGTCCTATAAGAAAGTGTGGAGGTCTCCTAAAATTATGAGAATACATTGAACTTGTGAAATGAGCCACAAGAAACACATATACTAAGAATTAAAGCAGTATCAGTTGACACATTTATACTTGGAGTTTTCCCACAATCAGTTGACAGTGCTTCATTGTTTTCATTTACTATACAGTTTATATGGTGCTTTTGGTTTCAAAAGGCCATAATGCATAATTAGAAATTCAAGATGAAATGTATCAACATTCATACACAAGAAGAACACATTCTTTCCCACAAAAATTTTTTTTTCTTAATTTTTAAGACAGCTTTGAAAATGAACAACAAGGGCACTTCACTTTTCTCAGCAAAGTGGGAATTCTTGAAAGAGTTACAGGTGATAAATATTTCAAGAATCATTTGCTGTGTAGTTGATTGCAATTTAAGTTCTTATGATTTCTAAGAGGTGCCTGCCAACTGAAAATATAAGAGAAATAAAACATACTAGGCCATATTCAGAAGCAAGTTTTAATTAAATTACAAATGCTAAACTGAAAAGCTTCTGGATTGGTATCATTAAATTGCAAAGGTTCAATCATCCACTAAATATAAAGGAATAATTTACTGCTGTGGCAATATCGATCTTATTAATGTTTATTCTGTCTATGTTTTATGCCGGGGACAATTTATATATATGTGTGTGTATATTTATATGTACATATATATAAATATGTGTATATTTATATACATATTTATTTACATATAAATATATGAACATTTATATACATATGCATGCATATATGTATGCATATATAAATATACATATATTTATATATACATATAAACACATGTATGTATACATAATATATTTATACTTATATATTTATGTATACATAAATATGTTTATATGTATATTTCTATGTATGTTTATAGGTATATTTATGTATTTATGTATATATAAATATATATGTATATTTACATACATATATTTTTTATCTGCATATTTATATACATATAGGTATATAATTGCGTATATTTATATGTACATTTATATACATATAGATATATAAATATATATTTGTATTTGTATATGTACATGTGTATTCATATGTATATTTGTATATAAATATATATGGATTAATGAACCTATACCTGTATACATATATTCATTTATATACATGCACATAAATAATTAGTGTAATTGGAAAATAAATTTTATTAACAGGCATTGATAGAAAATACATGCTAATCACTGTTCGAAGGGCTTTTCTAAACTTTTTTTTATGTTTATTACACTGTATAAAGAACTTGTGACTCTAAGATGTTTAAATAACATGCTTGCTTGAAATCCTGCTATCTAGGAAGTGGCAGACGGTAAATTTAAGCCTAATTCCAAATACACATTCATATTTATTATGTTATGTTTTGTAGAAATGACTTTTGGACAAGATACGTTGGGGGAAAGTGATCTGTTATTTCCTTTAGCTTTAGCACAAATGGTGTTACCAATGACAACTGGCACCTTGGATGTCAAGCCCACAGGACTATGAGTGAAGTAACATCAGCTCTGGCCCTATTAACTATTAATTCTGTGAACGTCAAAAAAAAAACTCAATTTGATTTTTTAAGCTTCATTTTACTTTTCTAAAGAGAAAGAAATTTAGTGGGACATTATCTAAGATTTATTCCATCTTAACCAACAGTTACAGGTATTATTTTATTAGATACTATGTTTCTATCACTTGCTATTAACTAGTAATTTATTAAGGTAATTTATTACCTTAATGAGTCCTCAAAACACAACCATAAAGTCACTACTTTTACCACTAGTTAATCTACTCCAGTTATTCAACTGAGCAATCACTTATTTTTACAATAATTTTAAAATTCTTGATATACGTTTCAAAAATTGGACTGACTCATGAACTATTAAAAGATGCATGCTTAAGATAAAATGTTCATCGAGGTAGGAAAGATACATATTCAAATTAATTTAACTTGGAAATCAGTCATCAAAGGAAAATGTTACACTATTTTCCCATCCGAGTACTAACCAGGCCTGGACTCTGCTTAGCTTCTGAGATTAGACAAGGTCAGGCACATTGAGGGTGGTATGGCTATAGACTCTTTCACTATTTTCAGAAGTTAAAGGTTAAAGCAGAATGTCAGGTACATGGTAAACATACTATACTTTTTAATTTATACTTCATCCTCTTACCTTATAAAAAGTTCAGGGATGTAATTAGCTCACACAATGCCAGGTGTGGTGGCTCACACCTGTAATCCCAGCACTTTGGGAGGCCGAGGTGGGCAGATCACCTGAGGTCAGAAGTTTGAGACCAGCCTGGCCAACATGGTGAAACACCACGTCTACTAAAAACACAAAAATTAGCTGAGCGTGGTGGCAGGTGCCTGTAATCCCAGCTACTTGGGAGGCTGAGGCAGGACAATCACTTGAACCCAGGAGGCAGAGGTTGCAGTGAGCCGAGATCACGCCTTTGCACTCCAACCCGGGCGACAAGAGTGAAACTCCGTCTCAAAAACAAACAAGCAATAATAAGAAGAAGAATTAGCTCATACAGAACAATTTTTGCCTTCATGTATCCAAGAGAGATTCTGAAAAGGATAATAATTGAGAGTACTAGAATTAAGTGACAGTGAAATATTTTAAGACTCTATGCCTACTAAAATTATATGCCAAGATACTGAAAACAGGTACAGATATAATCACATAATACTCTAGTGGGAAACTGAGAAATCAGGAAGAAAAACAAGGTACCAAGAACCTAAACATAAACTGCCAAATGGACAGACCGTAATTAAATATCTAAAACAGTAAGTTGAATGTATTGTTTGCTAAGCAATGAAAAGTTAATTGAGAAAGACTTCAGTGGACTGACTTCCTTTCAGAAGCAGGTTCATGGAAGTGAGTCAGTGGGCAATTGACTGATTTTGGAAGCATGACTGTCACTGATTTGCTGGCATTCAGAAGTGTGGTTTACTGAGGGTGAATTTGATTACGTAGAATGGCTTTAAACCTTGTTGGTTGGAACTTGTTTTTATGGCCAAATAACAATCAATGTTTTATCTGGAGAATAGGAATTTTGTATTCTCAGAACATATCCTTTTGCTAGTTTACAAATTTCTTATCCAAGTAATAAATGGACTTTAAGTTGCTAAGACATTAGAAGATATATTTGTGTACTTTAGAAGCTATATTTTGAAAAGCTCGATATTTATTTGTGGATAACTTAGAATATTAAAAAACGATGTGGGCATTTAATCAAGAATTATCTGGTATGACTTTGATATTACTAAAAGTAGATGTTTGCTAAAATAACCTAGTTTTTTTTTTCTTGGTAAGTTCACTGTCCTTTGTTAGGAATTGTTAAGCAATGGAGACACCATGGTATGTTTGAAAGATCAGAAGACTAGAGTTTGAATGTCAGCTCAACTCCTCATTGATTGTAAGGTTATAAGTAGTTCAATTAACTTCTAAGACATATATGAATAGGCTTAGCTCAGAGGATAATTTAGACACATGTCCACTATTTACTATCTACGGCTTTAGATCCAAAATTCTAAATGATCTCTAATAGTGAATTAGAAAGTAAAATACGTGAGTCTTAAAGAGTCTTGTTGCCCTGTTTCCTTAAGGCTCAGTCTAAGGTCATGTTTCAGCAGCCTGACATATAGAACAGCGTCTTGGTTTTCCCTTGGATATTCATGATCTTATATCTTTCTTGAAACTCTAGAAAGATCTTGAGACATATACTGAAGTAATACTATTTTGTTTGGGAGAGCCAAACCTAAGAAGGTGAGAGTCATTAAGAAACAGGAATTGAAGCAATTAAAACTGCAAACTCAGTACTTTAAAGTGATATTAAAGATGAGTAGTTCATTCTGCTGGTATTTTTGTCATCCATGGACTTTGAGGAGTTTTGAGAGAAAGCACACCTTGGACACAGTCCAAAGAATGGAAAAAAAAGAAAGAAAGATTTACCTGCCTGGTTTCTTCTGTTTTCCGCTTCCCATGAACTAAAGTTTGTCTCTACACTTCTGAGTTACATATATGGTTCCTTAGCAAACCTGCTCAGGAAGCCATGTCACACAACCACAGGGTGGTGTTTCATCCAAGCCTGTAATTAGAGAGCTGACAAGTGCAGAAAGATGCTACGTGATGCCACTTAGGTAGAAAGCTTCAGAATTTCAACTCTATGTAGCTGGTGACTTCAGCTACCTGGGTAAGCCTCAGCAAGGTGGTGGCTGAGGCAGAGGTCACATCCCAGCCCTGGGGCTCGCACAGGGTGGTGAACTGTTGGCAACTTGTGAAAGAAACAGATAATACAGGGTATCCGTGCAAGCTCATAAGGTTTGTCTTGAACACACCTTTCCATTCCAGTAGCAGGAGTACTAAGAAACAGAGAACTTGCTCTGAATATTTCATTTCATGTCCATTGCTCCTTAAACTGCTCACTGGGTCCCATTCAGCTTACTAAGAACTGAGACAACTTCCAGGGGGGACTCCATTCCTAACTTGATAATACCTCACCAACTACTTACAGTCATGCCAGACAAGAAGGAAATCGTCAACCTATCAGACCTCTGAAGCACCCTTCCCACAAACGCCCACTCTGCTTGCCTCAATCTGTGTCCTTCATGATTCCATTTTGTTCTTTAAATATGTATAATTTTCCAGGAGAAGAGTAGAAGAAATGGCAAGTTTTATCTCTTTTGAAAGTTTGGAATTTCTTATAAACCATGCCAAATCAGGAAAAGCATTGAAATAATATTCAATTAATTTATCGACACCTGCTTTTAAGTTTCTGACCATTATTATTCTTTAAATAAAGGTAAGATATGGAAATGAATATCTTTGGAGTAACAGGTCTATATACAAAACAATGGAAATTCTAGTTACAAGCTGCTTTAAAAATAAACATGTTATTTTAGTGTTTGGTCTCATGAACTCATACATTTATACACAGGGAATTAAGTTGGAGAAGGCCATTGCCAATGGACTAATAAAATGCTTTTGGTTACATGCAGCAAAGAAAGCAATGCCAATTGGCTTAAGTAGTAAAAGGAATTTTTTGGCCATATCATTGAAAAGAAAACTCCATCAGTAGAAGAACTGTAAGTCATACTCCACCCAGACTTTGTTTACAAAATGGCAAAAATCGAGGCAAAAATGGCAGCCTCCATTTCAGTTCTTACATGCAATTACTAGCCTATTCAGGAAAAGACGGAAGAGCTGTCGTTCAGAGTTCACAGAAGAAACTTCCAAGATGCACTGTGAAAAGGGCATTTTATAAAGGAAACTTGCCAAATGCTATCCTAAAAAATGTGGGCCAGGGCATGGAGTATGCTAATGGGCCTATTCTCCATCTTTCAGTGGCACTCAGAAGCTACTGGGGACAAATGAAAGAGAAATGAATGCTAGGGATGCAGCAAGAGATGTCCAGTTCCCCTGCTTTATCTGACATAGAGTGAATTCTTCAAGAAAACATTTCTAGAAACAGAAATGGTCAATCACCCTCAAAAATGAGGAAAGGAACTCCAGGAAAGCTTTTCTGATCTATTACCATGTAGAGGTTTCTAATATTCTATGAGCAAATTATTGTAACCTACTTATTTGACAGAATGTTTACAAAGCCAAGGTCATTATTTCCTGTTTTAGAGAATTGGCATAAGAACCGGATTTTGACTTCTTATAGCAATCTATGTACTGTCCCAAATTGTCGGTAAAATCATGACTACTGTTGGAACCATAGTCCATTATAGACTAATCAGGCTGTAGACATCTGCTGTTTCCTTAAATATGTTTACATACATATGCGCTTCTTCCAAAGTTTTCTCTACTTCTTAAATGAGCATAACTTCGGTCTTCCTGCAGGACTCTACAGACTAAAAGATTTTGAATTTTCTATGATATTTTATACAGATTAACCAGCACAGTCAAAAAGTAAATAAATAAGTCTTTTAGACTACTAAGAACTAAATTTAAGCTGTATAAATCCTATTTTTAAGATTTTTACTTTACATGTTATAAATTAACATAAAATTCCAAAATATTTATATTTTAGTGTATTTTGCTAATTCTACTTGAAATTTGCATGATTCTGAATCACAGAAAGGCAAAAACAAATATGTAAAATATTTTAAAAATTAAAGGCTGTAGGTATTTTATTTCTAAAAACCATTGCCATTAAAATGAGTTTAAAAACCATTTATGATCTCTGAAAATTATTATTAGTCACCCATTAAATTGGTATATAAAATGGCAATCCAAGAGAAATTGACATTGTTGTTTTGTAAATCAGGAACTTAAACTCTTTTCAAATATCCTAGAGGAAAATTACAGTATTTTAAGCCTCTTTATGATGAAAGTCCATAATCTTCTCAGTGGCAATCCTCACAAACTGGCTGTGAAAAATTCAGTAATCAACGTTACAGTAAAGTTTGTTTTGAGAAGTCTAAAAAGAGAAGATTAAGGAAAAACTGATAAATGCAATCATCCTTCCATATTTGTAAGGGATTGATTCCAGGGCCCCATGGATACACCAAATCCATGGATGCTTAAGTCCCTGATAGAAAATGGCATAGTATTTGCATATAACCTACACATCACCTCCCATATACTTTAAATAATCTCTAGGTTACTTATAATACATAATACTATATACATGCTATGTAAATAATTGTTATACTGTATTCTTAGGAAAACGATGGCAAGAAAAAAAGTCTGTGCATATTCAGTACAGATGCAAGCTTTTTTTTTTTCCGAATATTTTTGACTCAGCATTGATTGAATCCACAGATGAGGAGCCCATGGATAGAGGCCTGACTGTGTATGTTTGTCTTTACTGGAGAGCAACTTCAATATTAAAGCAAAACTCATCTGTTCTTGCCTGTTCATTCAATCAATAATTATTTTAGTGTGAATACTGAAATGTCCTATAAATTGTTTCAAAAATCTTCTAAGAACGGTTTATGATTTTCACCTTGGGAGTAATGTCAGATTTAACTTGTCTCTGTTGTTCTCTTAAATTCAGTCCATATTTTCCCATATTCTGTAACCCACATATAAGAAAATGATTTTAATATTAACATATTTGGTATTGAACATGTTTAGTAATGTAGCACTTCATACTTCATAAATAACATGAACATAAATGACTTATTGCGTGATAACATCTGACTTTTGGAGGTAGACATTATTATTCCCATGATTCCTGGGGAGAAAGGACAGTTACCATTTGGTTGAGTCAACCCTTACAGGTTGGCAGGGTGAACGGGAATCACAAGAGTGCCTCTTAATGATGCCTGGTGGTGCAGGGTGGAAGTCCAGGGTGTGTAGAAAATAATAGATTTTCTTTGTTTATCAAATAATAGATTTTCTTTGTCAAGATTACATGACACACTCCATGAAAGAGTGCTTCACAAGCTTCAACCTGCCATAAACGAATCTGGTTCATTTAAATGTAAATGAATCTGTTCAAGAGTAAGGAACAATGGATTCTAGTTATCCTTGCATTCTCTGTGGCTGTGTGACGTTGAGCTTGCCACTTACAAAAGTGTTTGTCTTCTCCTAGAGAGGCAGTCTAGCATAACAGCATCCCAAAAACCCTGAAGCCAGTCTGTTTGGATTTAAATCCTGGTTTTACTGCCTTTTGCCTGGATGACTTTGTGCCTTTCCCTTACTCTTTTTATGCATCAGTGTTCTTATCTACAAAATGAAGTAAATGAAAGCATCAACTTATCAAGGTATAATGAGGATTAAACTGAGTGTCAAGTACTTAAAGCATTGCTTAGGACTAAGTAAGCTCTATATTAGCACTTGTTAAATAAATAGGCCAACTGCTATACATACATATATTCTTTAATTCCTATGACAGCTTTATGCAGTCAGTAGAATTTGGTTTTTCCAAATAAGAAATAGAAGCTTGGAGAAGTTGAGGAATGTATTGAAAGTTATTCACTTAGTGAGTAGTGGAGCTGAGGTTTCAGCTGAGATCCTTGTGTGCCAAAGTCTGTGCTCTTTCCATTACTGATCCCTAGCCTCAAGAAGCGCACTTTCTTTTTTTTTTTTTGAGACGGAGTCTCGCTCTGTCTCCCAGGCTGGAGTGCAGTGGCGTGATCTCCACTCACTGCAAGCTCCATCGCCTCCCGGGTTCACGCCATTCACTGCCTCAGCCTCCTGAGAAGCTGGGCCTACAGGCGCCCGCCACCTCGCCCGGCTAATTTTTTTGTATTTTTAGTAGAGAGGGGGTTTCACCATGTTCGCCAGGATGGTCTCGATCTCCTGACCTTATGATCCGCCCGCCTCGGCCTCCCAAAGTGCTGGGATTACAGGCATGAGCCAGTGTGCCCAGCCAAGAAGCGCACTTTCTAACGAGAGAAACAAGCAGAGACAGCTAGAGCTAAAGTATGATATAAAGTGCATCAGAATCTGCTTGCTCTAATATTAGCACTAGCAAAGTGGGCTGGGAATTTTGAGGAAGAAGTAATACATACACAAATGAGACAGCATTTGAATTGTTTGTGGGAAAAGACATAGTATTTTATCAGCGGAGAAATGGCACCTAGATGTTGCCAGCCAAGAATTGCCTATAAACGGTTTCCCATCAACTCACATACCAATCTCGAAGGTGAGCAGAGATCACAAGAGTGTCTCTTAATGATGCCTGGTGCTGCAGGGTGGAAGTCTAGGGTGTGTAGAAAAGAATAGATTTTCTCTGTTTATTACACAAGTTTGTCAAGATTACATGACACACTCCGTAGAAGAGTGCTTCGCAAGCTTCAACCTGCCATAAATGACATTTTACATTCGAGAAAACTAGTAGTTCTGGATGCTAAATCAATGTGTTCATTTTCACCAGGCTATGTTTGAAAAACTAACATTTGGAACTGCATCTGTGGGAAAACATTAACAGTTAAAGACATATTTGATTAGCACTGACAGTTTCTTATTCCAAAAATCATATGGCTAAGTTGCAGTATCAACCCACGGAAAGTTAAGTCATATTATCCTCTTCCAAATCTTAAGAAATTGCACTTGGATAATTGTGTAATGTATGATGCCATATCAGTTATGTTGTAATATGAATAATGTACTTTCTCTTAGGCTTTAAAAAAGTTTATAATGAGTATGTTACTTGAACTTCTGGTTCTCCAACCTTCAATCTTTTTAAAGTCAAGTTTATATCCAGATTAAAGCAATTGTTGTCAGCTTATTCATGCATTACTCACTCATCAAATATTTATTAGGTGCCTGGGACTTTTCTAGGAACTGAGGATATACCAGAAACAAAACTGACACAATTGTTCTTTTGAACTTTCAATGTAACAAGGAAAGAGAGAAAATAAACAACAAATAAAATAACTAGATAAAAGTTATGGGATGTTAGAAGATAAAACAAGCTAAGGAAAAACAGGCACATTGAGAGAAGTTGGAAGTGCCAGTTGGGGAAGGGATCTGGGTTGTAGTTTGAAATATGGTGGTCAAGACAGGATTCATGGAGAAAGTGAGATTTGAACTGAAACTGGAAGGAAAGTTAGCCATGAGAATATTGGATAGAGGACTATTCCAGGAAGAGGCAGCTGACAGTGAAAGGTGAAAAGTTGTGTTGGAAGAAGAGCTATAAGCTAAGAATGGCAGAAGAAACATGAGCTATGGGTATGAGAGTAGGGAATGATATTGGAGAAGGAAAAGGAAACTGGATGATGTGAAATTTATTAAAGGCATTAAAGGTAAGATGCTTCAAAAATTATGTGTTCTTTTGAGTACTGATTGCTTCCAAATATGATATTTTCCGAACTTAAAATACAAAAACACCGATTGGGATATATCATTCAATTGCTATTTTTACTACTTAGATATTAAAATCCATGTGGATAGTTTTATACCTGTTTTCAAGATTTTTGCCTACTTGCTGTTGTATTCATTTAGCCATGATTTCTCATTGATTTTCTTTCAATACTGACCATAAAGGACATCAAAATTAGCATTACTTTGAGGAAAGTAAAACTTTAATCCCCTCGCTAAAAAAAAGTAAGCAAGAGTCATTTGAAATTTTGGACTGTACTATTCAACGGATAGGAGACAAAGATTTCAATGACTACATGAATAGGACCTATTTCTACAAAGCTCTCTCCAAGGATCTAAGTGGAATCTCAGAGACTAGTGTGAATTTAGTAGATTCTAAAATTTGAAAGATGATATTCGCCTTTGAACACACTCTGAAGGATTGATAAATTATGTCAGGTGAGATTTTTTAACTAAAATGGCTCATTTGTTTTTTATTGGGTGGGTCTGACCTTGCATTTTACTTTGTGGGTGTTCATTATTCTTTTCAACAATATTTTCCATAGTGTTTATGAATTTTCCCATCCACGTTGAGTAAGCAGATATCTGCATTAGATGTTGATATGGTTTGGCTGTGTCCCCACCCAACTCTCACCTTGAACTGTAGTTCCCATAATCCTCACAGGTTGTGGGAGGGACCAGGTGGAGATAATTGAATCATGGGGGTGTTTTCTCCCATCCTGTTCTTGTGATAGTGAGTTAGTTCTCATGAAATCTGATGGTTTTCATAAGGGTCTTCCCTCTTCGCTGGGCACTCATTTCTGTCCTTCCTGTCACCATGTGAAGAAGGACATGTTGCTTCCCCTTCTGCCATGATTGTAAGTTTCCTAAGGCCTCCCCAGCCATGTGGAACTGTGAGTCAATTAAACCTCTTTCCTTTATAAATTACCCAGTATAGGGCAGTTCTTTATAGCAGCGTAAGAATGGACTAATATGTTAAGGTATGTATCAGTTTTTGTTAAATCAGAAGACAGAAATCACACATTGATTTCAACAACGTAATAGAAAAGATTATTGATGATTACAGGGGATTGAAGTAATGGGGTAGCTTGCTACTCAGGAATAAAGAGAACGCTACAAAGAACAGGAAAGCTGAAAATAATAAATAGCTGTTAACTCCACGGATAGGAATTATACCGAAAAAGTCACTCCCACCCTAGGACTAGAATCCTTGCTTTGTGGGAGAGGCTGTTGCCTGGCCTACTGGGTGGCTTTCACTGAGGTGTCCTACCCAAATCTCACTGAGGTACCCTACGAAAAAGGCTCTGGAAACTCCAAGAGGGATGAATGGGGAAAGCCAATCACAGGTAGTTTCCAGGCCTCAGATCTCTCTCTGAAACTCACAGCGGGCGCTGGAGAGTTGTCCACAGAGAGATGCTATCTCTAGCTGGCAGCCACTTGCTGCAGAAAACAAAAGCACCCTAGGACAAGGAAGAAAACCTTTTACTCCTCTCGTGTACGCAGCCCCACTACCAGGACGCTCTCCTGAAAATTTATACCCTCCTGCCAACTGGCAAAGGAGAAATTCTCCAGTACAATACATAGCAATGAAGGGTGGATTTATAGCTGAGATTCAAGAGATTGGTAATTGGCACAAAGCACTTCTGATGGCAGTAACCATCAGAGCTTCTTCATAGTGATGACAACTATGTGTTTCTAACTTTAGCACTACATGACATTCAAATGTCTTGTTCTTTTTCTTTGCATTTTTATGAGCACAGAAATCGTTTCTCCTGTGCTATATCCAGCCATTTCTGCAACTATTTGAAACTATTCTGAAACTATTTGTAGAAAGTTGCCAGAAATTTCTCAAGGGTTGAGACCGATGAAATAAAATTATTGTTGCAACAATAACTTCTTTTTACTTTCTGGAGAAAGTGTTAAGCTAACACTAAAAAGTATTTTACAGCATTCTGATGAACACTTTCCTGGACATTTGAGATGGTCCCATTTTCATGGATGTTACATGGTCCTCAGCATTGAAAGAGGTTAAAAACAATCTTCATTATCTGTGTGTATTATTCAGCAGGTGCTTTTATAGACACAGTGTCATTATGTCATGGCAACAACCATCCATGTTAGTTTTTACTTTCCACTTTATAAATGACAACAATGAGACCAAAAGAGATGTTTAAAACATACAAAAGTCATATAGTCAATCGGTGTTGAAAAGAGATTTGCACTCAAGTCTATTATATTCCATGAGATTTGCCATTCTAAGTGTGATCTGTGGACCACCACATTGACGTCACCCGAAATATTGTGAGAAACACAAAATCTCGGGTAGCATCTGAGACCTAGTGAATCAGAATCCGAGTTTTCACAAGTTCTCCAGGTGATTTATGTGCATATTAAATTCTGAAAAGCGCTGTGCCATGCCTCACGGCTTTTTATCCCATTGGTAGTGTTTGCATATTCCAAGGTCCTATGCTGGATCCTGCTGAGATCGCCTGAAATTTGTAGCGTATTCTAAAATCAAGGTAATAAAATTCTCCAGAAGTCTTGATTATAGTACTCAGTACACACATTTATAGCCACACACACACACACCCACACACACACAGACACACACACCACACACCATGCAGAGAAGGAAAGAGAGATCTTACTGGGAAATGTAACAAAAAATATAGATATTGTCATAGGAGGTTGATTTAATAATTTTTACACAAATAAGGTACGCAATTTATTGTGATCAGCAGAGCAACCAGCAAAACAATTCCTCTTTTTCATGTGAGAAATGTGAGACCCACATGCCAGGGGAAGAAAAAATACAATAATAAATTGTGGGTGTGGATGCCTTCATTATCCCCAGATTACTGGTTGCCAGACTCTTTGTTTTTCTCCACTTTATTAAAACTCCAAAAATATTGAAAGGCCTCCAGGCATCATTTACTTTGCAACTGGAAAGAGCCTCCAGTGTCAAAGTATTAAATATATTTATCACTTCAAAGTCATTGCCCAGTGATGTTTGCATGTTTTTAATAAAGCAATAAACATTGTAGAAATAATGAAAAAACATTTCAGTGCAGACAGCAGGAAGCAGTAAACCAGACTACAGGAACTTATGCCTACAGAGCAGTATTTTGATCACCCAAACGATTGGTGGCTGGCACTGCTGCTGTGTGCTTCCTGCTGCAGTTCTTGCTCTTGAAGTGTCCTTTCGTTTCCTCCTATTCTATTGCAAAAATATTTTATTTAAAAACATTATAGAAGATTTTTGAAACATATTCTTTATGTATAATCTTTGAAAAAAATCACCGAAGTGTAAGTCCATAATCCTGACATGCTGTATATTTGGGTGTGTTGATGCACTAAACCCTGGGGATGATGCTGTTGACAACATGGTTGTCCTTAAGCTTATTTTGAGTTGGGAATGGTGACCAGTCCGGGTACAGCTTATGTTCAGGTGATGTAATCAAAACTGACAAGGTTGGCTACCGGGAATTGGTAGGGGGCATCTCTCCAAGAAAAAGAAGTTGGGCTTTATTTTTTATACAGTCTGTTACAGCACGCTAATTAACAGGTTGACCTATGGAATTAACCCTCCTAATTCTAGCTGCATAACTCTGAGCAAGTTAGTTGACTTTCCTCCTGATGTTGTAATGAACGTAAAAAGAAGCAGTAATACTTTTCCAAATGTTTGGCAAGTACTCAATAAAGTTCTTTGTAATGATTCTGCTCTTCTAACTGTTCATTTTATTGATATTATTTATCCATATGTGATCAAACATTATTTGCAGATATGATTTTTCATGTTTGTTAAAATTCCATTGCTTGTTCCTACCATAATTTACATACTCCCTGAGTTTACGGGACATTCAGGGAGTTTTTCACTATTTTAAATGGACTCTGACTGGTATTTTTACACAGCTATATCTTGAAGTTCACTTGGACTTTAAATCTGTGAATCATTGACCAGATGAACAGCTTACAACTGACTTAGGTTCTCAAGGATTTAAGCTACAAAGTGGTTGTGGAAGATTTTGACTATGAGATATATGTGTGTGTGTATGCATATACATATATCTATTCATATTGCAATATACATATAGCTTTTATATATATGTATATATAGATTTTAATATACATATATAAAATATTTTGGCTTTTCTAGTATATGTTTAAACCGAATTCATTTAGAACATAAAAGAATACTTTTAGCTAAGTCTTGTTTGTAATTCAACAACCCTGCTCTAAAGGGATGTTACTATATGCATCTAAAATATTTTGGCTTTTATAGTACATATGTAAACTGAATTCATTTAGAACATAAAAGAACACTTTTATCTAAAGCTTGTTGGTAACTCAACAACCCTGCTCCATTCATGATTTCTGAGTATTTTCTAATATATCCTACATGATCTGCGGTGGAAGCCTTTCTGTCTTACGAAATTTTTCTCTATATAAAACAGAAATACAAGAATTAGCCATCTAGAGATAACCACTTTCGCATTAATATGTTATCATCATTTATTTGGATTTTTAAGATCTTGAGGTTAAAGTGGTATTTCCTTTTTAACATACATTTTTAGATTACTAGTGAGGAAGAACATTTTAATGTTTATTATACAGTTTCTTGTGACTGTTGTAACAAATTCCCACAGACTTAGTGGCATAGAACTATAGATATGTGTTATTTCACAGCTCTGGGTACCAGAATCTGAAATCACAATAATCTCTGAGAGCTTGAACTTTGCTACACATCAGGTGCGTCCACGTGGTCCATGGTCTTTTTAGGAGTTCAAAGTCTGCTGAGTGAGAAGACGATAAATAAACAATACATAAAACTCATAATTGAAATAATGATGTGAGAGAGACTAAAGGGATATTTTCCCCCTATGGAAGAGTAGCAGGGTTCCTATTTCAGATGGAGTAAGAAATAAGCCTTTCTGTCTCTGAAATGGTAACACTGAATGATCACCAGTGGCCCGTGCTGCTGAAAAAGGTTAGTAAGATGAGGAATGTTAAGTGTTCACCATCTTGGCAAGATGGCGGTCATTAGTATTCTTGGCAAGAGCAGTTTCAGTGGGAACAATCCAGATTGGAAAGCTCTTCTCCCCATCCCTACTCCTATATCATTGACACCTACAAGCCAGATCCAATGTCTTTTTCTTCCACTGATCTTACTCTCTTACTTGGCCATGTTATTTAGACTTCTTGCCAGACTCAGACAGACGAGTTATTAAAAACTTTGCTTTAACTTCAAGGCAGTCAACTTTGCTTATTTTTGTTAAAGCTAAAAAAAATAGCAGGGGGAAAATGGGATTTTTGTCTAAATATATAGAAGCTAATTCTAATTTTAATTGTATAGCTCTATAAAATTAATTCAACATTTATTTCAAAGTGTGATATTTAAAACTAATATATCTGCACATATTACTACTGATCAGAATTGTTTGCAAAACTGAAAAAAATTTGTTTACCAAACCTAATTCATATGAAATTAAAGTTTTCAAAACTAATTAAAGATTTTGTTGTGTGGAATATTTTCAGTTTCTTTAAAAAATATTATTTTTATTCTTATGGTCACACTTAACCTCTTAATAGGGAAGAAACTATAGATTTATAGAGGCAACAGAATTATTTTAATAGACTTACGAATCTAAGTGTTACTGCTTTCAACTCTTGATCTCCTATAAAATGCATCTTTTAGGGTTACATAAAGGACAAAATTGTATCATAATATGTGCTCAGGGAGTGAAATGGCAGGATGGCTTTTACCCAATATAACCACAGATACTACTAAATGTTATTTAATTGCTATCACTTGTAAATGTATAAGGAAGAAATATTCATATTTGTATTGGCTTTAAAGCCATTAGCATTATTACAAGTCATATTAATTACTTGGATATGGGGTAGCTTATTTATGCCTCTCAGCATGGAGCCGTGATCTGATAAACAGGTGAAACCTATTTTTGCTGTCATGAATACTAGTACAAGAATTTGAATAAAGAAAGCTGAGGATGTTTTGTGCAGAGCAGTTATATGAAATCTACATCACTATTGTAAAAATAATGTCTCTCATTGAGCACTCTTAAAATTCCATTTAAAACAAAATGAAGATTTTTAAAAGTTGCTACCAAATTTGCTTTCCAAATAATGCCCAAATAAACTATATTTTACCTGAAATTATACTCCCAACCCCTGACTCAAAACACTATATTGTAAAAGCATCCACCCTAGGAATTTCTACTCATTTTTTAGAAAATGGAAACTGTATTACTTAAATATTATGAGTGTATAAAACACGTAAGAGCAGTTAATAAGATAAAAACAAATGTCTCTGTACTCACCACAGGACTTGAGAAATTAGGTATTTTAGAATCTCCCAGTGTACCCAACCTGGTACCATTTACTTTTTTTGCACACATGGGAAAGTATGATTCTGAATACTATGCTTATCTTTTTCTACTTTGCTTTGCATTATTAACACCAATGTATAAACTGACAAACAATAAAATATGTATTACTGCCTATATTTTTTCCTGCTTCTAATTTTACACTCTGAATTATTTTTTTGAGAATTATCCATATTAGTGATATAGATGTAGTGTAATTTTTCACTGCTGTATAGTATTCCATTATTTAAACAATTGCAATATACTGATCCATTCTTCTGTTGATGGACATTTGGACTATTTTGAGTTTTCTGCTCTTACATACAATATTGTTATGGACATGCTTACACATAAACTCTGATGTAATATGCACGCACAAAGATCTTTATAGCCACAAGTACCTGACAGCTCTAGGATTGGCACTGCTGGTACCTGGAGTTTATCCAAAAAGATTTAGTAGATTTCATCAGTTTTTCCAAGTGACTATACTGATTTTACAGTATGACATATAGTAAATAAATTTCTATCACCTTATAGCACTTACCTTACTTATAAGTGCTATAAACTCACTTAATTTTGGCAATCTGGTAGGTCTGACAGTACCTTCATTCTGGTTATAATGTGCATGTCCCTGAGTAATAATAAAGCTATACATAATTTTATTTAGCAAGCCATCTATGTTTCATCTACCAGATATGGTTGTTTGTATTTTTGGCCCATTTCTTCCCATGGGGTTATATTTTTCATACAGATGAGTAGATATTTGGTGTATCAGTAATACTAATCTTGTCATATATGTGTTGCAAATGTTTTCTGCAAAGCTGTGTGCCCTGCCTTAAAATGTTCTATTCTCTTGGGATAAAAGAAAGTCTTAATTTTAATCAAATGAAAATATTAATTATTTAATTTGTTCGAACATGTCTGTGTCTTTACATACAAATGGCCAACAGGTATATAAAAACAGGTTCAACATAACTAATCATTAGGGAGATGCAATTAATACCACTATGAGATACCACTTCATTCCTGTTAGAATGGCCATTGTCAAAAAGACAAAAAATAACAAGTGTTATTAAAGATGTAGAGAAAAGGGAACTCCCACACACTGTTAGTGAGAGTGGAAATTAATACTGTTATTATGGAAAACTGTATGGAAGTGTGTCCAAGGTGGTTGGGGTACAGCTCGCCTTTATACATTTTAGGTACACATAGTACATCAGTCAACACATGTAACATTTACATTTAATTACATTGGTTCCATCCGGAAGGGCAGGACAACTCGAAGTGGGGGCTTCCAAGTAATAGGTAGATTTAAAAATATTCTGATTGGCAATTGATTGAAAGTGTTATTATCAGTAGAAAAGAATGTCTGGGTTCCAATAAGGGGTTGTGGAAACCAAAGTTTTATCCTTCAGATGAAGCCTCCAGGTAGCAGGCTTCAGAGAAAATAGATTGTAAATGCTTCTTATCAGACTGAAGGTTTGTGTCGATGTTAATGTTGAAGGGGTATAATGAAGAATGCCCAACCCCTACTTCCCATCATGGCCTGAACCGGTCTTTCAGGTTAAATTTTGGAGTGCCCTGGCTGAGGAGGGAGTGCCTTCAGATGTTTGGGGGGTGGTGGGGAGCTTCAAATTTTATTTTTGGTTTACAGTTAAGTGAAATAAACCAGGCACAGAAAGACAATTGCCATGTGATCTCATACATATGTGGACTCAAAATTGAACTTACAGAAACAGAGAATAGAACGGTGGTTACCAGGTGTTGGGGATGGGAAGAAGGGTTGGGAAGGGTGCTGGTCAAAAAACACAAACGTTCCATTAGAAGGAATAAGTTGAAGACATCAATTGCACAATGGGTGACTATAGTTAATAACAATGTATTGAGCTATTGAAACTTACTATGAGAGTAGATTTTAAGTGTTCTCACCATGAAAAAATTATTTGTAAGGTGACACGTATGTCAATTTGCTCTATTTACACATTCCACAATGTATACATATGATTTGGTAGGTTCAAAGATATTTATACATGGGAATTGCAGTATATTTTCATTATAATAGTTTTGTATCTTCCTTTAAGAATTTTTTTTAACTAACAGCTTTACTGTGGTATAGTCCAAGTACCATAAAATTCACCCTTTTAAATATACAATTCAATGTTTTTATGTGTATTTCCACAATTGTGTAACCATTGCCACTACCAAATTTTACAACATTTTCACCACCCAGAAGGAAAGCATGTGTGTCCATTAGCAGTGACTCCCATCCCCCCACCCCTTATCTTAAGCTACCACTTAGTTATGAATTCACTATTCTGGATATTTCTTTGAAATGAAATCATGCAATGCGTGTTTTTTGGTACCTAGCTTCATTTGTCCAGCTTAATGGTTTCAAAGTTTATCTGTGTTGAAGCATATATTAGAACTCCATTCATTCTTAGTGCCCAATGATACTCCATTGCATGGACACACCACATTTCATTTCACCACTTCATGAGTATTTGGGTTTGTTTCCATTTTTTATTTCTTATGAATAATGCTGCTGTGAACATTCATGGACAAGTGTTTGTGTGGACATCATTTTTCTTGAGTATACCCAAAGGGTGGAATTGTTGGGTCACGTGGTGATTCTATGTTTAGCATGTTGAGGAACTGCCAGACTGCTTTAAAAGGGATTGTGTCATTTTAGAGCATTCTTGGACATTGCAACTTCAAGTATGTCTTCTGTTTCTTTCTCTCTTCTCTTTCTTGTATTGAGTTATACATATGTTACATCTTTTGAAATCGTTCCACAGTCCTCTGATGTTCTGTTCTGCTTATTGGTTTTATTTTATTTTGTTTTTACACTTCAATATGGAAAGTTTCCATTGACAACTCTCCAAGCTCACTAAATATTTTCTTGTCTGTGACTTGTCTACTAATGAGTCTGCCGAGGGCATTCTTTACTTGTTACAGTGTTTTTGATTGATTTCTTGCATTTCCTTCTGATTTTGCTTAGAGTGTCTGTCTTTCTGCTTCTCTTGCCCATTTGTTCTTGAATGATCTCTGCCTTTCTCCATTAGACCCCTTATTATATTAGTCTTTGTGATTTTAAATTCCCTGACTGAGAATTCCGATATCTGTGTTATATCTGGATCTGGTTCTGATGCTTGCCTTGTCTTTTCATACTTTTTTTCCTTGCCGTTTTTCATTGCTTGTAATTTTTGTTGCTAGCTGAATGTGTTGCATTGGATAATAGAAACTGAGACAAGTAGGCCTTTTGTGTGAGAATTATGTGAATATAGCTAGAGGTTAGGCTGTATTTAATGTTCCTTGTAGTTATACATGCGATAGATTTGAAATTCAGCTAGTCTCCTTGTGCTTGTCTTCCATCTTCATTTTGGGGTTCCCTGAGAACTTCTCCTTAGAGACTGTGTCTTTTAACTTTTTAGCTGTAATTCACTGTTATTATGCTGGAAACTGTGTTGATGTGGTAAGGGGTGGGAGTTACTGTGCTATAATTTTCCAATTAAACCATTAATGGGCCTGTGTCTCTGAATGTGACCCTCACAAGGGTTTCCTCAATGGTGTAGCTTTTTTCCCCTTGGCTACCATATTCCAAACTGTTTCCTTGAAACCCTGGCCTCTTTTGATGTTATTTTTCTCTCTTCTTTATGAAATAGAGGAAGACTAGAGGGAAGTGGAATGGGTAGAAATCTCTCCCCCTGGCTGCTGAACAAGGCTCTTTTCATCCTCTGCAGAGCAGGCCATTGTTAAGGAGAAGGCTATGGGCTTAGTTTACTATTATTATTCATTTCTTTCTGCCTGAATCACCAGGGCGTCTTGCTTGGATATTCAGCATGAGAACCTGGGGAGTTTTCTGAAGGTAAGACACATAAAAGTATGGATTCCCATAAGACTACAGCCCAAGCAGTTGCTCAAACCCATGCTATCCCACATTCAGTATTCAGAAATTTTGAAAAATTATAGGACAATGGGTTTTCATGGCACTGCAGAGTAACAGGCCCATTATACTGAAGCAGCAAGGTTTGCAGCAGAGAAAGAGTTTAATGGTCATAGGGGACAGAGCAAAGAGATGAGAGGAGACCTCAAATCCATGTCTCCAAAGAGTTCTGGGCTGGGGTTTTAAGGGATCGTGGAAGGTGAGGGGCTGGAGAATTGGGGTTGTTGACTTGTCAGGGTAAGGGAGATAAAGTCCTCAGGATATGGAAACTGCATTATTTGGTGAGTCAACTCCTGTGGGATCCTTCAGACTAGCTGGCAAAAGTATTTCATTAGTATGCAGGACCTGAAAGAATGTCTCAAGTGGAAAACATAACATTTTATAATGTTTGAGTTGCTCTCTATAGAGCAGTTAAGGGGAACTATAATCTTGTAACTGGGTCTATGTGATTCTAAGGCAATAGGCACCAAGCAAGTATGAGGAAGCAGGTCAGAGAGCAAGCTGACCTAATCATTAACCCTGCATGTGCTGCAAGATTGATTTACTTTCATTCCCCCCCCATTCTTGATTAATTTTATAAAGTTGATAAGGATGGTTTCAGTCCGCATGGGTTTGATCATACTTCAATCCTGAGGTGAGGAGATCAATACTTCAATCCTAATCTACTAGAAATCAGACCAAGACTGCTCCAGCTTTTTCCTTCTGGCAAAGGGCATAATTGGGATAGGAGTCAGGATTAAAGTCATGAAATTGCCTGTCAGTGACCTGCAAGTATTTATTAGTGCACAGTATGGGATCTGGGAGGTGAAGCATGAACACATTAGTGCATCTGTCCACTGTCCTAACATAGCATTTAATTGCACACTGGAATATAAGATAAATTTTAGCCCTTATTGTCAGAATTATAAGCCCAAATTTTAAAAGTTTTTGTAAAATAGATAGAAAACTTTGGGGTACCCATGAGCTCTTATTGCCACACAGAGTCCATTCTGTCAGTTTTATGATCTCTATTTTAACATTAATGCCGGTCAGTTGTTGTATCTAAACCCTAAGAGGGTGGGTATATAACAAGGTGTGTCTGAACTTCCATCCTATCATTGTCAGGAACTCTGTTTTAAGGGTTGGTTTGGGAGGTGAGGGTCCTATGGCCATAAGAGGGTCAGTTCAGTTGGTAGGAGGGTTTAAGATTTTATTTTTAGTTTATCTTCCCCCATTTTTGGCCAAGATCTGACAGAGGCAGCATCGATGTCTAAACTTATATTTTGTCCCATATTGACAGGGTGGTGTGGCTACCTATCCTGGATCCATCCTGTTTCTTGCTGGGGACCCTATGCCCAAGGGATTTTGAGCCAAAATACTTAGAAGCAATTAAACATTCTAGGACAGGTGGGAATGGAGGTGAGCATGTACTCACTAACCCTGAAGGCCTTTTAATCAATAGAAGAGCCCAAACCAAAAGCCAAAAATAAAGTTACAGAATTTAATCCGGATCTTAGAAAGAGATTTGTAGCAATTAACTATACAAAACATAGCATTTTGTTAAATCCATTTGAGTTAAGGAATTTAGAGAAGCAAAGATCCTCAATTTGTCAGCTGTTTAGACATCTGTGTGCCCATCCTTGACATGGGGGCTCTGAACTAATAGACACCAGGGTTTGCAGCAGAGAAATAATTGAATGATTAAAGGGCACCAAGGAGATGGTAGGAGACTCTCAAATCCATCTTCCTGAGGAATTCTGGGCTGGTTTTCGTTTTTGTTTTTGTTTTTTCCAG
>NW_012101766.1:95990-98696 GCF_000951045.1 Mandrillus leucophaeus
TTTTAATTTTATTACATTAAAAATACATACTGTTTAAGTCTTCTTACCAGTTTGTGGCTCCAGTGGCTTTTGTTCCAGGTAAGTAGATCTCAGCTGTTTCTCTCTGAATGTATCTGTTTCTCCAGATTTCAGGATGTGGTTTGCTCTGAATCCTCAGTTCTCTGATGGGTCCAAAAAAAAGTTGTTGATTTTCAGTTTGTCCAGCTTTAGCTTGTGTGCGGTGGAGTGATGACTTCCAAGTTTTTTACATGTCAGAGCTAACATGTTATACTCCCACCAGCAGCATATGAGTGTTCTAGTTTCTTCAAGTCTTTATCTTTTCAGGATCCTAAACCACATTTCCCCCTAATGTCTTGCTGTAATAACTAAGATCTCCATTGTCTGCATTGTAATATAATTGTAAATGTTGCAACCACATTGACTTATAAGTGATCTAAAAAGAATGTGTTCAACTTTTCTCTATTATGTGTATTTCCTGTAGATATCTTTGGGAAAGCATCACACTCAATGAAATAGTTTTAGAAAGGTCAATTTCATGGAAAGATTTATCTGTCATGCCCAACTAACTTTTCCAACATTAGGGTCATTGTATGGTTAACAAAAAAATGGTAATAAAATTATGTGAAATTGGGAAACTTTAAGCAAGGATAAGTGCTCCATTTTCCAAAAGTAATTATAGAATAAAGATATTTAGGGTGCTTTGTGCCCCACTACTTTTTAAATAATTCTTACTAACTGAATAAAAATTTTAGGACATGAGACTCTTAATTAATTTCTTAATATCCACCAAAGAATATATTTTGAAAATGTTTTATTGCTATCTTTATTTGAAAAAATAAAGTAGAGGAGAAAATAGAGAAGTGCTTTTATTTATTCTCAAAACAAAAGGGCATATACAGAAAGATTAAAAATTGGCTTGGCTGTAATTGTGTCTTGATTTACTGTGGCATTTAAGTGGATGCCTTTATAACTATAGTCATCACTAAGGTAGTAACAATAATAATTTTAGCAGCATGTATTCTAATTTATAAAACTGTAGTCCTGTGACTAAAAGTTTTGTACTTAAAAAAAAATTGTGAAACTACACAACTACATTAGAAGCAATATAAACCAAATTGTTTTGATTAAGTTGCCTTTTGAGCTAATAATAATATGGTAAATTGCTAGTTTATTAGATTATTTTGTTGTATTGCCCAATTCGCCACTGTAATTTCCCAGTTCTACTTCCTGTGCTCTGGAGCATTTTTATCTATTCAGCTTAATGGGTTTAGCTTTAACATAAATTGAACTCCTAATCCAATTTCCTTCTTTTTAAAACAGTTTTCTTCTCAACTGACTTCATTTTATACCCTTTCACGCTGTTCCCTGACTGTTTGCATTTTATATTTGCAAGTAGAATATGACTACAGTAAGTTTAATAATTATATTAGGACATTATCATTTTTCTATGAATGGCTATATAACATGAAATCGGAACTCATACTGTGCCCATCTAATTAACATAGCTGAGAGGAGACAAAAACTAATCAAAGTATGCAGTGACATACATTATATGGCCAATAAATATATATTGAGTGCCTACTATGTTCCATAATACTTTAGATCTATGAATTCAAGATTGGGTAAGATGCACATGGCGTAACATATTAATATTGCAATTTATACTTTACATCATATGGATTTAAATTTTCTCTGTATATAATTGTGTTAGAAATTCAATTTTAATGAAACATCTCAAACTAAAAGAATAATACATAAATCTATACTTACACCAAATGCATACATATGTATATACATATATAAATGTGAATACACACATATAAATGTGAATACACACATGTGTGTATATATATACACATATATACATAACACAGGAGAAGGAAAAACCTCTTCCTTACAGAGATTTACAGAGAAATCCTTGCTTACAGAGAAGTACTAAATAATAAATATAAATGGAATGATGCAGTTATAAAAATCATTCTTTTCCAATACCATGTTAATAAATGTTCCAGGCAAAAATCAATGGATGGTAGAACTATTGGGTGAAAATTTGATGGGAAAAGGCTACATGCACTGATTGTAAGTATTTTCCAGCAGATTAGTTATTAATTGCAGAGGGAAAAAGGGTAACCTGACAGGAGAGAGACAAAGAAACCTGGCAGAAGCCAGACTTAATCAAGTGAAGCAAAGTTAGCATAAAAAATATTGAGCTAAACTGTCATCATATGCCTCCTGATGGAATACACAGGTCAATTCCACTACATGATCTGGCTTGAAAAAATGTGAAGAGCAATCAGTGAATTCCATGAGCAAGCGTCCATTGTCTTGCTTCGTTAAATCATCTTTCTGTCGGAGGCAATGCTGCTGGAATGCCATGCTGGTGTATATGATGCTCTGTGCAGCCGTGGATGGAGCCTTCCTAGAAGCATCTGTTGGTGTGTATTGCATCTTTTCATGGTTCTCACTTGCATACTTTGTAAATTATTTCCTATGGCCTGACTGACTTGGACTAGAAGTCATGACAGGTGGTGGTAGCAAATCCTGTGGGGAACCAGCAGCCCCTTCAAGGCAGTTGTCACAAGAGAGGCCATTAGAGTTTTCTCAGGCAAAAAGACACGAAATTCCTTCAGTGACCTCTGGCAAGTGAAGGCAGGCACAAGTCAGAAGTTTGAGAGATCTCCAGCTTTCTCAAATTCATATGTCTTC
>NW_012101766.1:100076-102163 GCF_000951045.1 Mandrillus leucophaeus
AGCAAAGATCCTCAATTTGTCAGCTGTTTAGACATCTGTGTGCCCATCCTTGACATGGGGGCTCTGAACTAATAGACACCAGGGTTTGCAGCAGAGAAATAATTGAATGATTAAAGGGCACCAAGGAGATGGTAGGAGACTCTCAAATCCATCTTCCTGAGGAATTCTGGGCTGGTTTTCGTTTTTGTTTTTGTTTTTTCCAGAGTCTCGCTCTGTAACTAAGCTGGAGTGCAGTAGCGCAATCTTGGCTTACTGCAACCTCTGCCTCCTGGATTCAAGCGATTCTCCTGCCTCAGCCTCCCAAGTAGCTGGGACTACAGGTGTGCACCACCACACCCAGCTAATTTTTGTATTTTTAGTAGAGACAGGGTTTCACCATGTTGGCCAGGATGGTCTTGATCTCTTGACCTCGTGATCTGCCCACCTCAGCTTCCCAAAGTGCTGGGATTACAGGCATGAGCCACTGTGCCCGGCTGGGCTAGGGTTTTTAAAGGGATCATGGAGGGTGAGTGGTTGCAGAATTGGAGTTGTTGATTGATAGCGACTAGGGGCATAAAATCATCAAGATGTGAAAACTGCATTCTTTGCTGAGTCAGCTCCTGTGAAGTCCTTCAAACCAGTTGGAATCACTGGGGTCCTTCAGACCAGCTCACGTTAGTAGCTGCATTGCTATGAAGGACCTGAAAGAATATCTCGAAGGAAAAACTTAACATTTTATCATATTCAAGTGGTTATCTACAGAACAATTAAAGGGGATTATAATCTTGTAACAGAGTCTATGTGATTCTGAGGCAAGGGGCATGAAGCAGCTATGAGGAAGCAGGGCAGGGAGCTGGCTGACCTCATGGTGAATGCTGCTTGTGTTGCAAACTTGGTTTTCTGTTTTTTTGGTTTTTTCCCCTTTCTTCTTCCCTGATGAACTTTATAAAGTTTATAGGGATGGTTTCAAAATTATCATTGGCTGTAGAGTTTATAGAAATGGTTTCAAAATTTTCATTGGCTAAAAACAGAAAACAATGAGCAACTCAATTTTAAAATGGGCAAAAGACTTAAACTGACATTTCTCCACAGAAGCTATACAGATGGCCAATAAGCAAAAAAAGATGTATAACAGCACTAATTATCATTAAGGAAATGCAAATAACCATTTGATTTTCATTTGAAGTGTGTGATATCACTTCACAATGATTAGAATGGCTGTTTTTTTTTTGTTTTTTTTTTTTTTTAATATCAGAAAATAGCAAGTGTTGTTGAGGATGTGAAGAAATTGGAATCTTCATGCATTGCTCCTGGGAATGTAAAAAAGTCTAGCCACTGTGGAAGGCCATATGGCAGTTGCTAAAGAAATTTAACGTGGGAAAACTATATCATGCAGCAATTCTGCTTCTGAGAATATACCCAAAAGAGTTGAAAGCAAAGACTCAAGCAGATATTTGTACACCAATGGGTACAGAAGCATTATTCACAATACTCAAAAGTAAAAGCAACACAAATTTTCATTGACAGACCAACGAATAAACAAAATGTGGCTTAGAAATACAACTGAGTGTTATTGAGCCTTAAAAAAGAAAGAAATTTGGACATATACTACAACATGGATGAAGCTTGAAGCCATTATGATATGTAAAGAAGCCAGTTACAAAAGAACAAATATTATATGATTCCACTTATTTGAGACATATAGAGTAGTCAACTCAAAGGGACAGAAAGTAGGGTAGTGGTGGCCAGGGGCTGAGGAAGGGGCAAATGGGAAGTTATTGTTTAAGGGGTACAGTATTTCAACTTGGAGAGATGAAAACACTCTGGAGATACCTCGTGGTGATAGTTGCATGACTCTGTGAATGTACTTCATGCCACTGAGCTGTATACTTTAAGTGGTCAAAACGATAAATTTTGTTATTTTAATTTTATTACATTAAAAATACATACTGTTTAAGTCTTCTTACCAGTTTGTGGCTCCAGTGGCTTTTGTTCCAGGTAAGTAGATCTCAGCTGTTTCTCTCTGAATGTATCTGTTTCTCCAGATTTCAGGATGTGGTTTGCTCTGAATCCTCAGTTCTCTGATGGGTCCAAAAAAAAGTTGTTGA
>NW_012101766.1:103933-108790 GCF_000951045.1 Mandrillus leucophaeus
TCCTTACAGAGATTTACAGAGAAATCCTTGCTTACAGAGAAGTACTAAATAATAAATATAAATGGAATGATGCAGTTATAAAAATCATTCTTTTCCAATACCATGTTAATAAATGTTCCAGGCAAAAATCAATGGATAGTAGAACTATTGGGTGAAAATTTGATGGGAAAAGGCTACATGCACTGATTGTAAGTATTTTCCAACAGATTAGTTATTAATTGCAGAGGGAAAAAGGGTAACCTGACAGGAGAGAGACAAAGAAACCTGGCAGAAGCCAGACTTAATCAAGTGAAGCAAAGTTAGCATAAAAAATATTGAGCTAAACTGTCATCATATGCCTCCTGATGGAATACACAGGTCAATTCCACTACATGATCTGGCTTGAAAAAATGTGAAGAGCAATCAGTGAATTCCATGAGCAAGCGTCCATTGTCTTGCTTCGTTAAATCATCTTTCTGTCGGAGGCAATGCTGCTGGAATGCCATGCTGGTGTATATGATGCTCTGTGCGGCCGTGGATGGAGCCTTCCTAGAAGCATCTGTTGGTGTGTATTGCATCTTTTCATGGTTCTCACTTGCATACTTTGTAAATTATTTCCTATGGCCTGACTGACTTGGACTAGAAGTCATGACAGGTGGTGGTAGCAAATCCTGTGGGGAACCAGCAGCCCCTTCAAGGCAGTTGTCACAAGAGAGGCCATTAGAGTTTTCTCAGGCAAAAAGACACGAAATTCCTTCAGTGACCTCTGGCAAGTGAAGGCAGGCACAAGTCAGAAGTTTGAGAGATCTCCAGCTTTCTCAAATTCATATGTCTTCATGATTTTCAGGATGCCCCTCTATTATACTCAGTGCCCCAGCTTTAACATATAGGATCCTATGTGATTATTAATTCAATTTAAATTGTGATTCAGTTACTCATAGGTTTAGATTTTGAGTTTAGTTTCAACAATGTTGGTCCCATAGCTACAAGAGTTAAGGGTTTCTTTCACAGTAGTAATATAAACTTTCTGACATTTTTTCTTTTTGCTTGGATATTGAGGTGAATTTTTAAAATCCCAAACTCATCATTTTCTTTCCCAAGTTCTCCAGAACACTTGGAAGCAACCAGCCAGCTCCACCACTTTTTAAATTTTTCGATAAAAATATTCTATGTTAGCAGTTACTTGGCTATCCAGAACATTGTTACCTGTAACGCATCTGGTTATGGAAGTCTACAGGTTATTTAAGCAATGCTTTTGCCAGTGCATGTCATAGGACTACTAGTGCCCACCTTTCCACTGGTGAAGGAGTCATTAACAGCGTTAAAGCAAATTGAATCAGAGAACCAATCCCAGATAGCCCAGATCTCAATCAAAGAACATGTCTTAAGGTTCTCTTCTCCTGGAACAACTTCAGGATTAATGTCAGTATTAAAGTTTGATCCAGGAAGTAGCAGCACTGTGAGTACTATGGACTAATGGATTCATTGTGGGGATTAGACCTCCCATAGTTGTGAGAGCTGGCGGAAAATCCTACGGAAGGGTCTCACCTCTATGTCAGGAGAAGGCCCTAGAGTCTTGAAGGCTGCTGAGCTGGCAGTGGGGAAGAAGTGCTGAGTGCAAAGCAAGGGGACATGAGGACACACTGGAATCAACCAGAGCAAAAGCACATCAGCCTCACGTGACCACCAACCCTAACATTGCATATGACTGGCAGAAAGGCCCAAGCCATTTGCCATCAGCTGCAGGACTGATAACCCTGAAGGAGGAACTCCATGGGAGCTGGAGGAGCTGGGGACCTGGCTGCAGCCCTCACCAAAAGGGTCATGGACGAATTATGACAATATGCATGAGCCCCACCAGGGCCTGGCAACCCACACCAACTTTCCCAGTGTGAAGCCACTGCTGCTTCACCTTCACCCTCCACATCTCATACAGAATTTCTCTTGTGCCCAGCTTAACTCAGAACTAAACAGGGAATAGAAATCCAGGCAACATGGTTCCAGTATAAAAATAAATAAATATTGATTCAATACAGTAGCATCACAGCATTTTCCTCAGAGAAATCAATGGGTTAAAGGTAGAGGAACAGTGAAGTGTTTTGATCATTTGACCTCGAAGGCACTCCTTGATTAAACTGAGTTGCCAGTCGATAAGTAAGATCATATAATGTGCACCAATAGATAATGGTTGAATCTATTTCATTTTATTTGCTTTCTCTGGACTATTGGTCAGTTTGTCAATTCTTTTGACGCACACACAGACAAGGAGAGTTTTTCCAGAATCTTTTTTTGACGCCTGAGGTTAAATAAAGATGCAGTTCTTTAAGAAATTAAGTAATGTATAGTGTTTAAGAGCAAGGTCCCTGGAGAAGCTTTTTAAAGGATAAAACCTGGTTGCCCTGTTTACTAGCTATATGATCCTGCACAAATCTTTTAACCTGTCTGTGCCCCAGCTTTCTCTTTTATAAAATAGAGATAAAATACACACCTATCTCAGGGATGTTGTGAGGATTAAATGTGTGGATATACACATGAATAATTATGTACATTTAAGTATTCATACATCTGGACATAATACATATATGGACATATATATTAAGTGCTATATAAATATAATAATTACAAATGAAAGTATTATCCTTTTCAAGCATCTTTATATTTTTTTAAATGGGGAGAATAATAGTCAGTTTTTCTTATAGCCTTATTTCATAATAAAGTGAAACTTGTCTGTGTGATTCACGTGGAACGGCTTTTACTTGATACACGTTCACTAAATAATCATTGCCTTCAGTGCCTTTGCACTTTTTGGCAAAACACATAAGTCATACTGCGTGGTGTCAAGACTGCCATCTTAATCTAATGCTGAACAACGTAAATACATTCCTTGTAAACCCATAGGTCAAATTATTTAAGTACTATTTCACATTGGGAAATAAAGTAGTTAATATTGTATTTACATTTTCAATTTTACATGAAGTTTGTCTACATTTGAATACTTCCATTTCACATCAATCAGGTCTTTTTGTTTGTTTGTTTTCTTTTTTTCTTTTTTTTTTTTTTGAGACAGAGTCTCTCTCTGTCACCCATGCTGGAGTGCAGTGGGGCGATTTCAGCTCACTGCAAGCTCCGCCTCCCGGGGTCACGCCGTTCTCCTGCCTCAGCCTCCGGAGTAGCTGGGACCACAGGCGCCTGCCACCAAGCCCAGCTATTTTTTTGTATTTTTAGTAGAGACGGGGTTTCACCATGTTTGCCAGGATCGTCTCGATCTCCTGACCTCGTGATCCACCCGTCTCCGCCTCCCAAAGTACTAGGATTACAGCCATGAGCCACCGCGCCTGGCCCAATCAGTTATTTTTAAATTTATATTTCTAATATTATGATATAACAAAAAACATAGATTTGGTCTTTGCTTCTGAGTTCCTCAGATAGTGCTCTTAGAACGCTTGCAGATAAACGTGCTAGAGAACCTTCTGTTCTAATAGTCAGTCTCTGACCCTGGTTCCTGACCCATAGCTCCTAAGATCTTTGGGATTTCTTGAGTGTTAGGTGCATCTAACACAGAGCTCCCAAATACCTCGAAATTTGCTGGGTGAAGGGAACATCTTTTGTTCTAATGAGGGGGCTCTAATGAGTGGCTTCTGGATAGCCTCAGTATGGGGACTGGTGATTAAAGGAAACAATCATGTGATTAGAGGGTTGGAACTTTCAGTTTTACCCACTGACCTCCAGGGAGTGGAGAGGGGCTGAAGCTTGACTGGATCATCAATGGCTATCATGTATCAAGTATCAAGTAATCAATCATGCCTATGTAAGGAAACCTCTGTTACATACCCCAAAGCAGAGATCGGAGAACTTCTGGATTGCTGAACACTCTAGAGCTCCCTGGAGGGTGGTGCACCAAGAGAGGGCGTGGAAGTTCCACACACCTTCCCACATACCCTGCGCTGTATATGTCTTGCACTTCGGATTGTTCATCTGCAGCCTCTCTCATATTCTTTATTAATATGCTAAACTGGTAAGCATAAGTAAGTGTTCCTCTAAGGTTTGTGGCCCATGGAGCATATTAATCACCCTTAGGAGGGGCTAGTGGGAACCCTGATTTATAGCCAGTCAGCTGGAAATGTAGTTGGCAACCTGCTACTTACAATTGGCATCTGAAGGGGGAGGATCTTGTGGAACTGAGCCCTTAACCTGTGAGACTGGACTCTAACTCCAGCTAGAGAATACTACAATTAAATTGTAGTTAAATTGTAGAACACCCAGTGGGTTTCCACCAGATAATTATTGTTCATGAAGAGAAATCCACATACATTTTGTGGACCAGAGGTGAAGCATTTTGTGTTGAGTGTGGTATTGAGTGTGAGACTGGGAAAAAAACTTCAGTTTTTCCTAGTTCTGATAACATTCAAATAAAAATTATGAGATGAAAATAAATTCAAAAGAATGAAATTCATACCAAGCATACTCTTAGACCACAGTGCAATAATAATGGAAATCAATATCAAGAAGATCTCTGAAAACTACACGAATGCATGGAAATTAAACAACTTGCTCCCGAATAATTCCTGAGTGAACACTGAAATGAAATAAAAACAATTTTTAATTAATGAAAATCAGGACACAATTTACCAAGATCTCTGGAATACAGATAAAGCAGTGTTAAGAAGCAAGTATATACCCCTAAATGCCTTCATCAAGAAGTTATAAATAACTCAAAATAGCAATCTAATGTTACACCTAGAGAAACTTTTAGTTTTAGGAAAGTTAACAGAAGGAAATTAATAACGGAAATTAGAGAACTAAATGAAATTAAGATGCAAAAATCTACACAAAGGATCAATGAACCAAGAGCTGGTTCTTCAAAAGATTAAAGAAGAG
>NW_012101766.1:110415-112754 GCF_000951045.1 Mandrillus leucophaeus
AACCAAAAGAGAGCCTGAATAGCCAAAGCAATCATAAGGAAAAAGAACAAAGCTGGAGGCATCACACTACCTGACTTCAAACTATACTACGGGGCTACAATAACCAAAACAGCATGGTGCTGATTCAGAAACAGACACATAGGCCAAATGAACAGAATAGAGAACGTAGAAATAAAGCCACACACCTACAATAATCTGATATTTGAGAAGGCTGACTAAAACAAGCAATGGGGAAAGGACTCCCTACTTGATAAATGGTGTCAGGAAAACTGGCTAGCCATATGCAGAAGAATAAAACTGGACACCTGCCTTTCACCATACACAAAAAATTACTCAAAATTGATTAAAGATTTATATGTAAGACTCAAACTATAAAAATCCTAGAAAAAAAACCTAAGAAATACCCTTCTTGACATTGGTCTTGGTAAAGAATTTATGGCTAACTCCCGTAAAGCAACTGCAACAAAAACAAAAATAGACTAGTGGAACTTAATTAAACTAAAGAGCCTCTACACAGCGAAAGGAACTATCAACACAGTAAAAAGACAACCCACAAAATGTAAGAAAATATTCTCAAACTATGCTATCTGACAAAGGTCTAATATGCAGAACCTATAAGGAACTTAAACAAATCAACAGGAAAAACCAAATAGCCCCATTAATAAATGGACAAAAGACATGAACAGAAACTTCTCAAAAGACATACACAAGGCCAACAAATACATGAAAAAAATGCTCAGCATCACTAATCATCAAAGAAATGCAAATTAAAACCACAATGAGATAACATCTCACACCAGTTTGAATGGTTATTATAATAAAGTCAAGAAATGACAGATGCTGGTGAGGCTACAGAGAAAAGGAAACACTTAAACACTGTTGGTGGGAATGTAAATTAGTTCAGCCACTGTAAAAAGCAGTTCATAAATTTCTCAAAGAACTGAAAACTGACTTACCATTCAACTCAGCAATTCCATTACTGGGTATATATCCAAAGGAAAATAAATTGTTCTACCAAAAACATGCATGCATTTGTATGTTCATTGAAATGCTATTCACAATAACAAAGACATGGAATCAACCTAGCTGCTCATCAATGGTAGACTGCATAAAGAAAATGTGGTACATACACACCATGGAATACTACACAGCTATGAAAAATACAAACTAATATTCTCTGCAGCAACATAGATGTGGTTGGAGGCCATAATCCTAAGCAAATTAATGTGGGAACAGAAAACCAAATACTGCATTTTCTCACTTACAAGTGGGAGCTAAACATAGAGCACACATGAACATTAATATGGGAACAATAGGCACTGCAGAATACTAGAAAGGTGGAGATGAAGGAGATCATTGGTTGAAAAACTACCTGTAAGGTACTACACTCAACACTTGGGTGACAAAATCCATACCCCCAACCTCAGCATCATATAATATTCCCAGGTAACAAATCTGCACAGATATTACCTGTTACCAAAAAAAAAAAAAAAAAAGTTGAAACTAAAAAAAATTAGGAAGTGAAATTTTCTCATTTAATATTGTAATTTTCTCATACCAACTATTTGACTAATTTTGGAATTTAGTTGTATTCATCTTTTTTCACACTGCTGATAAAGACAACAGAGACTGGGCAATTTACAAAAGAAAGAGGTTTAATTGGACTTAGAGCTCCACTTGGCTGGGGAAAGCCTCATAATCATGGCAGAAGGCAGTGAGGAGCAAGTCACATCTTACTTGGATGGTGGCAGGCAAAGAGAGGAGTGCTTGTGCAGGGAAACTCCCCTTTTAATAATCATCAGATCTCATAAGACTTATTCACTTCATGAGAACAGCACAGGAAAGACCCGCCCCCATGATTCAATTACCTCCCACCAGGTCCCTCCTACAACACATGGGAATTCAAGATGAGATTTTGGTATAGACTCAGCCAAACCGTATCAATGGTCTTTTCTAGACAGCAAGTATATATGATTTGAAGTTACATGTTTATTCACAATTTTGTTTGCTAAATCAATCTCATGTATTAGCTAGAATATATTACATTCATATTATATTATATGTTTAGGGTGTTTTTTTGTTTTTGGGTTTTTTTTTTGCTTTTTTATGCCAAGAATATTTTGCAACAGTAAATACATGAGGATGTATTTTTGGCTTATCTGGATGGTACAATAATTATGCCTTTGAATATCCTTTTCTTAAGAATAATCTAAAACCTCTTATTTTAAAATGATGGCAAATTGTAATGCACAATACATTAACAATAGCATTTGCTTAGGAGAATAATGCAGAAAATGGGATCTGGGACTTCTAATTTTACATAAAAATGTGTTTGTATA
>NW_012101766.1:114034-117906 GCF_000951045.1 Mandrillus leucophaeus
ATTCCTTTTGTTTTCACTTGATTTCCTAATTGTGACAATAGTTTTCAATGAAAAATCTGTAGATTCCTTTATAGTTTCCCTTCAGTCTTATGACACAATTTTTAAGGGTCAGTTAAAAAGAAAAGTGACTCTGAAACTGAGTTAATGTTATCTGTGCTGGACAAATTAGAATTAAACTTCTATGGCTGCCTCATCAGTGTCATCATCTAACCAAGGCCACCTCTTGACACCTTGTGTGCTCTGATGTTTTGTCCCCTCCCTACTCCTTCCTCTGTCTCCTCAATGAATTACTGAAAATATGTTGCTTCCATGGTCATTCCTACCTTTATTTTCTTTCTGTTTTGAGGCCTCTGAGAATCATAGTATTCTTCTCAAACTGGCCAGCAATACTGGCATCAATGTGCTGTTCATTTCCTTGATGCCTTATGTGGTGGTTAATATCGAGTGTCAACATGATTGGACTGAATTATTGTTCCTGGGTGTGTCTGTAGGGGTGTTTGCCAGAGAAGATTAACATTTGAGTCAGTGCACTAGGAGAAGCAGACACACCCTTAATCTGGGAAGGAACCATCTAATCGGCTGCCAGTGTGGCTAGGATAAAAGTCGGCAGAAGAAGGTGGAAGAACTAGACTGGCTAAGTCTTCTGGCCTCCGTCTTTCTCCTGTGCTGGATGTATCTGCTCTTGAATATTAGACTTCAAGTTCTTCAACTTTTGGAGTCTTTGACCTACACCAGTGGTTTACGAGTGGCTCTGGGGCCTTTGACCACAGACTGAAGTCTACACTGTCAACTTCCCTACTTTTGAGGTTTTGAGACTCAGAGTGGCTTCCTTGCTCCTCAGCTTGTAGACGGCCTATTGTGGGACTTCACCTTGTGATCGTGTAAGTCAATACTCCTTAATAAACTCCTTTTCATATATACATCTATCCTATTAGTCCCCCTCTAGAGAACCCTGACTAATACACTTTATCAATTTCCCTTATTATTTATTTACTAATCTTTTCTCTGTTTCTATCCTCAACAGCTTCTTTCACTTATTCTTTACTTTTAAATACTTTAAAAACATAAAACCATTTTTCAGAACTTGCCCATATATGCTTTTCTTACCTCAAAATGTAACATACACCTGTTTCCTCTTTCGCAGGAATGTGTCCTTCTTTCTCTCTGCTTAAGCAGTTTACAGTCCTCTCTTGTCTGGGAATTCATACCCTGAATGTGATCTTCCCTATTTCTCAATTGCCTCTTACACCTGTCTTCAGTCAGACTCTCCAGGCCAATCACTGCCTTGAAATCTGCATAATTTTTCTCCCCCAATTTTTCTAGCAAGTTCTTTGTAATTGAATTACATACTGGCCATTCTTCTTCTTACAATAAGGTTTTTTTTCTTTATTGCAGGAGTTCAGAAAATAGTAATGAATGAATAATAAGGTACATCTGCAGCTTTAACTCCTTATTTACAAACTCATGTATCCTGTTGCCAGTTTAGCATTTCAAATTGATTGTCTCACATCTCAAACTTTAGATATAGAAACAGAATTATTGATGTATGTTCTCAAATCTGCTCAGATTGTAAATCTGTAAATTTCAGTAAATGCCACTATCATGCCTTGAATTACTCAAACCAAAACAAGTAGTTTACTATTCCTATCCTCTATACCTTGCTGTCATCTAATTCAATCCCACTGTTGTTATATATATATATATATATATATATATACACACACACATACATACATACATATATAACCATTTTGCTCTCTAGCCATCATCTCAACTACCATCTATTTGGATGGATGATTCAGACATAAGCTTGAACTAATGAACAATATATTGTCCTGTGTCTCCAGTACCTACAACACATAATATGGGAATGAAGAAATAGCAATGATAGTAGCCCCCTTACTATCATACTATGTGATTCGTTTGCAGAGTGTATTAGTCTGTTGTCACACTGCAGTAAAGAAAAATCTGAGACTTGGTAATTTACACTGAAAAGAGATTTAATTGGCTTATGTTTCTGCAGGCTGTACAGGAAGCATGGCAGCATCTGCTTCTGTGGAGGCCTCAGGGAGCTTTTACTCTTGGCAGAAGCAAAGCTGGAGCAGGCATGTTCACATAGCCAGAGCAAGAGGAAGAGAAGGGGTGGAGATGCTACACATCTTTATACAACCAGATCTCATGAGAACCCACTATCCCAACAGCACCAAGGATGAGGATGATGGTGTTAAACCATGAGAAACAGCCCCTATTATCCAATCACTGCCAACCAGGCCCCACCTCCAACATTGGGGATTACCATTCGACATGAGATTTGAACAGGGACACAGATCCAAACCATTATCACCGAGTAAATATTTTCCGTTCCTGCAGCCTTGAAATGTGCCAGGCTCTTGTGATTTACGGTGATTCCTAGGTGGGGAAACTTCCTTCCAGGGACAAAGTAAGGGTGCTGCTAAACTAGAAGTTGGGACTAGCAGTTGACTTTGGGCCCCTCTCCAGTGTAGTGTTCTCAGTGGTAGGTTTAGTACAGATAAGCATGGTCTGGTATCACAGAAAGGGGTGTCTATTGGGATACTTTTGAATAAAGTCTACAAGCTGACAACGCAGGTATTTCTTTGGTGGTTTCTCATCCTAATTGCTTCTACGACATTTAAGCAAAATGAGTACGAGTTTGCCTAAGGTTAACAATATTAGTGATGGATTATTTTGACACTAACCTTCTGTGGCTTCCAGCCTCTCTTTTGGGCTACTCCTGAGTCAGGGTAAATAGTCATGAAATGTGAAGGTACAGATAGGAGCAGTGCCTTGTATGGAAAAAAACAATTGAGATTGCATGAGGCACAGCTACGAGAAATCTTCCCAGCGCTTTAATGTTATGTGTATAGGGTTTTGTGGAACTCTGCAGATGCCTCAAAATTGTCTACTATGCAAAAAGCCACAAGTAGGAGAAATAGCCTATCTAGAATGTCTTCAGAGAGTACTACCTCACTAATTTATTTATATATAGCCATGGAGGTTCTTAAAGATAATGTGGACCCACACAATTGAATACATGCTCAGGTCCAGAATATTACAACCTGAAATTCCATCGTCTGCTAGTTTGTAAAAGAAGAAAGAATAAACATCTACCTGCCTAGGGATGAAGGAATCCTGTAAGTTGTGCCATAATTACCACTTGATAGAAGAAATGTTTTTTACCAAGAAATAGAGAAGAAGAATAGGGAAAAAAGAGGAGAAAATTAGGAAAGAGAGGAAGAACTCAGGAAAAACGGGGAAGTTGCCAAGAATTGCAAATGATTACTCAAAATGATGAGTTTACTTTTTGTACAAATATACCACTCAGTTTCTCATGGACTGAAATATTTGCTGGCAAACAGGAAGGAACTGGTCAGATTCCCAATTTTAACAAGAAGAGAATGATGAGGAAATGCTCTGATGACAACTGTCTATTTGAGGAGTTTCACAGCAAGTTGACTCTGACTAGCACAGTGCACCAGCCTCCATTTGGCTGCCATCATGGGAGCCAGCTAAACAAGGGCTACCCCAGAAATTGGAGGAGAAAAATATTTGCCTGATGAATAGTAAGCCAGAAGTAGTAAAGAGGACTGCTTGGGTCAGATAGAAAATGTACACAAGAGTTACTTACCTAAACTCGAGCAGAAACTGAAAAAAAAAAAAAGCAAGCAAACGAAACATTCAGTAAACATGAGACAGCTTGCTAGATGTTCTCTGTATCAACTGGATTGTTCTTTTCATCACAGTGTCTCTATACAGGCTTGGCCACAAGTCTCAGGGCATCAAATTGAGGATTCCCTAAGAGGTTAGGACAGGATAATTTATTAGTTTGCAGTTCTATTAGCATCTCCAAATCA
>NW_012101767.1:0-863 GCF_000951045.1 Mandrillus leucophaeus
AAAACTGCATAATAGAAGGAAAGTTTTATCTATGTGAGATGCATAGACATATCTATCACAAAGCAGTTTCACAGAAAGCTTCTTTCCAGTTTTTGCCTGAGGTTACTTGCTTTTTCAGCATAGCCATCCATATACTCCCAAAAGTCCAGTGGTAGGGTATTCTCCAAATGGGAATCCCCCATCCTCTATGAGAAGAAAGATATAACTCTGTGAGTGGAATGCACACGTAACAAAGCAGCCCCACGGAAATTTTCTCTCCAGTATCTATCTGAAGATATTGTCCTTTTCACCATAAGCCTCAAAGCGCTCCCGAGTATCCCTTAGCTGATTCACCTAAAACAGTGTTAGAATACTGGTCAATGAAAACAGAAGCTTAAATATGCGAGTGGAATGCACGTGACCTAGAGCAGTTTCACAGAATTTTTCCTTCCAGTTTAATTTGGAGGGTATTTCTCTTTCAGCATATTCTTAACTATTCCCAAATGTCCTTTCTCAGTTTCCACAGAAGCAGTAATTTCAAAGTGCTCAATCCAAAGAATGATTTAACCCTATGAGATGGATACACACATTACAACCGAGGTTCTCCAAATGTTTCTCTCAGTTTTCATTCTAAGACGTTTCCCTTCTCACCACAGGCATCCGGGCGCCGCTTAATATCCCTACATAGATATAATCTGAGACAGTTTCCAAACTGGGCAACGTAATGTCAACTTTAACTCTCTGAAATGAATGCACAATCCAGAGAGAAGTTTCTTGGAACGGTGCTTTCTGGGTTTTATTCCCGGATATTTCACTTTTCACCATATTCTTCAAAGCACTGCAAAATATCCCTTTTTCAGATTTACAGGAACAGTGTTCAAACA
>NW_012101767.1:1178-1546 GCF_000951045.1 Mandrillus leucophaeus
CATTTATCTAAGTGAGATGAATAGACATATCTATTACAAAGCAGTGTGAGAGAACGCTTCTTTCCAGTTTTTGTCTGAGGATAATTCCTTTTCACCATAGCCGTCCGTATACTCCTGAACGTCCCCTGGGAGCAGTTTCTCCAAACGGGATTCCCCAATCCTCTATGAGAAGACAGGTTTCACTCTGTGAGTGGAATGTACACATCAAAAGCACCTCTTCGGAAATCTCTCCAGTATCTATCTGAGGATATTGACGTTTTCACCATAAACCTCAAAAGGCTCCCAAACGTCCCTTAGCTGAGTAACCTAAAACTTTGTTAGAATACTGTCCAATGAAAACAGAAGCTTACCAGTGCGAGTGGACTTCA
>NW_012101767.1:2789-4434 GCF_000951045.1 Mandrillus leucophaeus
TGCCATAGTCTTCAACGCGCTGCCAAATATCACTTTTTCAGTTTTACAGGAACAGTGCTCAAACACTACTATGAGAAAAAAGGTATAAAGCCCTGTGGAAAGCACACATTACAACGCAGTTTCTCAGAAAGCTTCTCTCCAGTTTTTACCTAAAGATATCTCCTATTTAACGTCAAGCGCGAAAGTGCTCCCAAATGTCCCTTCGCAAATCCGTCCATGACGCAGTTTCAAAACTGCGTAATAGAAAGAAACCTCTATCTATGTGAGATGCATAGACATATCTATCACAAAGCAGTTTCACAGAAAGCTTCTTTCCAGTTTTTGTCTGATGATACTTGCTTTTTCACCACAGCCGTCCATATATTCCCAAATGTCACGTGGCAGCTTGTTCTCCAAATGGGTTTCCACCGTCCTTTATGAGAAGAAAGGTATAACTGTATGACTGGAATGCACACGTAACAAAGCAGCCCCACGGAAATCTTCTCTCCAGTATCTATCTGAAGATATTGCCATTTCAACGTAAGCCTCAAAGCGCTCTCGAGTATCCCTTAGCTGACCCACCTAAAACAGTGTTAGAATACTGGTCAATGAAAACAGAAGCTTAAATGTGCGAGTGGAATGCAGTTGTCCTAGAGCAGTCTCACAGAAGGTTTCCTTCTCGTTTTTATTGGAGGGTATTACTTTTTCAGCGTATTCTTAAGAGTGTCCCCAAATGTCCTTTCTCAGTTTCCACAGAAACAATGATTTCAAACTGCTCAATACAAAGAATGATTTAACTCTGTGAGATGGATACACACATCGCAAACCAGGTTCTCCATAAGCTTCTCTCCAGTTCTCATTCTAAGACGTTTCCTTTCTCACCCCAAGCATCCAGGCGCCACTTAATATCCCTTCACAGATTAATCAGAGACAGAGTTTCCAAGCTGGGCAACGTAGTGTCAACTTTAACTTTCTGAAATGAATGCAAATGCCAGAGAGAAGTTTCTTGGAACGTTGCTTTGTGGGTGTTATTCCTGGATATTTCACTCTTTGCCATATTCTTCAAAGCTCTGAAAAATATCCCTTTTTCAATTTACAGGAACAGTGTTCAAACACTGTCTTACGAGAAAAGAAGTATATCTCCCTGGGTGGAATGCACACATCACAAAGCGGTTTCTCTGAAAGCTTCTCTCCAGTTTTTATCTTGTGATATCTCCTATTTTCCCAGAAGCCTTAATGTGCTCCCGAATATCTCTTCGGAAATCTGTCCATGACCAGTTATTTAACTTTTTGCCATAGTCTTCAACATGCTGCAAAATATCACTTTTTCGGTTTTACAGGAACAGTGTTCAAACACTGCCTTATGAGAAAAGAGGTATAATTCCCTGAGTGGAGTGCACACATCACAAAGCAGCCTCTCAGAAAGCTTCACTCCAGTATTTATCAGAAGATATTTCCTGTTTCCCCACAGGCCTGAATGTGTCTCCGAATGTCCCTTCGTGAATCCGTCTATGATGAGTATCAATCCGTCTACGATCCAATATCACCATTATGATGAGTGGAATGCACACGTCACAAAGGATCTCCTCGGAAATCTTCTCTCCAGTATCTATCTGAAGATATTTCCGTTTTCACCATAAGCCTCAAGGGGCTCCCGAGAATCCCT
>NW_012101767.1:4484-5013 GCF_000951045.1 Mandrillus leucophaeus
AGTCTCTCGATAAGCTTCAATCCAGTATTTAACAGAAAATATTTTCTATTTCCCCACAAGCCTGAAAGTGTATCTGAATGTCTCTTCCTGAATCCGTCTATGACGAATATCAATCCGTCTATGATGCAGTATCAACACTATGACGAGGGGAATGCACAGTTCCCAAAGGAGGCCCTTCGAAATCTTCTCTCCCGTATCTATCAGAAGACATTTCCGTTTACACCGTAAGCTTCAAAGCGCTCCCATCTATCCCTTAGCTGGCTCCCCTAAAACAGTGTTAGAATACTGCTCAATGAAAACATAAGGTTAACTGTGCAAAAGCTATTCACGTGTCCTAGAGCAGTTTCACCGAATATTCCTTCTGGTTTTTATTGGAGGGTGTTACTTTTTCAACATATTCTTGAGAGCGTTCCCAAATATCATTTCTCAGTTTCGACAGAAACAGTGATTCAAACTACTCAATCCAAAGGATGATTTAACTCTATCAGATGAATACACACATCACAAACCCTTGTCTGAAAGCTTCTCT
>NW_012101767.1:8461-8776 GCF_000951045.1 Mandrillus leucophaeus
AGAAAGAAAGATGTATATAAGTGAAATGAATAGACATATGTATTACAAAGCAGTGTGAGAGAACGCTTCTTTCTGGTTTTTGTCTGATAATAATTCCTTTTTCACCATAGCCGTCTGTATACTCCTGAATGTCCCCTGACAGCGTTTTCTCCGCACGGGATTCCCCAATCCTCTATGAGAAGAAAGGTTTCACTCTGTGTGTTGAATGTGTACGCCAAAATCACCTCCTCGGAAATCTTCTCACCAGTATCTATCTGAAGATATTTCCGTTTTCACTATAAGCCTCAAAGTGCTCCCGGATGTCCCTTAGTTGTC
>NW_012101767.1:9061-11415 GCF_000951045.1 Mandrillus leucophaeus
GATTTCACACTGCTAAATTCAAAGAATGATTCAGCTCTATGAGGTGAATACACACAGCACAAAGCAGTTGCTCTGCAAGTTTCTCACCAGTGTTCATGTCAAGTCGTTTCCTTTCTCACTGGAAGCCTCCGGGCGCCACTTAATATCCGTTCCCAGATTCCACAAAGACAGAGTTTCCAAACTGGGCAACGAAGTGGAAGTTTTAACTCTCTGAAATGAAAGCACACCCCAGAGAGCAGTTTCTTGGAACGTTTCTTTCTGGTTTGCATTTCCAAATATTTCACTTTTTGCCATAGTCTTCAACGTGCTGCAAAATATCACTTTTTCAGTTTTACACAAAAAGTGCTCAAACACTGAATAATGAGAAAAGAGGTATAATTCCCTGAGTGGAATGCACACATCACAAAGCAGTCTCTCGATAAGCTTCACTACAGCATTCATCAGAAGATATTTCCTATTTCCCCACAGGCCTGAATGTGTCTTCGAATTTCACTTCGTGAATCCATCTATGACGAGTATCAATCCGTCTATGATGCAGTATCAACACTATGACGAGTGGAATGCACATGTCACAAAGGAGCTCCTCGGAAATGTTCTCTGCAGTATCTATCGGAAAATATTTGCATTTTCACCATAAGCCTCAAGGCGCTCCTGAGTATCCCTTAGCTGTCTCACCTAAAACAGTGTTAGAATACTGCTCAATGAAAACAGAAGGTTAACTGTGAGAATGCAATTCACGTGACCTAGAGTAGTTTTAGAGAAAGTTTCCTTCTGGTTTTTAACGGAGGGTATTATTTTTTCAGCATATTCTTAAGAGCGTTCCCTAAAAACCATTTTCAGATTCCACAGAAACAGCGATTTCTCACTGCTCAACCCAAAGAAAGATTTAACTCTATGATATGAATACACACATCACAAAGCATATAGCTCTGAAAGCTTCTCTCCACTTCTCATCGGAAGACATTGCCTTTCTCAACACAAGAATCGGGCGCCACTTGATATCCCTTCCCGGATTCATCAAAGACAGAGTTTCCAAACTGGGCAACGTAGTGGAAGCTTTCACTCTCTGTAATGAATGCACTCGTCAGAGATCAGTTTCTTGGAATGCTTCTTTCTGGGTTTTTTTTCCAGATATTTCACTTTTCGCCATAGTTTTCAATGTGCTGCACAACATCAATTTTTCAGTTTTACAGGAACAGCGTTCGAACACTGACGTATGAGAAAAGAGGTATAATTCCCTGAGTGGAATGCACACATCACAAAGCAGTCTCTCAGAAATCTGCACCCCAGTATTTATCAGAAGATATTTCCTGTTTCCCCACAGGCCTGAACGTGTCTCCGAACGTCGCTTCACGAATCCGTGTATGACGAGTATCCATCCGTCTATGACGCAGTATCAACACTCTGACGAGTGGAATGCACACGTCACGAGGGAGCTCCTCGTAAATCTTCTCTCCAGTACCTATCGGAAGATATTTCCGTCTTCACCGTAAGCCTCAGGGCGCTCCCAAGTATCCCTTAGCTGTCTCACCTAAAACAGTGTTAGAATACTGCTCAATGCAAACAGAAGCTTAACTGTGAGAATGCAATTCACGTGACCTAGAACAGTTTCACAGATAGTTTCCTTCTGGTTTTTATCAGAGGGTATTCCTTTTTCAGCATATTCTTAAAAGCGTTCCCAAATATTCTGTCTCAGGTTGCACAGAAACAGTGATTTCAAACTGCTCAATCCTAAGAATGATTTACCTCAATGAGATGAATACACCCATCAGAAAGCACTTGCTCCGAAAACTTCTTTCCTCTTCTCATCGGAAGACGTTTCATTTCTCACCAAAGGTGTCCGGGCACGACATGTTATCCCTTCCCAGATTCTTCAAAGACAGATTTTCCGAACTGGACAACGTAGTAGAAGCTTTAACTCTCAGAAATGAATGCACACCCCAGAGAGCAGATTCCTGGAACGTTTCTTTCTGGTTTGTATTTCCGGATTATTTCACTTTTGGCCATAGTCTTCAATGCGCTGCCACGTATCACTTTTTCAGTTTTACAGGAACTGTGCTCAAATACTGCTATGAGAAAAAAGGTATAACGTCCTGTGGAATGCACACATCACGAAGCAGTTTCTCAGAAACTTTTTTCCAGTTTTTATCTGAAGATATCCCCTATTTAACGTCAAGCGCGAATGTGCTCCTGAATATCCGTTCGCATATCCGTCCATGACGCAGTTTAAAAACTGACTAGTAGAAAGAAAGTTTTATTTATGTGAGATGCAGAGACATATCTATCACAAAGCAGTTTCACAGAAAGCTTCTTTCTAGTTTTTGTCTGAGGATACTTGCTTTTTCACCATAGCC
>NW_012101767.1:11465-12934 GCF_000951045.1 Mandrillus leucophaeus
TCAATCCAGTATTTAACAGAAAATAATTTCTATTTCCCCTCAAGCCTGAAAGTGTCTCCGAATGTCTCTTCCTGAATCCGTCTATGACGAATAACAATCCGTCTATGATGCAGTATCAACACTATGACGAGTGGAATGCACAGGTCACAAAGGAGCCCCTCGGAAATCTTCTCTCCAGTATCTATCGAAAGGTATTTCCGTTTTCACCATAAGCCTCAAGGCGTTCCCGAGTATCCCTTAGCTGACTCACCTAAAACAGTGTTAGAATACTGCTCAATGAAAACATAAGGTTAACTGTGAGAATGCAATTCACGTGACCTAGAGCAGTTTCACAGAATGTTTCCTTCTGGTTTTTAACGGAGGTTATTCTTTTTCAGCATATTCTTAGGAGCGTTCCTTAAAAACCTTTTTCAGGTTCCACAGAAACAGCGATTTCTAACTGCTCAATCCAAATAAAGATTTTACTCTATGATATGAATACACACATCACAAAGCATATAGCTCTGATAAGGTTCTCTCCACTTCTCATCGGAAGACGTTTCCTTTCTCACCACAAGAATCGGGCGCCACTTGATATCCCTTCCCGGATTCCTCAAAGACAGAGTTTCCAAACAGGACAACGTAATGGAAGCTTTAACTCTCTGAAATGAATGCAAACCCCAGAGAGCCGTTTATTGGAACGTTTCTTTCTGGTTTGAATTTCCGGATATTTCACTTTTAGCCATAGTCTTCAACATGCTGAAAATATCTCTTTTTCAGATTTACAGGAACAGTGGTCAAACACTGCTGTGAGAAAAATGTATAACGCCCCGTGGAATGCACACATCACAACGCAGTTTCTCAGAAAGCTACCTTCAAGTATTTATCTGAAGATACATCCTGTTTAACATCAACCGTGAATGTGCTTCCGAATATCCCTTCGCAAATCCCTCTACGACGCAGATTCAAAACTGCGTAATAGAAAGTTTTATCTATGTGAGATGCGTAGACATACCTATCACAAAGCAGTTTCACAGAAAGCTTCTTTACAGTTTTTGTCTGAGGATACTTGGTTTTTCACCATAGCCATCCATATACTCCCAAATGTCCCTTGGTAACTTATTCTCCAAATTGGATTCCCCCGTCCTCTGTGAGAAGAAACGTATAACTCTGTGAGTGCAATGCACATGTAACAAAGTAGCTCCACGGAAATCTTCTCTCCAGTATATATCTGAAGATATTTCGTTCTTCACAGTAAGCCTCAAAGCGCTCCCGAGTAGCCCTTAGCTGACTCACCTCAAACAGTGTTAGAATACTGGTCAATGAAAACAGAAGCTTATGTGTGAGAGTGGAATGCACACGATCTAGAGAAATTTCACAGAAGATTTCCTTCTGGTTTTTAGTGGAGGGTATTTCAACATACTGTCAACTTTAACTCTCTGAAATGAATGCACACGCCAGAGAGAAGTTTCGTGGAACGTTGCTTTCTG
>NW_012101767.1:12984-13532 GCF_000951045.1 Mandrillus leucophaeus
GTATCCCTTAGCTGAATCACCTCAAACAGTGTTAGAATACGGGTCAATGAAAACAGAAAATTAAATGTGCGAGTGGAATGCACGTGACCTAGAGCAGTTTCACAGAAAGTTTCCTTCAGGTTTTTATCTGAGGGTACCCCATTTTCAACATATTCTTAAGAGCGTTCCAAAATATTCTTTCTCAGCTTCCACAGAAACAGTGATTTCAAACTGCTCAATCCGAAGAATGATTTAACTCTATGAGACGAATACACACATCACAAAGCACTGGCTCCAAAAGCTTCTCTCCACTTCTCAGCGGAAGGTGTTTCCTTTCTCACCACTGGAATCCGAGTTCCACTTACTGTCCCTTCCCAGATTCCTTAAAGACAGAGTTTTCAAACTGGGCAATGTAGTGGAAGCTTTAACTCTCTGAAATGAATGCACACACCCCAGAGAGCAGATTCTTGGAACGTTTCTTTCTGGTTTTGATTTCCAGATATTTAACTTGTTGCCATAGTCTTCAACGTGCTGCCAAATATCACTTTTTCAGTTTTACAGGAACAGTG
>NW_012101767.1:17958-19407 GCF_000951045.1 Mandrillus leucophaeus
CCCGAAAGCTTCTCACAAGTTTTCATGCGAACACGTTTCCTTTCTCACCGCAAGACTCCGGGCACCACTTAATATCCCTTCACAGATTCCTCAGAGACATTTTCCCAACTGGGCAATGTAGTGGAAGCTTTCACTCTCTGAAATGAATGCACCTGTCAGAGATCAGTTTCTTGGAACATTTCTTTCTGGGTTTTATTTCCAAGCATTTAACTTTACGCCATAGTCTTCAATGCACTGCAAAATATCACGTTTTCAGTTTTAAGGGAACAGTGCTCAAACACTGCCTTATGGGAAAAGAGGTGTCATTCTCTGAGTGGAATGCACACATCACAAAGCCGTCTCTCGTAAAGCTTCACTCCAGTATTAATCAGAAGATATTTCCAATTTCCCCACAGGCCTGAATGTGTCTCCGAATGTCCCTTCGCGAATCCGTCTATGACGAGTATCAATCTCTCTATGACGCGGTATCAACACTATGACATTTCCTTTCTCACCACAGGAATACTTTCTCACCACAAATATCCGGGCGACACTTAATATCCCTTCCCAGATCCCTCAAAGACAGAGTTTCCAAACTGGGCAACATAGTCTAAGCTTTAACTCCCTGAAATGAAGGCACACCCCAGAGAGCAGGTTCTTCGAACGTTTCTCTCTGGTTTTCATTTCCGCATATTTCACTTTTTGCCATACTCTCCAACGCACTGCCAAATATCACTTTTTTAGTTTTACAGGAACAGTGTTCAAACACTGCTATGAGAAAAAAGGTATAACGCCCTGTGGAATGAACACATCACAACGCACTTTCTCAGAAAGCTTCTCTCCAGTTTTTATCTGAAGGTATTTCCTACTTAACGTCAAGTGCAAATGAGCTCCCGAATGTCCCTTCTCAAATCCGTCCATGACGCACTTTCAAAACAGCGTAAGAGAAAGAAAGTTTTATCTATGGGAGACGCATAGATATATCTATCACAAAGAAATTTCACAGAAAGCTTTTTCCACTTTTTTTCTGAGGATACTTGCTTTTTCAGCATAGCCGTCCATGTACTCCGAAATGTACCGTGGTAGCTTATTCTCCAAATGGGATTTCCCGGTCCTCTATGAGAAGAAAGGTATAACTCTGTCAGTGGAATGCACACGTAAGGCTCCAGCTCCATGAACTTCTTCTCTCCAGTATCTATCTGAAGATATTTCCCGTTTCACCATAAGCATCAAAACGCTCCCGAGAATCCCTTAGCTGACCAACGGAAAACAGTGTTAGAATACTTGTCAATGAAGCAGAAGCTTAAATGTGTGAGTGGAATGCACTTGACATAGAGCAGTTTCACAGAAGGTTTCCCTCTGGTTTTTATTGGAGGGTATTTTTTTCTCAGCATATTCTTAAGAGTGTTCCCAAATGTCCTCTCTCAGTTTCCACAGAAACAGTGATTTCAAACTCCTCAATACAAAGAA
>NW_012101767.1:19854-21587 GCF_000951045.1 Mandrillus leucophaeus
ATTGCACACATCACAAAGGGGTTTCTCCGAAAGCTTCTCTCCAGTTTTTATCTGGTGATATTTCCTATTTCCCCAGAAGCCTTCATGTGCTCACGAATGTCCTTCAGGATTTCGTGCACGACGTAGTTTCAAAACTGCGTAATAGAAAGAAAGATTTATCTAAGTGAGATGAATAGACATATCTATTACAAAGCAGTGTGAGAAAACGCTTCTTTCCAGTTTTTCCTGAGGATAATTCCTTTCTCACCATAGTCGTCTGTATACTCCACAATGCCCCCTGCTAGCGATTTCTCCAAACGGGAATGCTCAATCCTCTATGAGAAGAAAGGTTTCACTCTGTGAGTGGAATGTACACATCGAAAGCACGTCCTCGGAAATCTACTCTCCAGTATCTCTCGGAAGATATTTCCGGTTTCACCATAAGACACAAAGGGCTACTGAGTGTCCCTTAGCAGACGAATCTAAAACAGTTTTAGAATACTGCTCAATATACACCGACGCTTAAGAGTGCGAGTGGACTTCACGTGGCCAAGGGTATTTTCAGAGAAAGTTTCCTTCTGGTTTTTATTGGAGGTTATATCTTTTTCAACATATTCAGCATATTCTTGGGAGCGCTCCCAAATGTCCTTTCTCGGGTTTCACAGAAAGAGTGATTTCAAACTGCTCAATCCAAAGAATAATTCAATTAAATATGATGAATACACAGAGCACATAGCAGTTGCTCCGAAAGCTTCTCACCACTTTTCATACGAAGACGTTTCCTTCCTCACCGGAAGCCTCCGGGCACCACATTATATCCCTTCACAGATTCCTCAAAGACAGAATTTCTAAACTGGGCAACGTAGTGGAAGCTATCACTCTCTGTAATGAATGCACTCGTCAGAGATCAGTTTCTTGGAATGCTTCTTTCTGGGTTTCATTTCCAGATATCTCACTTTTCGCCATAGTTTTCAATGCGCTGCACAATATCACTTTTTCAGTTTTACATGAACAGAATTCGAACACTGCCTTATGAGAAAAGAGGTATAATTCCCTGAGTAGAATGCACACATCACAAAGCCGCCTCAAGGGGCTCGTAAGTATCCCTTAGCTGAGTCACCTCAAACAGTGTTAGAATACTGCTCAATGAAAACAGAAGCTTAAATGTACGAATGCTATTCAGGTGACCGAGAGCAGATTCACAGAAAGTTCCCTTTTTATCGGAGGGAATTCCTTTTTCAGCATATTCTTAAGAGCGTTCCCAAATATCCTTTCTCAGGTTCCACAGACACAATGATTTCAAACTGTTCAATAAAAACAATGCTTTAACTCTATGTGATGAATACATACATCCCAAAGAATTTCCTCCCAAATCTTCTCTCCACTTCTCATTGGAAGGCATTTCTTTTCTCACCACAGATATCTGGGCATCACTAAATATCCCTTCACAGATTTCTCAAACACAGAATTCCCAAACTAGGCAACGTAGTGCAAGCTTTCACTCTGAAATGAATGCACTCCTCAGAGAGCAGTTTCTTGGAACGCTTCTTTCAGGATTTTATTTCCAGATATTTCACTTTTCGCCAGAGTCTTCAAAGCGCAGCAAGATATCACTTTTTCAGTTTTACAGGAACAGTGTTCGAACACTGACGTATGAGAAGAGAGGTATAATTCCCTGAGTAGACTGCACACATCACAAAGCAGTCTCTCGGAAAGCTTCATTCTATGATTTATCAGAAGATATGTCCTATTTC
>NW_012101767.1:21637-23448 GCF_000951045.1 Mandrillus leucophaeus
TCACCAGTATCTTTCTGAAGCTATTTCCATTTCACTGTTAGCCTCAAAGTGCTCTCGAGTATCCCTCAGCAGACGAAACTAAAACAGTGTCAGAATACTGCCCAATCAAAACAGAAGCTTAACAGTGCGAGTAGACTTCATGTGGCCTAGAGCTGTTTCACAAAATGTTTTCTTCTGCTCTTAATTGGAGATTATGTCTTTTTCAGCATATTCTTCAGAGTGTTCCCAAATGTCCTTTCTCAGGTTCCACAGAAACATTGATTTCAAACTGCTCAATAACAAGAATGATTTAACTCTATGAGATAGATACATACGTCACAAACCAGGTTCTCCGAAAGCTTCTCTCCAGTTTTCATTCTCAGACGTTTCCTTTCTCACTGGAAGCCTAGGGCGCCACTTTATATCACTTCACAGATACCTCAAACACAGAGTTTCCAAACTGGGCAACATAGTGGAAGCTTTCACTCTCTGAAATGAATGCACTCGTCAGAGAGCAGTTTTTTGGAACGCTTCTTTCTGGGTTTTATTTCCAGATATTTCACTTTTCGCCAAAATCTTCCACGTGCTGCAAAATACCACTTTTTCAGTTTTACAGGGACAGTGTTCGAACACTGCCTTATGAGAAAAGGGGTATATTTCCCTGAGTGGTATGCACACATCACAATGCTGTCTCTCGGAAAGCTTCTCTCCAGGATTTACTAGAAGATATTTCCTATTTCCCCACAGGCCTGAATGTATCTCCCATATGCCCTCTGTAAATCCGTGTACGATGAGTATCGATCCGTCTATGATGTAGTAACAACACTATGACGAGTGGAATGCACACGTCACAAGGGAGCTCCTCGGAATTCTTCTCTCCTGTATCTATTGGAAGATATTTCAGTTTTCACCGTAAGCCTCAAGGGGCTCCCGAGTATCCCATAGCAGTCTCACCTAAAAGAGTGTTAGAATACTGCTCAATAAAAACAGAAACTTAACTGTGCGAATGCAATTCACGTGACCTAGAGAACTTTCACAGAAAGTGTCCTTCTGGTTTCTAATGGAGGGTATTACTTTTTCAGCATATTCTTAAGAGCGTTCCCTAATATCCCTTCACACGTTCCACAGAAACAGTGATTTCAAACTGCTCAATCCAAAAATGATTCAACTCTATGTGATGAACACACACATCCCAAAGCACTTGCTCCGAAAGCTTCTCTCCACTTCTCATCAGAAAACGTTTCCTTTCTCACCACAAGAATCCGGGTACCAGTTAATATCCGTTCCCAGATTACTCAAAGACAGAGCTTCCACCTTGGGCAACGTAGTGGAAGCTCTAGCTCTCTGATATGAATGCACACCCCAGAGAACAGTTTCCTGGAACGTTTGTTTCAGTTATTTCCGGATATTTCACTTTTTGTCATATTATTCAACGTGCTGCAAAATATCACTTTTTCAGTTTTACAGGAAGAGTGCTCAAATACTGCTATGACAAAAAAGGAATAACGACCTGTGGAACGCACACATCACAACGCAATTTCTCAGAAAGCTTCTCTCCAGTTTTTACTTGAAGATATCTCCCATTTAACATCAAGCACGAATTTGTTCCCGAATGTCCCTTCGCAAGCCCATCCATGACGAGTTTCAAAACTGCGTGATACAAAGAAAGCTTTAGGTGATGTGCATAGACATATCTATCACAAAGCAGTTTCAAGAAAGCCTCTTTCCAGTTTTTGTCTGAGGATAATTCCTTTTTCACCATAGTCGTCTGTATACTCACAAATGTCCCCTGGTAGCCTTGTCTCCAAATGGGATTCCCCAATCCTCTGTGA
>NW_012101767.1:23938-29074 GCF_000951045.1 Mandrillus leucophaeus
CGTTTCTTTTTGGGTTTTATTTCAGGATATTTCACTTTTCGCCATAGACTTCAATGTGCTGCAAAATATCGCACTTTCAGTTTTACAGGAACAGGGTTCGAACACTGCCTTACAAGAAGGGAGGTGTAATTCCCTGAGTGGAATGCACACATCACAAAGCGGTCTCTCGGAATCCTTCTCTCCAGTATTTATCAGAAGATACTTCTTATTTACCCACAGCTTCAATGTGTCTCTGAATATCACCTCGCGAATCCGTCTATGATGAGTATCAATCCATCTAGGACGCAGTATCAACACTATGACCAGTGCAATGCACACGTCACAAAGGAGCTCCTCAGGAATCTTCTCTCCAGTATCTATTTGAAGATATTTCCATTTTCACCGTAAGGCTCAAGGCGATCCCCGTGTATCCCATAGCAGGCTCACCTAAAAGAGTGTTAGAATACTGCTCAATGAAAACAGAAACTTAGCTGTGCGAATGCAATTCACGTGACCTAGAGCAGTTTCACAGAAAGTGTCCTTCTGGTTTTTAACGGAGGGTATTACCTTTTTAGCATACTCTTAAGAGCGTTCCCTAATGTCCTTTCTCAGATACCACAGAAACAGTGATTTCAAACTGCTCAATGCAAAAATGATTCAACCCTATGTGATGAACACACACATCACAAAGCACTTGCTCCGAAAGCTTCTCTCCACTTCTCATCAGAAAACGTTTCTTTTCTCACGACAGGAATCCGGATACCAGTTAATATCCGTTCCCAGATTACTCAAAGACAGAGTTTCCTCCCTGGAAGACGTAGTAGCAGCTCTAGCTCTCTGATATGAATACACACCCCAGAGAACAGTTTCTTGGAACGTTTCTTTCTGGTTTTTCCGGATATTTCACTTTTTGTCATAATATTCAACGTGCTGCAAAATATCACTTTTTCAGTTTTACAGGAAGAGTGCTCAAACACTGCTATGACAAAAAATGAATAACGACCTGTGGAATGCACACATCACAACGCAATTTCTCAGAAAGCTTCTCTCCAGTTTTAACCTGAAGATATCTCCCATTTAACGTCAAGCACGAATGAGTTCCGGAATGTCCCTTCACAAGCCCATCCATGACGAGTTTCAAAACTGCGTAATAGAAAGAAAGCTTTATCTAGATGATGTGCATAGACATATGTATCACAAAGCAGTTTCAAGAAAGCTTCTTTCCAGTTTTTGTCTGAGGAAAATTCGTTTTTCGCCATAGTCGTCTGTATACTCACAAATGTTCCCTGGTAGCCTTGTCTCCAAATGGGATTCCCCAATCCTCTGTGAGAATGAAGGTTTCACTCTGTGAGTGGAATGTACACGTCAAAAGCACCTCCTTGGAAATCTCCTCTCCAGTGTCTACCTGAAAATATCTCCGTTTTCACCATAAGTCTCAAAGTATTCCCGAGTGTCCCTAGCTGACTCAACTAAAACAGTGTTAGAATACTGCCCAATGAAACCAGAAGCTTCACAGTGCGATTGGACTTCATGTGGCCTAGAGAAGCTTTACAGAATGTTTCCTTCTGCTTTTAATTGGAGATTATGTCTTTTACAGCATACTCTGAAAAGTCTTCCCAAATGTCCTTTCACAGTTTCCACACAAACAGTGATTTCAAACTGCTCAATACAAAGAATGATTTAACTCTATGAGATGGATACACACATCACAAACCAGGGTCTCTCGAACGCTTCTCTACAGTTTTCATTGTAAGATGTTTCCTTTGTTACCGCAAGCATCCCGGCGCCACCTAATATCCCTTCACAGATTAATCAGAGACAGAGTTTCCAAACAGGGCAATGTAGTGTCAACTTAACTCTCTGAAATGAATGTACACGCCAGAGATAAGTTCTTGGAACGTTGCTTTCTGGGTTTTATTCCCGGAGAGTTCACTTTTCGCCATATTCTTCAAAGCGCTGCAAAATATCCCTTTTTGAATTTTACACGAACAGTGTTCAAACACTATCTTATGAGAAAAGAGGAATAACTCCCTGGGTGGAAAGCACTCATCACAAAGTGGTTTCTCCGAACGCTTCTCTCCAGTATTTATCTGGTGATATTTCCTATTTCCCCAGAAGCCTTAGTGTGCAACCAAACGTCCCATCGGAAATTTGTCCATGATGCAGTTTCAAAACTGCGTAATAGAAAGAAAGATTTATCTAAGTGAGATGAATAGACATATCTATTACAAAGCAGTGTGAGAGAATGCTTCTTTCCAGTATTTGTCTGAGGATAATTCCTTTTTCACCCTAGCCGTCTGTATACTCCCAAATGTCCCCTGGTAGCCTTTTCTCCAAACGGGATTCCTCAATCCTCTATGAGAAGAAAAGTTTAACTCTGTGAGTGGAATGTACACGTCAAAAGCACCTTCTCGGAAATCTTCTCTCCGTTACCACCAGAAGCGTCAATGCGCTCGCAAGTGTCCCCTAGATGACTCATCTAAAACAGTGTTAGAATACTGCCCAATGAAAGGAGAAGCTTAACAGTGGGAGTGAACTTCAAGTGGGCTAAAGCAGTTTCACAGAAAGTTTCCTTCTGGTTTTTATTGGAGGTTATGTCTTTTTCAGCCTACTCGGAAGAGCGTTACCAAATGTCCTTCCTCAGGTTCCACAGAAATGGTGACTTCATAATGCTCAATCCAAAGAATGATTGAAATCTATGAGGTGAACAAAGACAGCACAAAGCAGTTGCTCCAAAATCTTCTCACCAGTTTTCATACCAAGGCGTTTCCTTTCTCACTAGAAGCCTCCGGGTGCCACTCAATATCCCTTCACAAATTTCTCAAAGGCCGAGTTTCCAAACTGGGCAACGTAGTGGAAGCTTTAACTCTCGGAAATGAATGTACACCCCAGAGAGCAGTTACTTGGAACGTTGCTTTCTGGTTTTTATCTCTGGATATTTCATTTTTCGCCATAGTCTTCAACGCGCTGCCAAATATCACTGTTTCAGTCTTACAGGAACAGTGCTCCAACAGTTCTGTGAAAAAAAAGTATAACGCCCTGTGGAATGCACACATCACAACGCAGTTTCTCAGAAAGCTTCTTTCCAGTTTTTATCTGAAGATATCTCCTATTTAACTTCAACCACGAATGTGCTCCCGAATGTCACCATTCAAATCGGCTCATGACGCAGTTTCAAAGCTGCGTAATAGAAAGTTTCATCTATGTGAGACGCATAGACATATCTATCACAAAACAGTTTCACAGAAAGCTTCTTTCCAGTTTTTGTCTGAGAATACTTGCTTTTTCACCATAGCCATCCATATACTCCCAAATGTCCTGTGGTACCTTATTCTCCAAATGGGATTCCCCGTTCTCTATGAGAAGAAAGGTATAACTCTGTGAGTGGAATGCACACGTAACATACCAGCTACACGGAAATCGTCTCTCCAATATCTATCTGAAGACATTGACCTTTTCACCATAAGACTCAAAGCGCTACCGAGTATCCCTTAGTTGACTCACCTAAGACAGTGTTAGAATACTGGTCAATGAAAGCAGAAGCTTAAATAGGTGAGTGGAATGCACATGACCTAGAGCAGTTTCACAGAATGTTTTCTTCTGGTTTTTATTGGAGGGTAATTCCTTTTCAGCATATTCTTAAGAGTCTTCCCAAATGTCCTTTCTCTGTTTCCTCAGAAACAGTGATTTCAAACTGCTCAATAGAAAAAAAAGAATGATTTAACTCTATGACATGGACACCCACATCAAAACCGGATTCTCCAAAAGCGTATCTCCAGTTTTCATTATAAGGCGTTTCCTGTCTCACCGTAAGCATCCGGGCACCCCTTACTATCCCTTCACAGATTAATCAGGGACAGAGTTTCCAAACTGGGCAACGTAGTCTCAACTTTAACTTTCTACAATGAATGCACACGCCAGAAACATGTTTCCTGGAATGTTGCTTACTGGGTTTTATTACCGGATATTTCACTTTTCGCCATATTCTTCAAAGAACTGCAAATATCCTTTTCTCACTTTTACAATAATAGTGTATAAACACTGTCTTACGAGAAAAGAGGTATAACTCCCTGAGTGCATTGCACACATCACAAAGGGGTTTCTCCGAAAGCTTCTCTCCAGTTTTTATCTGGTGATATTTTCTATTTCCCCAGAAGCCTTCGTGTGCTCACGAATGTCCTTCAGGATTCCGTCCACGACGTAGTTTCAAAATTGCGTAATAGAAAGAAAGGTTTACCTAAGTGAGATGAATAGACATATCTATTAGAAAGCAGTGTGAGAGAACGCTTCTTTCCAGTTTTTTTCTGAGGATAATTCCTTTGTCACCATAGCCGTCTGTATACTCCACAATGTCCCCTGCTAGCGATTTCTCCAAACGGGATTCCCCAATCCTCTATGAGAAGAAAGGTTTCACTCTGTGAGTGGAATGTACACATCAAAAGCACGTCGTCGGAAATCTACTCTCTGGTATCTCTCGGAAGATATTTCCGGTTTCACCATAAGCCTCAAAGCATTCCTGAGTGTCCCTTAGCAGACGAATCTAAAACAGTCTTAGAATACTGCTCAATATACACCGATGCTTAAGAGTGCGAGTCAACTTCACGTGGCCAAGGGTATTTTCAGAGAAAGTTTCCTTCTGGTTTTTATTGGAGGTTATGTCTTTTTCAGCATATTCAGCATATTCTTGGGAGTGCTCCCAAATGTCCTTTCTCGGGATCCACAGAAAGAGTGATTTCAAACTGCTCAATTCAAAGAATAATTCAACTCAATGAGATGAATACACAGAGCACATAGCAGTTGTTCCGAAAGCTTCTCACCACTTTTCAGACGATGACGTTTCCTTCCTCACCGGAAGCCTCCGGGCACCACATTATATCCCTTCACAGATTGCTCAAAGACCGAATTTCCAAACTGGGCAACGCAGTGGAAGCTTTCACTCTCTGTAATGAATGCACTCGTCAGAGATCAGTTTCTTGGAACGCTTCTTTCTGGGTTTTGTTTCCAGATATTTCACTTTTCGCCATAGTTTTCAATGCGCTGCACAATATCACTTTTTCAGTTTTACATGAACAACGTTCGAACACGGCCTTATGAGAAAAGAGGTATAACTCCCTGAGTAGAATGCACACATCAAAAGCAGCCTCAAGGGGCTCGCAA
>NW_012101767.1:29124-42722 GCF_000951045.1 Mandrillus leucophaeus
AGTTATACTTTTCTTCTCATAACAGATTGTGGAATCCCACTTGGTGAAAAAGCAACCGTTGGACATTTGGGAGTATATGGATAGCTATGGTGAAAAACGAATGCCTTATAAGAAAAGAGGTATAAGGCCCTGAGAGGAATACATATATCAAAAAGCAGTTTCTCAGAAAGCTTTTCTCCAGTTTTGTTTGAAGACATTTCCTATTTACCCATAAACCTGAATGTGCTCCTAAATATCCCTTCACGAATCCGTCCATGACGCAGTTTGTAAACTGTGTCATAGAAAGGACGTTTTATCTATGTGAGATGAATAGACATATCTATCAAAAAGCAGTTTCACAAAAAAGCTTCCTTCCAGTTTTTGTCAGAGGGTATGTCTTTTTTCACCATAGCCATCCATATACTCTCGAATGTCCCCTGCTAGCTTTTTCTCCAAACGGAATTCCCCAATCCTCTATGAGAAGAAAAGTATAACTCAGTGAGTGGAATGCACACGTCACAATACATCTCCTTGGAAATCTTCTCTCCAGTATCTATCTGAAGATATTTACGTTTTCACCATAAGAATCAAAGTGCTCCCGAGTATCCCTTGGCTGATTAACCTAAAACAGTGTTAGAATATTGTTCAATGAAAACAGAAAGTTAACTGTGTGAGTGGACTTCACATGACCTAGAACAGATTCACAGAATATTTCCTTCTGGTTTTTATCCGAGGGTATTTGTTTTTAAGCATATTCTTAAGAGCGTTCCCAAATGTCCTTTCTGAGGTTCTAGAGAAACAGTGATTTCAGACTGCTCAATCCAAAGAATGATTTAACTCTATGAGATGAACACACACATCACAAGGCAGTTGCTCTGAAAGCTTCTGTCCAGTTTTCATTGGAAGACATTTCCTTTCTCACCGGAAACCTCTGTGTGCCACTTAATATTCCTTCACAGATTTCTAAAAGACAGAGTTTCCAAACTGGGCAATGCAGTGTAAGCTTTAACTCTCTGAAATGAATGCACACGTCAGAGAGAAGTTTCTTGGAACGCTTCTTTCTGAGTTTTATTTCAGATTATTTCACGTTTTGCCATATTCTTCTAAGGGCTGCAAAATATCCCGTTTTCAGTTTTACAGGAACAGTGTTCAAACGCTGCCCTATGAGAAAAGAGGTATAACTCCTTGAGTGGAATGCACATGTCACAAAACAGTTTCTCAGAAATCTTCTCTCCAGTTTTTATCTGAAGATATCTCCTATTTCCCAACTGGCCTCACTGTGCTCCCGAAGGTCCCTTCACAAATCCATTCATGACGCAATTTCAAAACTGCATAGTAGGAAGAAAGCTTTATCTATGTGAGATGAATAGACATATCTATCACAAAGCAGTTACACAGAAAGCTTACTTCCAGTTTTTGTCTGAGGATATTTCCTTTTTCACCATAGCTGTCCATATACTCCCGAATGCCCCCTGGTAGCTTTTTCTCCAAACGGCATTCACCAATCCTCTGTGAGAAGGAAAGTATAACTCTGTGAGTGGAATGCACACGTCAGAAAGCAGCTCCTCAGACATCTTCTCTCCAGTATCTATCTGAAGATATATCCATTTCACTGTAAGCCTCAAAGTACTACCAAGTATCCCTTAGCTGAAATATCCTGAAAAAAACCCCAGAAGGAACCTTTCCAAGAAATGGCTCTCTGACGTGTGCATTCATTTCAGAGAGTTAAAGCTTACACTACGTTGCCTAGTTTGGAAACTCTGTCTTTGATGAACCTGTGAAAGGATATTAAGCGGTACCCGGAGGCTTGTGGTGAGAAAGGACATGTCTTCCGATGAAAACTGGAAAGCAGCTTTCGGAGCAACTGATTTGCGATGTGTGTATTCATCTCATAGAGTTAAATCATTCTTTGGACTGAGCAGTTTGAAATCACTATTTCTGTGGAAACTGAGAAAGGACATTTGGAACGCTCTTAAGAATATGCTGAAAAGGAAATACCCTTCGATAAAAACAAGAAGGAAACTTCCTGTGAAACTGCTCTAGGTCACGTGAAGTCCACTCACACAGTTAAGCTTCTGTTTTCATTGAGCTGTATTCTAACACTCTTTTGGGTAAGTCAGCCTAAGGATACTGGGAAGTGCTTTGAGGCTTATGGTGAAAACGGAAATATCTTCAGCTAGATACTGGAGACAAGGTTCTGAGGAGCTGCATTGTGATGTGCACATGCTACTGACAGAGTTATACTTTTCTTCGTATAGAGGATTGGGGAATCCCCTTTGGAGAAAAAGGTACCAGGGGACACTCGGGAGTATATGGACAGCTATCATGAAAAAGGAAATACCCTCAGACAAAAGCTGGAAAGAAGATTTCTGTGAAACTGCTTTGTCATAGATATGTCTATTCATCTCACATACATAAAACTTTCTTTCTATTACGCAGTTTTGTAACTGCGTCATGGACGGATTTGAGATGGGACATTTGGGAGCACATTCAGACATGTGAGGAAATAGGAGATATCTTCAGATAAATACTGAAAAGAAGCTTTCTGAGAAACTGCTCTGTGATGTTTGCATTCCACTCAGGGAGATATACCCCTTTTCTCATAAGGCAGTGTTTGAACACTGTTCCTGTAAAACTGAAAAAGTGATATTTTGCAGTGCTTTGAAGAGAATGGTGAAAAGTGAAATATCCTAAAATAAAACCCAGAAAGAAGCGTTCCAAGAAACTGGTCTCTGACATGTGCATTCATTTCAGAGAATTAACGCTTACCATACGTTGCCTAGTTTGGAAACTCTGTCTTTGAGGAATCTGTGAAGGGATATTAAGTGGTTCCCGGAGGATTGTGGTGAGAAAGGAAATGTCTTCTGTTGAAAATGGTGAGGCTTCAGGAGCAACTGCTTTGTGAAGTGTGTATTCATATCATAGAGTTAAGTCATTCTTTGGATTGAGCAGTTAGAATTCACTGTTTCCGTGGAATCTGAGAAGGGACATTTGGGAACGCTCATAAGAATATGCTGCAAAAGAAATACTCTCTGATAAAAACCAGAAGGAAACTTTCTGTGAAACTGCTCTAGGTCACGTGAAGTGCACTCACATAGTTAAGCTCCAGTTTTCATTAAGCAGTATTCTCACACTGTTTTAGGTTAGTCAGCTAAGGGATACTCGGGAGCACTTTGAGGCTTACAGTGAAAACAGAAATATCTTCAGATAGATACTGGAGAGAAGATCTCTGAGGAGCTGCTTTGTGACGTGTGCATTCCACTCAGAGAGTTATGCTTTCCTTCTCAGAGAGGATTGGGGAATCTGGTTGGAGAAAATGCTACCAGGGGGCATTCGGGAGTATATGGGTGGCTACAGTGAAAAAGGAAATATCCTCAGACAAAAACTGGAAATAAGCTTTCTGTGAAACTGCTTTGTGATAGATATGTCTATTCATCTCACATAGACAAGCTTTCTTTCTATTACGCAGTTTTGAAACTGCGTCATGGATGGATTCACAAAGAGACATTCGGGAGCACATTCAGGCCTGTGGGGAATAGGTGGTATCTTCAGATAAAAACTGGAGAGAAGCTTTCTGAGCAACTGCTTTGTGATGTGTGTATTCATCTCATAGAGTTCAATTATTCTTCAGATTGAGTAGTTTGAAATCACTGTTTCTGTGGAACCTGAGAAAGGACATTTGGGAACGCTTTTAAGAATACGATGAAAAAGCAATACCCTCTGATAAAAACCAGAAGGAACTTTCTGTGAAACGAATCTAGGTCACATGAATTTTACTCACACAGTTAAGCTTCCATTTTCAATGAGCAGTATTCAAACACTGTTTTAGGTTACTCAGTTGAGGGATACTCGGGAGCACTTTGAGGCTTATGGTGAAAAAGGAAATATCCTCAGATAGATAATGGAGAGAATATTTCTGAGGAGTTGTTTTATGACGTGTGCATTCCACTCACAGAGTTTTACTTTTTTTCTCATAGAGGAGTCGGGAATCCTGTTTGGAGAAAACGCTACCAGGGAACATTCAGGAGTATATGGACGGCTCTGATAAAAAAGGAATTATCCTTCAAAAAAAAAACTGGAAAGAAGTTGTCTGTGAAACTGCTTTGTGATAGATATGTCTATTCATATCACATAGATAAAACTGTCTTTCTATTACGCAGTTTCAAAATTGCATCATTAAAGGATTCGTGAACGGACTTTCGGGAGCTCATTCAGACCTGTTGGGAAATAGGACGTATCTTCAGATAAAAACTGGAGAGAAGCTTTCTGAGAAACTGTTTTGTGATGTGTGCATTCCACTCAGGGCGTTATACCTCTTTTCTCATAAGGCAGTGTTTGAATACTGTTCCTGTAAAACTGAAAAAGCGATATTTTCCACTGCATTGAAGACTATGGAGAGAAGTGAAATATCTTGAAATAAAACCCAGAAAGAAGCGTTCCAAGAAACTGCTCTCTGACGTGTGCATTCATTTCAGACAGTTAAAGCTTACACTGCATTGCCCAGTTTGGAAACTCTGTCTTTTAGAAATCTCTGAAGGGATATTAAGTGATGCATGGAGGCTTGTGGTGAGAAAGGACACGTCTTCCAATGAAAACTGGAGAGAAGTTTTCGGAGCAACTGCTTAGTGATGTGTGTATTCATCTCATAGAGTTAAATCATTCTTTGGATTGAGCATTTTGAAATCACTGTTTCTGTGGAAACTGAGAAAGGACATTTGGAAACGCTCTTAAGAATATGCTGAAAAAGAAATACCCTCCGATAAAAACCAGAAGGAAACTTTCTGTGAAACTACTCAAGGTCACGTGAATTTCACTCACACAGTTAAGCTTCTCTTTTCATTGAGCAGTATTCTAACACTGTTTTAGGTTACTCAGCTAAGGGATACTCGGGAGCACTTTGAGGCTTACGGTGAAAACGGAAATATCTTCAGATAGATACTGGAGAGAAGATTTCTGAGGAGCTGTTTTGTGACGTGTGCATTCCACTCACAGAGTTATACTTCTCTTCTCATAGAGGATTGGGGAATATCTTTTGGAGAAAATGCTACTAGGGGACATTTGGGAGTGTATGGATGGCTATGGCGGAAAAGGAAATATCCTCAGACAAAAAGTGGAAAGAAGTTTTCTGTGAAATTGCTTTGTTATAGGTATGTGTATTCATCTCCCATAGATAAAACTTCCTTTTTACTACACAGTTTTGAAACTGTGCAATGGATGGATTCACGAAGGGACATTTGGGAGTTCATTCAGGCCTGTGGGGAAATTAGAGATATTGCCAAATAAAAACTGGACAGAAGCATTCTGAGAAATTGCTTTGTGATGTGTGCATTCCACTCAGGGACTTATACCTCTTTTCTCATAAGGCACTGTTTGAACAGTGTTCTTATAAAACTGAAAAAGTTATACTTTGCAGCGCATTAAACTCTATGGCAAAAAGTGAAATATCCTGAAATAAAAACCAGAAAGAAGCGTTCCAGGAAACTGCTCTCCGATGTGTGCATTCATTTCAGAGATTTCAAGCTTACACTACGTTGCCTATTTGGAAACTCTGTCTTTGAGGAATCTGTGAAGGAATATTAAGTGGGACTCGGAAGCTTGTGGTGGGAAAGGAAATGTCTTCCGATGAAAACTGGAGAGATTCTTTCAGAGCAACTGTTTTGTGATGTGTATTCATCTCATAGAATTAAATCATTCTTCGGATTGAGCAGTTTGAAATCACTGTTACTGCGGAACCTGAGAAAGGACATTTGAGAACACTTTTAAGAATATGATGAAAAAGAAATACCCTCCAATAAAAACCAGAAGGAAACTTTCTGTGAAACTGCTCTAGGTCACGTGATTTCCACTCGCACAGTTAAGCTTCTGTTTTCATTGAGCAGTATTCTAACACTGTTTTAGGTTAGTCAGCTAAGGGATACTCTAAAGTGCTTTGAGGCTTATGGTGAAAACCGAAATATCTTCAACTAGGTGCTGGAGAAAAGATTTCCAAGGAGCTGCTTTGTGACGTGTGCATTCCACTCACAGAGTTATACTTTTCTTCGTATAGAGGATTGGGGAATTCTGTTTTGGAAAAAAGCTACCAGGGGACATTCAGGAGTATATGGATGGCTATAGTGAAAAAGGAAATACCCTCAGACTAAAACTGGAAAGAAGCTTTCTGTGAAACTGCTCTGTGATAGATATGTCTATTCATCTGCCATAGACAAAACTTTCTTTCTATGACACAGTTTTGAAACTACGACATAGAGGGATTCACGAAGGGACATTCCGGAGCACATTCAGGTCTGTGGGGAAATAGGAGATATCGTCAGATAAAAACTGGAGAGAAGCTTTCCGAGAAACTGCTTTGTGATGTGTGCATTCCACTCAGGGACTTATACCTCTTTTCTCATAAGGCAGTGTTTGAACACTGTTCCTGTAAAATGGAAAAAGTGATATTTTGCAGTGCATTGAAGACTATGGAAAAAATTTAAATATCCTGAAATAAAACCAAGAAAGAAGTGTTCCAAGAAACTGCTCTCTTACGTGTGCCTTCATTTCAGAGAGTTAAAGCTTACACTACATTGCTCAGTTTGGAAACTCTGTCTTTTAGGAATCTGTGAAGGTATGTTTAGTGGCACACAGAGGCTTGTGGTGAGAAAGGAAACGTCTTCTGATGAAAAGTGGAGATAAGTTTTCAGAGCAACTGCTTTGTGATGTGTGTATTCATCTCATAGAATTAAGTCAATCTTAGGATTGAGCAGTTTGAAATCACTGTTTCTGTGTAACCTGAGAAAGGACATTTGGGAACGCTCTTAAGAATATGTTGAAAAAGAAATACACTCTGATAAAAACCAGAGGGAAACTTTCTGTGAAGCTGCTCTAGGTCACCTGAAGTCCACTTGCACAGTTAAGCTTCTGTTTTCGTTGAGCAGTATTCTAACACTGTTTTACGTTTGTCAGCTAAGGGATAGTCGGGAGTGCTTTGAGGCTTATGGTGAAAACGGAAATATCTTCCCATAGACACTGGAGAGAAGATTTCCGAGGAGCTGGTTTGTGACGTGTCAATTCCACTCACAGAGTTATACTTTTCTTCTCATAGAGGATTGGGAAATCTCGTTTGGAGAAAAAGCTACCATGGGACATTTGGGAGTATATGGATGGCTATGGTGAAAAAGGAAATATCCTCAGACAAAAACTGGAAAGAAGCTTTCTGTGAAAATGCTTTGTGATAGATATGTCTATTCATCTCACATAGATAAAACTTTCTTTCTATTACGCTGTTTTGAAACTGCTTCATGGGTGGATTTGCGAAGAGAAATTTGGTAGTAATTCAGGCCTGTGGGGAAATAGGAAATATCTTCAGCTAAAAACTGGAGAGAACCTTTCTGAGAAACTGCTTTGTGATGTGTGCATTCCAATCAGGGAGTTATACCACTTTTCTCATAAGGCAATGTTTGAACACTCTTCCTGTAAAACTGAAAATGTGATATTTTGAAACGCATTGAAGACTATGGTGAAAAGTGAAAATCCGGGAGTAAAACCCAGAAAGAAGCGTTGCAAGAAACTACTCTCTGACGTGTGCATTAGTTTCAGAGAGTTAAAGCTTACACTACGCTGCCCAGTTTGTAAACTCTGTCTTTGAGGAATCTGTGAAGGGATATTAAGTGGCGTCCGAAGCCTTGTGGTGATAAAGGAAACGTCTTCCTATGAAAACTGGAGAGAAGCTTTTGGAGCAACTGCCTTGTGATGTGTGTATTCATCTCATAGAGTTAAATCATTCTTTGGGTTGAGCAGTTTGAAATCACTGTTTCTGTGGAACCTGAGAAAAGACATTTGGGAACGCTCTTAAGAATGTACCGAAAAAGCAATACCCTCTGATAAAACCCAGAAGGAAACTCTCTGTAAAACTGCTCTAGGTCACATGAATTTTACTAACACAGTTAAGCTTCTGTTTTCATTGAGCAGTATTCTAACACCGTTTTAGGTTAGTCAGCTAAGGGATGCTTCGGAGCGCTTCGAGGCTTACTGTGAAAATGGAAATATCTTCAGATAGATACTGGAGAGAAGATTTCTGAGGAGCTGCTTTGTAATGTGTGCATTCCACTCACAGAGTTATACTTTTCTTCTCATAGAAGATTGGGGAATCTCGTTTGGAGTAAAAGCTACCAGGAAACATTCGGGGGTATATTGACGGCTGTGGTGAAATAGGAAACATCCTCTGACAAAAGCTGGAAAGAAGCTCTCTGTGAAATTGCTTTGTGATAGATATGTCTATTCATCTCACATAGATAATACTTTCTTTCTGTTATGCAGTGTTGAAACTGCGTCATGGACAGATTCGTGAGGGGATATTCAGGAGCACATTTTATCTTCAGATAAAAACTGGAGAGAAGCTTTCTGAGAAACAGCTTTGTGATGTGTGCATTCCACTCCGGGAGTTATACCTCTGTTCTCATAAGGTAGTGCTTGAACACTGTTCCTGTAAAGCTGAAAAAGTGATATTTTGCAGTGCATTGAAGACTATGGCGAAAAATGATATATCCTGAAATAAAACCCAGAAAGAAGCCTTTCAAGGAACTACTCTCTGATGTGTGCATTCATTTCAGAGAGATACAGATTACACTACGTTGCCCAGTTTGGAAACTCTGTCTTTGAGGAATCTGTGAAGGGGTATTAAGTGGTGCCCGATGGCTTGTGGTGAGAAAGGAAATGTCTTCCCATGAAAACTGGAGAGAAGCTTTCAGAGCAACTGCTTTGTCATGTGTGTATTCATCTCATAGAGTTAAAACATTCTTTAGATTGAGCAGTTTGAAATCACTGTTTTCGTGGAATCTGAGGAAGTACATTTGGGAATGCTCCTTAGAACATGGAGAAAGAAATAGCCTGTGGTAAAATCCAGAAGGAAGCTTTCTGTGAAACTGCTCCATGTCATCTTAACTGCTCTCGCTTAGTTAAGCCTCTCTTTTCATTGAGCAGTCTTCTAACTCTGTTTATGTGTAGCGTGTGAAGGGATATTCAGGAGCGCTTTGAGGCTTATGGTGAAAAAGAAAATATGTTGAGAACGAAACTGGAGAGAAGCTTTCCGAAGAACCACTTTGTGACGTGTGCATTCCACTCAAGGTGTTATACCTCTCTTCTCCTACAGCATCGGGGAAACCCTTTTGGAGAAGAACTTACCAAGTGTAATTCAGGAGCATGTTGATGCCTATGGTGAAAAGAGAAATAGCCTCAGACAGAAACTGGAAAGAAGCTTTCTATGAAACTGCTCTGTGATATGTGTATTCATCTCACATAGATAAATTTTTCTTTACATTACGCAGCTTGGAAACTCTGTCATGGATGGATCCATGAAGGGACATTCGGGAGGACATTCACGGCTATGGTGAAAAAGGAAATATGCTCAGATAAAAACTGGAGAGAAGCTTTCTGTGAATCTGCTTTTTGCTATATTTATTCATCTCACATAGATAAAGCTTTCTTTACATTATGCAGCTTGGAAACTCTGTCATGGATGGATCCATGAAGGGACATTGGGGAGCACATTCAGGACTATGGTGAAAATGGAAATATCTTTAGATAATTACTGCAGAGCAGCTATCTGAGAAACTGCTTGATGATATGTGCATTCCACTCAGGGAATTATACCTCTTGTCTTATTAGGCAGTGTTTGAACACTGTTCCTGTAAAACCGAAAAAGTGATATTTCGGAGTACATTGAAGACTATGGGGAAAAGTGAACTATCCTCAAGTGGAACCTAGAAAGAAGCGTTTCAAGAAACTGCTCTCTGATATGGGCATTCGCTTTACAGAATTAAAGTGTACTCTACATTGCCCAGTGTGCAAACTCTGTCTTTGAAGAATATGCGAAGGGATATTAAGTGTCACCCCAGAGGCCTGTGGTGAGCAAGGAAATGTCTTCCCATGAAAACTGGAGAGAAGCTTTCTGAGGAACTGCTTTTTGATGTGTGTATTCATCCCACAGAGTAAAACCATTCCTTGGATTGAGCGGTTTGAAATCACTGTTTCTGTGATATCTCAGGAAGGACATTTGGCATCATTCTTTGGAATATGGAGAAAGAAATATCCTCAGATGAAAACCAGAAGGAAGCTTTCTGTGAAAGTGCTATGTGTAGTGTCAATTCCTCTCACTCAATTAAGCTTCCGTTTCCATTGAAGAGTTTTCTAACTGTTTATTTTTAGCATACGAAAGGATATTCAGAAGTGCCTTGAGTCTTACAGTGAGAAAGCAAATATGTTCAGATAGAAACTGGAGAGAAGCTTTCTGAGGAACTGCTTTGTGACATGCGCATTTTACTCACAGTAGTGTACGTGTCTTCTCATACAGCATCAGGGAAACCCTTTTGGACAAAAACGTAACAAGGGATATTTGGGAGTATATTGACGCCTATAGTGAAAAGGGAAATAGCCTCAAGGGAAAGCTGGAAAGAAGCTTTCTGTGAAACTGCTCTGTGCTATGTGTATTCATCTCACATAGATAAAGCTTTCTTTACATTACGCAGCTTGCAAACACTGTCATGGACAGATCCGTGAAGGGACATTCGGGAGAACATTCTGGACTATGGTGAAAAAGGAAATATCTCCAGATAAAAACTGGAAAGAAGCTTTCTGTGAATCTGCTTTATGCTATGCTTATTCATCTCACACAGCTAAAGCTTCCTTTACATTACGCAGCTTGGAAACTCCGTCATGGATGGAATCACGAAGGGACATTCGGGAGCACATTCAGGCCAATGGTGAAAAAGGAAATATCTTCAGAAAAAAACCAGAGAGAAGTTTTCTGAGAAACTGCTTTATGATGTCTGCATTCCAGTCAGGGAGTTATAACTCCTTTCTCAGAAGGCAGTGTTTGAACACTTTTCCTGTAAAACTGAGAATGTTATATTTTGGAGTGCATTGAAAACTATGGGGAAAAGTGAACTGTCCTCAAATAAAACCCAGAAAGAAGCCTTCCAAGAAACTGCTCTCTGATATGTGTTTTCATTTCACAGAGTTAAAGCTTACTCTACATGGCCCAGTTTGGAAGCACTGTCATTGAGGAATCTGTGAAGTTATATTAAGTGGCGCCCGGATGTCTTTGGTGAGCAAGGAAGTGTCTTCCGTTGAAAACTAGGGAGAACCTTTCTGAGCAACTGCTTTGTGACATGTGTATTCATCTCATAGAGTTAAATCATTCTTTGGATTGAGCAGTTTGAAATCACTGTTTCTGTGGAATCTGAAGAAGGACATTTGGGAACGCTCTTTAAAATATGGAGAAAGAAATATCCTCTGATATAAACCAGAAGGAAGCTTTCTGTGAAACTGCTATGTGTCACGTGAATTCCTTTTTCTCAGTTAAGCTTCTCTTTTCATGGAGCACTTTTCTAGCACTCTTTATGTTTAGCAAATGAAGGGATATTTGGGAGTGCTTTGAGGCTTACGGTAAAAAAGGAAATATGTTCAGATAGAAACTGGAGAGAGGCTTTCCGAGGAACTGCTTTGTGACCTGTGCATTTCATTCAGTGTTATACCCCTCTTCTCAGAAAGGATTGGGGAATGCCTTTTGGAGAAAAAGATACCAAGGGACATTCATGTGTATATGGACGGCTATGGTGAAAAAGGAAATAGCCTCACAGAAAAACTGGAAAGAAGCTTTCTGTGAGCCTGATTTTTGATATTTTTATTCATCTCACATAGATAAAATTTTCTTTACAGTATGCAGCTTGGAAACTCTGTCATGGATAGATCTGCAAAGGGACATTCGGGAGCACATTCAAGACTATTTTGAAAATGGAAATATCTCAGATAAAAACTGGAGATAAGCTTTGTGAGAAACTGCGTTGTGATGTGTTCATTCCACTCAGGGAGTTATACCTATTTTCTCATAATGCAGTGTTTGAATACGTTTCCTGTAAAACTGAAAAAGTGATATTTCAGAGTGCATTGAAGACTATGCTGAAAATTGAACTATCCTCAAATAAAACCCAAAAGAAGCATTCCAAGAAGCAGCTCTCTGATTTGCACATTTATTTCACAGAATTAAAGCTTACTCTACATTGCCCAGTTTGGAAACTCTGTCTTTGAGGAATCTGCGAAGAGATATTAAGTGACGCCTGGGGGCCTGTGGTGAGCAAGAAAATTTCTTCCGTTGAATACTGGAGAGAAGCTTTCTGAGCAACTGCTTTGTGATATGTGGATTCATTTCATAGAGTTAAATCATTCTTTGGATTGAGCAGTTTGAATTCATTGTTTCTGTGGAGCCTGAGAAAAGACATTTGGGAACGGTCTTTAGAATATGCTGAAAAGGAAATACCCTCAGATAAAAATCACAAGGAAGCTTTCTGTGAAACTGCTCTCAGTCATGTGATTTCCACTCACACAGTTCAACTTCTCTTTTCATTGAGAAGTATTCTAACACTGTGTTTAGTCTGTGAAGGGATACTCGGAAGCGCTTTGAGGCTTATGGTGAAAATGGAAATATCTTCAGAGAAACACTAGAGAGAAGCTTTCTGAGGAGCTGCTTTGTGACGTGTGCATTCCACTCACAGAGTTATACTTTTCTTCTCATAGAGGATTGACGAATCCCTTTTGGAGAAAAAGCTACCAAGGGACATTCAGGGGTATATAGATGGCTATTGTGAAAAAGGAATTACCCTCCGACAAAAATGGGAAAGAAGCTTTCTGGGAAACTGCTTTATGATAGATATGTTTATTCATCTCACATAGATAAAATTTTCTTTGTATTACACACTTTGGAAACTCCGTCAAGGACAGATCTGCCAAGGGACATTCGGGAGCATCTTCAGTGCTATGGTGAAAACGGAAATCTCTTCATATAAAAATTGGAGAGAAGATTTCTGAGAAACTGCTTTGTGATGTGTGCATTCCACTCAAGGAGATATACCTCTTTTCTCATAAGGCAGTGTTTCAACACTGTTCATATAAAACCGAAAACGTGATATTTCATAGCGCATTGAAGACTAAGGCGAAAAGAGAACACTCCTCAAATAAAACCCAGAAAGAAGCGTTCCAAGAAACTGCTGTCTGATATGTGCATTCATTTCACAGAACTAAAGCTTACTCTACATTGCCCAGTTTGTAAACTCTGTCTTTGTGGAATCTGTGAAGGGATATTAAGTGGCTCCCAGATGACGGTGGTGAGCAAGGAAATGTCTTCCGTTGAAAACTAGAGAGAAGATTTCTCAGCAACTGCTTTGTGATGTGTGTATTCATCTCATAGAGATAAACCATTCCTTGAACTGAGTAGTTTGAAATCACTGTTTCTGTGGAATCTGAGAAAGGACATTTGGGTACGCTCTTTAGAATAGAAAAACTGGATCCCATTTGTCAATTTTGGCTTTTGTTGCTGTTGCTTTTGGTGTTTTAGACATGAAGTCCTTGCCCATGCCTAGGTCCTGAATGGTATCACCTAGATTTTCTTCTAGGCTTTTTATGGTATTAGGTCTAACATTTAAGTCTCTAATCCATCTTGAATTAATTTTCATATTCGGAGTAAGGAAAGGATCCAGTTTCAGATTTCTGCTTATGGCTAGCCAATTTTCCCAGCACCATTTATTAAATAGGGAATCCTTTCCCCATTTCTTGTTTTTCTCAGGTTTATCAAAGGTCAGATGGCTGTA
>NW_012101767.1:45812-48779 GCF_000951045.1 Mandrillus leucophaeus
TGTGATATGTGTATTCATCTCACATAGATAAAGCTTTCTTTACATTACTCAGCTTGGAAACTCTGTCATGGATGGATCCACAAAGGGATGTTTGGGAGCACATTCAGGACTAAGGTGAAAAAGGAAATATCTTCAGATAAAAATTGATAAGAAACTTTCTGTGAATCTGCTTTTTGCTATGTTTATTCGTCTGACATAGATAAAGCTTTCTTTACATTACGCAGCTTGGAAACTCCTTCATGGATGGATCTGTGAACGGATATTCAGGATCACATTCGGGCCTATGGTGAAAAAGGAAATATCGTCAGATAAAAACTGGAGAGAAGCTTTCTCAGAAACTGCTTGGTGATGTGTGCATTCCACTCAGGGAGTTATAACTTTCCTCTCATAAGGCACTGTTTGAACAATGTTCCAGTAAAACTAAAAAAGTGATACTAGGAGCACATTGAAGACTATGGCGAAAAGTGAAATGTCATCAAATAAAACCCAGAAAGAAACATTCCGAGAAACTGCTCTCTAACATGACCATTCATTTCACAGAGTTAAAGTTTACTTTACATTTCCCAGTTTGGAAAGTCTGTCTTTGAGGATTCTGTGAAGGGATATTAAGTGGCAACCATAGGCCTCTGATGAGCAAGGAAATCTCTTCCATTGAAAATTGGAGAGAAGTTTTCTGAGCCACTCTTTTCTGATGTTTGTATTCATCTCATCTCATAGAGTTAAATCATTCTTTGGATTGAGCACTTTGAAATCACCGTTTCTGAGGAATCTGAGAAAGGTCATTTGGGAACGCTCTTTAGAATATGCTGAAAAAGAAATAACCGCAGATAGAAAACAGAAGGAAGCTTTCTGTGAAACTGCTCTCTGTCATATGAATTCTGTTCTCACACTTAAGATTCTCTTTTCACTGAGCAGTATTCTAACACTATTTTTGTTTAGTGTGCAAAGGATATTCGGAAGCACTTTGAGGCTTATGGTGAAAAAGGAAATACCTTCAGATGGAAACTGGAGAGAAACTTTCAAAGGAGCTGCTTTGTAACATATGTCATCCACTCACAGAGATATACTTTTCTTCACTAGCGAATTGGGGAATCTCTTTTGGAGAAAAAGCTACCAAAGGACATTCGGGAGTATATGGACAACTATGGTGAAATAGGAAATATCCTAAGACAAAAACTGGAAAGAAGCACTCTGTGAAACGGCTTTGTGATAGATATGTGTATTCGTCGCACATAGATAAATCTTTCTATATATTACGCAGTTTTGAAACTGCATCATGGACGGATTAGTGAAGGGACATTCGGGAACTCATTCAGGCCTGTGGCAAAATAGGACATACTTTCAGATAAAAACTGGAGAGAAGCTTTCTGAGAACTGCTTTGTGATGTGTGCATTCCACTCAGGGAGTTATACCTCTTTTCTCATATGGCAGTATTTAAACACAGTTTCTGTAAAACAGAAAAAGTGATATATTGCAGCACATTGAAGACTGGGGTGAAAAGTGAAATACCCTGAAATAAAACCCAGAAAGAAGCATTCCAAGAAACCGCTCTCTGACGTGTACATTGATTTCAGAGAGTTAAAGCTTACACTACGCTGCCGAGTTTGGAAACTCTGTCTTTGAGAAATCTGTGAAGGGATATTTAGTGGCACCCGGAGGCTTGTGGTGAGAAAGAAAAGTCTTCTGATGAAAATAGGAGAGAAGATTGCGGAGCAACTGCTTTGTGATGTGTGTATACATCTCATGGAGTTAAATCACTCTTTGGATTGAGCAGTTTGAAGTCACTGTTTCTGTTTAACCTGAGAAAGGACATTTGGGAACGCTCTTAAGAATATGCTGAAAGAGAAATACCCTCTAATAAAACCAGTAGGAAACTTTCTCTGAAATTGCTCTAGGTCATGTGAATTCCACTCACACAGTTAAGCTTCTGTTTTCATTGAGCAGTATTCTAACACTGTTTTAGGTTACTCAGCTAAGGGATACTCGGGAGTGCTTTGAAGCTTATGGTGAAAAGGGAAATATCTTCAGAGAGATACTGGAGAGAAGATTTCCAAGGAGCTGCTTTGTGATGTGTGCATTCGGCTCACAGAATTATACTTTTCTTCTCAGAGAGGATTGGGGAATCCCATTTGGAGGAAACACTACTAGGGGACAATCGGGAGTATATGGACGGCTATGGTGAAAAAGGAAATATCCTCAGACAAAAACTGGAGAGAAGCTTTCTGTGAAACTGCTTTGTGATAGATATGTCTATTCATCTCACAGAGATAAAACTTTCTTTCTATTACACAGTGTTGAAACTGTTTCATGGACGGATTCGTGAAGGGACATTCGGGACACTTTCAGGCCTGTGGGGAAATAGGAAATATCTTCAGCTAAAAACTGGAGGGAAGCTTTCTGAGAATCTGCTTTGTAATATGTGTTATCCACTCAGGGAGTTATACCTCTTTTCTCATAAGGCAGTGTTTGAACGCCGTTTCTGTAAAACTGAAAAAGTGATATTTTGCGGCTCATTGAAGACTATGGCAAAAAATGAAATATCCTGAAATAAAACTCAGAAAGAAGGGTTTCAAGAAACTGCTCTCTAACGTGTGCATTAGTTTCAGAGAGTTAAAGCTTACACTACGATGACCAGTTTGGAAACTCTGTCTTTGAGGAATTTCTGAAGGAATATTAAGGGGTGCCTGGAGGCTGGTGGTGAGAATGGAAACGTCTTCCAATGAAAACTGGAAAGAAACTTTCGAAGCAACTGCTTCATAATGTGTATATTCATCTCATAGAGTTAAATCAGTCTTTGGATTGAGCAGTTTGAAATCACTGTTTCTGTGGAACCTGAGAAAGGACATTTGGAAATGCTCTTAAGAATATGCTGAAAGAGAAATACCCTCCAATAAAAACCAGAAGGAAACTTTCTGTGAAACTGTTCTAGGTCTCATGAATTCCACTCTCACACTTAAGCTTCTGTT
>NW_012101767.1:49974-53090 GCF_000951045.1 Mandrillus leucophaeus
GGTGCAGCACACCAACATGGCACAAGTATACATATGTAACAAACCTGCACGTTATGCACATGTACCCTAGAACTTAAAGTATAATAATAATTAAAAAAAAGGAATAGGCAAACTAAATATCTTCAGATACAAACAAGAGGACGCTTTCTGTGAAACTGCTGTGTGTCCTGTGAATTCCTCTCTCTCAGTTAAGCTTCTCTTGCATTGACCAGTTTTTGTACTGTTTATGTTTAGCGTGTGATATGATATTTGGGAGTGCTTTCAGACTTACAGTGAAAAAGCAAATATCTTCAGATAGAAAATGGAGAGAAGCTTTCTGAGGAACTGCTTTGTGGTGTCTGCATTCCACTCAGAGTGTTTTACCTCTGTTCTCATACAGTATCGGGAAAACATTTTGGAGAAAAAGGTAACAAGGGATATTCGGGAGCATATGACACCTATTGTGAAAAAGGAAATAGCCTCAGATAAAAACCGGAATGAAGCTTCCTGTGAAACTGATTTGCGATATATGTATTCATCTCACATAGATAAAGCTTTCTATACATTATGCAGCTTGGAAACTCTGTCATGGACAGATCCGTGAAGGGATATTTGGGAGCACATTCAGGACTGTGCTGAAAAAGGAAATACCTTCAGATAAAAACTGGAAAGAAGCTTCTGTGAATCTGCTTTTTGCTATGTTTATTCATCTCCCATAGATAAAGCTTTCTTTACATTACGCAGCATGGAAACTCTGTCATAGACGGATCTGCAACGGGATATTCGGGATCGTATTCCTGCCTATGGTGAAAAAGGAAATATCTTCAGATAAAAACTGGAGAGAAGCTTTCTGAGAAACTGTTTTGTGGTGTGTGCATTTCACACAGACAGTATTACCTCTTTTCTCATACGGCAGTGTTTGAACACTGTTCATGTAAAACCGAAAATGTGGTATGGCGGACCGCATTGAAGACTACGGCAAAAAGTGAAATATCCTCAAATAAAACCCAGAAAGGAGCGTTCAAAGAAACTGCTCTCTGATATTTGCATTCATTTCACAGAGATAAAGGTTACTCTATGTTGCCCAGTTTGGAAACTCTGTCTTTGCGGAATCTGTGAAGGGATAGTAAGTGGCGCCCGGAGGCCTGTGGTGAGCAAGGAAACATCTTCCGATGGAAACTGCAGAGAATCTTTCTGAGCAACCACTTTGTGATGTGAGTATTCATCTCATAGAGTTAAGCCATTTTTGAATGAGGAGTTTGAAGTCATTGTTTTTGTGGACTCTGAAGAAGGATATTTCGGAACGCTTCTTTGAGTATGGAGAAAGAAATATCCTCTGGTAAATTCCAGAAGGAACCTTTCTCTGTAACTGCTCTGTGTCGCCATAATTCATCTTGCTCAGTTATGACTGAGCAGTTTTCTAACCTTTCATTGAGCAGTTTTCTAACCCTGTTTATGATTAGCGTGTGAAGGGATATTCGGGAGCACTTTGAGGCTTGTGGTGAAAAGCAAAATATGTTCAGACCGAAACTGGAGAGAAGCTTTCTGAGGAACTGCTTTGTGACGTGTGCATTTCACTCAAAGTGTTATACCTCTCTTCTCATACAGCATCGGGGAAACCCTTTTGGAGAAAAAGGTACCAAGTGATATTCGGGAGCATGTTGATGCCTATGGTGAAATGGGAAATAGCCTCAGACAAAAACTGGAAAGAAGCTTTCTATGAAACTGCTCTGTGATATGTGTATTCATCTCACATAGATAAAGCTTTCTTTACATTACTCAGCTTGGAAACTCTGTCATGGATGGATCCACAAAGGGATGTTTGGGAGCACATTCAGGACTAAGGTGAAAAAGGAAATATCTTCAGATAAAAATTGATAAGAAACTTTCTGTGAATCTGCTTTTTGCTATGTTTATTCGTCTGACATAGATAAAGCTTTCTTTACATTACGCAGCTTGGAAACTCCTTCATGGATGGATCTGTGAACGGATATTCAGGATCACATTCGGGCCTATGGTGAAAAAGGAAATATCGTCAGATAAAAACTGGAGAGAAGCTTTCTCAGAAACTGCTTGGTGATGTGTGCATTCCACTCAGGGAGTTATAACTTTCCTCTCATAAGGCACTGTTTGAACAATGTTCCAGTAAAACTAAAAAAGTGATACTAGGAGCACATTGAAGACTATGGCGAAAAGTGAAATGTCATCAAATAAAACCCAGAAAGAAACATTCCGAGAAACTGCTCTCTAACATGACCATTCATTTCACAGAGTTAAAGTTTACTTTACATTTCCCAGTTTGGAAAGTCTGTCTTTGAGGATTCTGTGAAGGGATATTAAGTGGCAACCATAGGCCTCTGATGAGCAAGGAAATCTCTTCCATTGAAAATTGGAGAGAAGTTTTCTGAGCCACTCTTTTCTGATGTTTGTATTCATCTCATCTCATAGAGTTAAATCATTCTTTGGATTGAGCACTTTGAAATCACCGTTTCTGAGGAATCTGAGAAAGGTCATTTGGGAACGCTCTTTAGAATATGCTGAAAAAGAAATAACCGCAGATAGAAAACAGAAGGAAGCTTTCTGTGAAACTGCTCTCTGTCATATGAATTCTGTTCTCACACTTAAGATTCTCTTTTCACTGAGCAGTATTCTAACACTATTTTTGTTTAGTGTGCAAAGGATATTCGGAAGCACTTTGAGGCTTATGGTGAAAAAGGAAATACCTTCAGATGGAAACTGGAGAGAAACTTTCAAAGGAGCTGCTTTGTAACATATGTCATCCACTCACAGAGATATACTTTTCTTCACTAGCGAATTGGGGAATCTCTTTTGGAGAAAAAGCTACCAAAGGACATTCGGGAGTATATGGACAACTATGGTGAAATAGGAAATATCCTAAGACAAAAACTGGAAAGAAGCACTCTGTGAAACGGCTTTGTGATAGATATGTGTATTCGTCGCACATAGATAAATCTTTCTATATATTACGCAGTTTTGAAACTGCATCATGGACGGATTAGTGAAGGGACATTCGGGAACTCATTCAGGCCTGTGGCAAAATAGGACATACTTTCAGATAAAAACTGGAGAGAAGCTTTCTGAGAACTGCTTTGTGATGTGTGCATTCCACTCAGGGA
>NW_012101767.1:55185-69310 GCF_000951045.1 Mandrillus leucophaeus
TGAGAAAGGAAACATCTTCCAATGAAAACTGGAGAGAAACTTTTGGGGCAGCGGCTTTGTGATGCGTGTATTCATCTCATAGAGTTAAATCATTCTTTGGATTGAGCAGTTTGAAATCACTGTTTCTGTGGAACCTGAGAAAGGACATTTGGGAATGCTCTTAAGAATATGCTGATAAAGAAATAACCTCCGAGAAAAACCAGAAGGAAACTTCCTGTGAAACTGCTCTGGCTCATGTGAAGTCCACTCGCACTGTTAAGCTTCTGTTTTCATTGATCAGTTTTCTTACACTCTTTCAGATTAGTCAGCTAAAGAATACTCGGGAGCGCTGTGAGGCTTACGGTGAAAACGGAAATATCTTCAGATAGATACTGGAGAAAAGATTTCCGAGGAGTTGCTTTGTAACATGTTCATTCCACTCGCAGAGTTATACGTTTCGTTTCATAAAGGATTGGGTAATCCCATTTGGAGAAAACGGTACCAGGGACATTCGGGAGTATATGGACGGCTATGGTGAAAAAAGAAGTATCCTCAGACAAAAACTGGAAAGAAGATTTCTGTGAAAATGCTTTGTGATAGATATGTCTATTCATCTCACATAGATACAACCTTCTTTCTATTACACAGTTTTGAATATGCGTCATGGACGGATTTGTGAAGTTACATTCGTTAGCACATTCAGGCCTGTTGGGAAATAGGACATATCTCCAGATAAAAACTGAAGAGAAGGTTTCTGAGAAACTGCTTTGTGATGTGTACATTCCACTCAGGGAGTTATACCTCTTTTCTCATAAGGCAGTGTTTGAAAACTGTTCCTGTAAAACTGAAAAAGTGATATTTTGCAGCATATTGAAGACTATGGTGAAAAGTGAAATATCCTGAAATAAAACTCAGAAAGAAGGGTTTCAAGAAACTGCTCTCTAACCTGTGCATTCATTTCAGAGAGTTAAAGCTTACACTACGTTGACCAGTTTGGAAACTCTGTCTTTGAGGAATTTCTGAAGGAATATTAAGGGGCGCCCGGAGGCTTGTGGTGAGAATGGAAATGTCTTCCAATGAAAACTGGAGAGAAGCTTTCGGAGCAACTGCTTCTTGATGTGTGTATTCATCTCATAGAGGTAAATCATTCTTCGGATTGAACAATTTGAAATCACTGTTTCTGTGGAAGCTGAGAAAGGACATTTGGAAATGCTCTTAAGAATATGCTGAAAGAGAAATACCCTCCAATAAAAAGCAGAAGGAAACTTTCTGTGAAACTCTTCTAGGTCTCGTGAATTCCACTCGCACAGTTAAGCTTATGTTTTCATTGAGCAGTATTCTAACACTGTTTTACGTTAATCAGCTAAGGGATACTCAGGAGCGATTTGAGGCTTATGGTGAAAACGGAAATATCTTCAGATATATATAGGAAAGAAGATTTCCGAGGAGCTGCTTTGTGACGTGTGGGTTCCACTCACAGAATTATACCGTCCTTCTCATAGAGGATTGGGGAATCCTGTTTGGAGAAAATGTTACCAGGGGGCATTCGGGAGTATATGGATGGCTATGATGAAAAAGGAAGTATCCTCAGACAAAAACTGGAAAGAAGCTTTCTGTGAAACTGCTTTGTGATAGATATGTCTTTTCATCTCTCATAGATAAAACTTTCTTTCTATTACACAGTTTTGAAGCTGCGTCATGGACAGATTCATGAAGGGACATTCGGGAGCACATTCAGGAGTGTGGGGAAATAGGAAATATCTCCAGATAAAAACTAGAGAGAAGCTTTCTGAGAAACTGATTTGAGATGTGTTCATTCCAGTAAGGCTGTTACACCTCTTTTCTCATAGGGCAGTGTTTGAACACTGTTCCTGTTAAACTGAAAATGTGATATTTTGCAGTGCATTGGAGACTACGGCAAAAAGTGAAATATCCTGAATTAAAATGCAGTAAGAAGCATTCCAAGAAACTACTCTCTGACGTGTGCATTCATTTCAGAGAGTTAAAGCTTACACTACGCTATATAGTTTGGAAACTCTGTCTTTGAGGAATCTGGGAAGGGATATTAAGTGGTGCCAAGGGGCTTGTGGTGAGAAAGGAAACATCTTCCGATGAAAACTGGAGAGAAGCTTTCGGGGCAGCTGCTTTGTGATGCATGTATTCATCTCATAGAGTTAAATCATTTTTTGGATTGAGCAGTTTGAAATCACTGTTTCTGTGGAACCTGAGAAAGAACATTTGGGAACACTCTAAAAAATATGCTGAAGAAGTAACACTCTGTGATTAAAACCAGAAGGAAACTTTCTATGAAACTACTCTAGGTCACGTGAATTCCACTCACACTGTTAAGCATCTGTTTTCATTGAGCAGTATTCTAACACTCTTTTACATTAATCACCGAAGGGATACTCAGAAGTGCTTTGAAACTTACGGTGAAAACAGAAATATCTTCAGATAGATACTGGAGAGAAGATTTCCGAGGAGCTGCTTTGTGACATGTGCATTCCACTCACAGAGTTTTACTTTTCTTCATACAGAGGACTGGGGAATCCTGTTTGGATAAAAACCTACCAGGGGACATTCGTCAGTACATGTACAGCTATGGTGAAAAAGAAAATATCCTCAGACAAAACCTTGGAAGAAGCTTTGTATGAAACTGCTTTGTGATAGGTATGTCTATTTGTCTCACATAGATAAAACTTCCTTTCTATTACGCAGTTTTGAAACTGCATCATGGACGAATTCGAGAAGGGACATTTGGGAGCACATTAAGGCCTATGGGGAAATAAGAGATATCTTCAAGTAAAAACTGGAGAGAAGCTTTCTGAGAAACTGCTTTGTAATGTGTGCATTCCACTCACAGAGTTATACCCCTTTTCTCATAGGGCAGTGTTTGAACACTGTTCCTGTGAAACTGAAAAAGTGATATTTTGCAGCGCTTTGAAGAGTATGGCAAAAAGTGAAATATCCTGAAATAAAACCCAGAAAGAAGCTTTCCAAGAATCTCCTCTCCGACATGTGCATACATTTCAGAGAGTTAAAGCTTTCACTTCATTGCCCAGTTTGGAAACTCTGTCTTTGAGGAATCTGGAAAGTTATATTAAGTGGCGCCTGGTGGTGAGAAAGGACACGTCTTCTGATGAAAACTGGACAGAAGCTTTTGGAGCAACTACTTTGTGATGTGTGTATTCATCACATAGAGTTAAATCATTCTTTGCATTGAGCAGTTTGAAATCACTGTTTCTGTGGAACCTGAGAAAGGACATTTTGAAACGCTCTTAAGAATATGCTGAAAAAGAAACACCCTCTCATAAAAAGCAGAAGGAAATATTCTGTGAAACTGCTTCAGTTCACATGAAGTCCACTCGCACAGTTAAGTTTCTGTTTTCATTGAGCGATATTCTAACACTGTTTTAGGTTAGTCAGCTAAGGGATACTCGGGAGTGCTTTGAGGCTTATGGTGAAAATGGAAATATATTCAGATAAATACTGGAGAGAAGGTTTCCAAGGAGCTGCTTTGTGACGTGTGCATTCCACTCACGGAGTTCTACTTTTCTTCTCATAGAGGACTAGGGAATCCCCTATGGAGGAAAAGCTACCAGGGGACATTCGGGAGTTTGTGGACGACTATGGTGAAAAAGGAAATATCCTCAGACAAAAACTGTCAAGAGGATTTCTATGAAACTGCTTTATGATAGATACGTCTACTCATCTCACATAGATAAAACATTCTTTCTATTATGCAATTTTGAAACTATGTCATGGACGGATTCGGAAGGGCATTCGGGAGCACAATCTGGCCTGTTGGGAAATAGGAGGTATCATCAGATAAAACCAGGAGAGGAGCTTTCTGAGAAACTTCTTTGTGGTGTGTGCATTCCACTCAGGGAGTTATACCTCTTTTGTCATAAGGCAGTGTATAAACACTGTTCCTGTAAATTTGAAAAAGTGATATTTTGCAGCACTTTGAAGAGTATGGGGAAAAGTGAAAATCCGGAAATAAAACCCTGAAAGAAACGTTGCAGGAATCTGCTCTCTGACGTGTGTATTTATTTCAGAGAGGTAAAGCTTACACTACGTTGCCCAGTTTGGAAACTCTCTCCCTGAGGAATCTGTGAAGGGATATTACGTGGTGTCTGGAGGCTTGTGGTGAGAAAGGAAACGTCTTCCGATGTCAACTGGAGAGAAGCTTACTGAGCAACTGCTTTGTGATGTGTGCATTCATCTCATAGAGTTAAATCATTCTTTGCATTGAGCAGTTTGAAATCATTGTTACTATGGAACCTGAGAAAGGACATTTCTGACTGCTTTAAAGAAACTGCTTTGGGATAGATATGTCTATTCATCTCACATAGATAGAACTTTCTTTCTATTATGAAGGTTTGAAACTGCGTCACAGACGGATTCACGAAGGGACCTTTAGGTGCACATTCAGGACTGTGGGGAAATAGGCGATACCTTCATATAAAAATTGGAGAGATGCTTTCTCAGAAACTACTTTGTGATGAGTGCATTCCACTCAAAAAGTTGTACCTCTTTTCTCATAAGACAGTGTTTGAAAACTGTTCCTGTAAAACTGAAAAAGTGATATTTTGCAGCTCGTTGAAGACTGTGGTGAAAAGTGAAAATTCAGAAATAAAACCCAGAAAGAAGCATTGCATGAAACTGCTCTATGACGTGTGCATTCATTTCATGAAGTTAAAACTTACACTACATTGCCCAGTTTGGAATCTCTGTCTTTGAGGAATCTGTGAAGGGATATAAAGTGGTGCATGGAAGTTTCTGTTGAGAAAGAAACGTCTTCCGTTGAAAACTGGAGAGAAGCTTTTGTAGCAACTGCTTTGGGATGTGTGTATTCACCTTGGAGAGTTTAATCATTCTTTGGATTGAGCAGTTTGATATAACTGTTGCTGTGGAACCTGAAAAAAGACATTTGGGAACGCTCTTAAGAATATGCAGAACAAGAAATACCCTCCAATAAAAACCAGAAGGAAACTTTCTGAGAAACTGCTCTACGACACGGGAAGTCCACTTTGCACAGTTAAGCTTCTGTTTTCATTGTGCAGTATTCTCACATTGTTTTAGGTTAGTCAGCTAAGGGATACTCGGGAACGCTTTGAGGCTTATGGTGAAAATGGAAATATCTTCAGATAGAAACTGGAGAGAAGCTTTCTGAGGAGCTGCTTTCTGATTTGTGCATTCCACTCACAGAATTACACTTTTCTTCTAATAGAGGATTGGGGAATACCGTTTGGAGAAAAAGCTACCAGGGGACATTCAGGTGTATATGGGCGGCTATGGTGAAAAAGGAAATATCCTCAGACAAAAAGTGGAAACAAGGTTTCTTTGAAGCTGCTTTGTGATAGATATGTCTATTCCTCTCTCATAGATAAAGCTTTCTATTACGTGGTTTTGAAACTGCGTCATGGACGGATTGGCGAAGGGACATTCGGGAACACATTCAGGCCTGTGGGGAAATAGGACATATCTTCAGATAAAAACTGGAGAGAAGCGTTCTGAGAAACTGCTTTGTGATGTGTGCATTCCACTCTGGGAGTTATACCTCTTTTCTCATAAGGCAGTGTTTGAACACTGTTCCCGTAAAACTGAAAAAGTGATATTTTGCAGCGCATTGAAGACTATGGTGAAACGTGAAATATCCTGCAATAAAACCCAGGAAGAAGCGTTCCAAGAAACTGCTCTCTGATCTGTGCATTCATTTCAGAGAGTTAAAGCTTACACTACATTGCCCAGTTTGGAAACTCTGTCTTTGAGGAATCTGTGAAGGGATACTAAATGGTGCCCGGAGACTTGTGTGAATGAAATGCCTTCCGATGAAAACTGGAGAGAATTTTTCAGAGCAACTGCTTTGTGATGCGTGTATTGATCTCATAGAGGTAAATCATTCTTTGGATTGAGCAGTTTGAAATCACTGTTTCTGTGGAAACTGAGAAAGGATATTTGGGAACAATCTTAAGAATATGCTGAAAAAGAGATACCCTCTGATAAAAAACAGAAGGAAACATAATGTGAAATTGCTCTAGGTCACGTGAAGTCCACTCACACAGTTAAACTTCTGTTTTCATTGAGAAGTGTTCTAACACTCTTTTAGGTTTGTCAGCTTAGGGATACTCGGGAGCGCATTGAGGCTTATGGTGAAAACGTAAATATCTTCAGATAGATACTGGAGAGAAGATTTCCGAGGAGCTGCTTTGTGACGTGTGCATTCCACTCACAGAGTTATACCTTTCTTCTCATAGAAGATTGGGGAATCTCGTTTGGAGAAAACACTCTCAGGGGACATTCAGGAGTATATGAACGGCTATGGTGAGAAAGGAAGTATCCTCAGACAAAAACCGGAAAGAAGCTTTCTGTGAAACTGCTTTGTGATGGATATATCTATTCATCATACATAGATAAAACTTTCTTTCTATTATGTAGTTTTGAAACTGCATCAGAGATGCATTCGCGAAGGGACATTCGAGAGCACATTCAGGCCTGTCTGGAAATAGGAAATATCTGCAGATACAAACAGGAGAGAAGATTTCTGAGAAAATGCTTTGTTATGTGTGCATTCCACTCAGGGAGTTATACCTCTTCTCTCATAAGGCAGTGTTCCTGTAAAACTGAAAACGTGATATTTTTCAGTGCATTGAAGACTACGGCGAAAAGTGAAATATCCTGAAATAACACCCAGAAAGAAGCATTCCAAGAAACTGCTCTCTGACGTGTGCACTCATTTCAGAGTGTTAAAGCTTACCCTATGTTGTCCAGTTAGGGAACTCAGTCTTTGAGGAATCTGTGAAGGGATATTAAGTGATGAACAGAAGCTTGTGGTGAGAAAGGAAACGTCTTCTGATGAAAACTGGAGAGAAGCTTTCGGAGCAAGTGCTTTGTGATGTGTGTATTCTTCTCCCAGAGTTAAATCGTATTTGGATTGAGCAGTTTGAAATCACTGTTTCTGTGGAACCTGAGAAAGGACATTTGGGAACGCTCTTAAGAATATGCTGAAAAAGAAATACCCTCCTATAAAAACCAGAAGGAAACTTTCTGTGAAACTGCTCTAGGTCCCGTGAAGTCCACTCGCACAGTTAAGCTTCTGTTTTCATTGAGCAGAATTCTGACACTGTTTAAGTTAGTCAGGTAAGGGATACTCGGGAGCGTTTTGAGGCTTACAATGAAAATGGAAATATCTTCAGATAGAAACCGGAAAGAGGATTTTCGAGGAGCTGCTTTGTGACATGTGCATTCCACTCAGAGTTATACTTTTCTCCTCATAGAGGATTTGGAAATGCCTTTTGGAGAAAAAGTCACCAGGGGACATTCGGCAGTATATGGACGGCTATGGTGAGAAAGGAAATATCCTCAGACAAAACTGTAAAGAAGCTTTCTGTGAAACTGCTTTGTGATAGACATGTTTGTTGATCTCACATAGATAAAACTTTCTTTCCATTACGCATTTTTAAAACGTCATCATGGACAGATTCATGAAGGAACATTCGGGAGCACATTCAGGCCTACGATGAAAAAGGAGATATCTGCAGATGAAAACTGGATAGAAGCTTTCTGTGAAACTGCTCTGTGCTATGAGTATTCATCTCACTTAGGTAAAGCTTTCTTTACATTACGCAGCCCATAAACTCTATCATGGACGGATTCGGGAAGGAACATTCGGGAGCGCATTCAGGCCTATGGTGAAATAGGAAGTATCTTCAGATAAAAACTGGAGAGAAGCTTTCTGAGAAACTGCTTTGTGATGTGTGCATTTCACTCAGGGAGATATACCTCTTTTCTCATTAATCAGTGTTTGAATACTGTTCATGTGAAAGCCTATCTTTTCATTGAGCAGTTTTCTAACCCTTCTTATCTTTATTGTGTGAAAAGATATTCGGGAACACTTTGAGGCTTGTGGTGTAAAACAAAATATGTTCGGACCGAAACTGGAGAGAAGCTTTCCGAGGAACCGCTTTGTGATGTGTGCATTCCACTCACAGTGTTATACCTCTCTTCTCATACAGCATCGAGGAAACTCTTTTGGAGAATAAGGTACCAAGTGACATTCGGGAGCATGTTGATGCCTATTGTGAAAAGGGAAATAGCCGCAGACAAATACAGGAAAGAAGCTTTCTATGAAACTGCTCTGTGATGTGTGTATTCTACTCACATACATAAAGATTTCTTTACATTACGCAGTTTGGAAACTCCGTCATGGATGAAGCTGCGAAGGGATATTCAGGATCACATTCTTCCCTATGGTGAAAAAAGAAATATCGTCAGATAAAAACTGGAGAGAAGCTTTCTCAGAAACTGCTTGGTGATGTGTGCATTCCACTCAGGGAGTTATACCTTTCGTCTCATAAGACACTGCTTGAACACTGTTCCTGTAAAACTAAAAAAGTGATATTCAGAGCACATTGAAGACTAGGGCGAAAAGTGAAATGTCGTCCAATAAAACCCAGAAAGAAGCATTCCAAGAAATTGCTCTCTAACATGACCATTCATTTCACAGAGTTAAAGCTTACTCTACATTTCTCAATTTGGAAAATCTGTCTTTGAGGATTCTGTGAAGGGCTATTAAGTGGCAACCGGAGGCTTGTGGCGAGCAAGGAAACCACTTCCGTTGAAAATTGGAGAGAAGCTTTCTGAGCAACTCTTTTGTGATGATTGTATTCATCTCATAGAGTTAAATCATTCTTTGGGTTGAGCAGTTTGAAATCACCTTCTGTGGAAACTGAAAAGGACATTTGGGAATGCTCTTTAGTATATCCTTAAAAAGAAATAACCTCAGATAGAAACCAGAAGGACACTTTCTGTGAAATTGCTTTGTGTAGTGTAAATTCCACTCGCACAGTTAAGCTTCTGTTTTCATTGAGCAGTATTCTAACAGTGATTTTGTTTATTCTGTGAAGGGATATTTGAGAGAGCTGTGAGGCTTACGGTGAAAAAGGAAATAGCTTCAGATAGAAACTGGAGAGAAGCTTTTTGAGGAGCTGCTTTCTGATGTGTGCATTCCACTCACAGAATTACACTTTTCTCTTAATAGAGGATTGGGGAATACCGTTTGGAGAAAAAGCTACCAGGGGACATTCAGGAGTATATGGACGGCTATGGTGAAAAAGGAAATATCCTCAGACAAAAAGTGGAAACAAGGTTTCTTTGAAGCTGCTTTGTGATAGATATGTCTATACCTCTCTCATAGATAAAACTTTCTTTCTATTGCGTGGTTTTGAAACTGTGTCATGGACGGATTCACGAAGGGACGTTCGGGAACACTTTCAGGCCTGTGGGGAAATAGGACATATCTTCAGATAAAAACTGGAGAGAATCTCTCTGAGAAACTACTTTGTGATGTGTGCATTCCACTCTGGGAGTTATACCACTTTTCTCATAAGGCAGTGTTTGAACACTGTTCCTGTAAAACTGAAAAAGTGATATTTTGCAGTGCATTGAACTCTACTGTGAAACGTGAAATATCCTGCAATAAAACCCAGAAAGAAGCATTCCAAGAAACAGCTGTCCAACGTGTGCATTCATTTTAGAGAATTAAGGCTTACACTACCTTATCCAGTTTGGAAACTCAGTCTTTCAGGAATCTGTGAAGGGATATTAAGTGGCATCCAGAGGCTTGTGGTGAGAAAGAAAATGTTTCTGATGAAAACTGCAGAGAAGATTTTGGAGCAACTGCTTTGTGATGTGTGTATTCATCACATAGAGTTTAATCATTCTTTGGATTGAACAGTTTGAAATCACTGTTTCTGTGGAACCTGAGAAAGGACTTTTGGGAATGCTCTAAAGAATATTCTGAAAAGAAATTCTCTCCAATGAAAACCAGAAGAAATCTTTCTGTGAAACTGCTCTAGATCACGTGAAGTCCACTCACACACTTAAGCTTCTGTTTTCATTGAGCAGTATTCTCTCACTGTTTCAGGTTAGTCAGCTAAGTGATATTCGGGAATGCTTTGAGGCGTATGGTAAAAATGGAAATGTCTTCAAATAGATGCTGGAGAGAAGATTTCCGAGGAGCTGCTTTTTGACGTGTGTATCCCACTCACAGAGTTATACTTTTCTTCTCATAGAGCATTGGGGAATCCTGCTTGGAAGAAAAGCTACCAGGGAACCTTGTTGAGTATACGGACAGCTATGGTGAAAAAGGAAATACAGTCAGATAAAAAGTGGAAAGAATCTTTCTGTGAAACTGCTGTGTGATAGATATGTTTATTCATTTTACATAGATAAAATTTTCCTTTCTCTACCCAGTTTTGCAAAGCCGTCATGGACGGATTCTCGAAGGGACACTCGGGAGCACATTCAGGCCTATGGTGGAAAAGGAGATATCTTCTGATAAAAATAGAAGAGAAGGTTTCTGAGAAACTGCTTTGTGATGTGTGCATTCCACTCAGGGAGTTATACCTCTTTTCTCATAAGACAGTGTTTGAACACTGTTCCTGTAAAACCGAAAAAGTAATATGTACGAACACATGAAAGACTATAGTGAAAAGTGAAATATCCTCAAATAAAGCCCAGAAAGAAGCATTCCAAGAAACTGCTCTCTGATATGTGCATTTATTTCACAGAGTTAAAACTTACTCTACATTGCGCAGATTGGAAACTCTGTCTTTGAGGAACTTGGGAATTGATATTAAGTGGCACCTGGAGGCTTGTGGTGAGCAAGGAAACGTCTTCCAATGAAAATTGGAGAGAAGCTTTCTGAGCAACTGCTTTCTGATGTGTGTATTCGTCTCATAGAGTTAAACCATTCTTTGGATTGAGCACTTTGAAATCACTGTGTTTGTGGAATCTGAGGAAGGACATTTGGGAACGCTCCTTAAAATATTGAGAAAGAAATATCCTCAGGTAAAATATAGAAGGAAGCTTTCCGTGAATCTACTCTGCTTTGTCTTAATTCCTCTCACTCAGTTAAACCTCACTTTTCATTGCGCAGTTTTCTAACTCTATTTATGTTTAGCATGTGAAGGGATATTTGGGAGTGCTTTGAGGTTATGGTGAAAAAGGAAATATGTTTAGACCGAAACTGGAGAAAAGCTTTCTGAGGAACTGCTTTGTGACGTGTGCATTCCACTCACAGTGTTATATCTCTCTTCTCATACAGCATAGGGGAAACCCTTTTGGAGAAGAAGGTAGCAAGTGATATTTGGGAGCATGTTGACACCTATGGTGAAATGGGAAATAGCCTCAGATAAAAACTGGAAAGAATCTCTCTATGTAACTGCTCTGTGATTTTTGTATTCATCTCACATAGATAAAGCTTCCTTTACATTACTGCAGGTTGGAAACTCTGTCACAGACGAGCCCCCAAAGGGACATTCGGGAACACATTCAGGACTATGGTGAAAAAGGAAATATCTTCAGATAAAAAGTGGAAAGAAGTTTCCTGGAAATCTGCTTTTTGCTATATTTATTCATCTCACATAGATAAAACTTTCCTTTCATTATGCAGCTTGGAAAGTCTGTCATTAATGGAGCCATGAAGGGATATTCGGGATCACATTTGGGCCTTTGGTGAAAAAGGAAATATAGTCAGATAAAAAGTGGAGAGAAGGTTGCTGAGACTGCTTCGTGATGTGTGCATTTCACTCAGAGAATTCTACCTTTCTTGTCATAAGGCACTGTTTGAACACTATTCCTGTAAAACTAAAAAAGTAATATTCGCAGCACATTGAAGACTATGGAGAAAAGTGAAATCTCATCCAATAAAACCCAGAAAGAAGCATTCCAACTAACTGCTCTCTGACATGTCCATTAATTTCACAGAGTTAAAGCTTACTCTACATTTCCCAGTTGGAAAGTCTGTCTTTGAGGATTCTGTGAAGGGATATTAATTGACAAGTGCAGACCTGTGGCGAGCAAGGAAACGTCTTCCATCGAAAATTAGAAAGAAGCTTTCTGAGCAACTCTTTTGTGATGACTGTATTCATCTCATAGAGTTAAATCATTCTTTGGATTGAGCAGTTTGAAATCAGTGTTTCTGATGAATCTGAGAAAGGACATTGGGGAACACTATTTTGAATATGTTGAAAAAGAAATAACCTCAGATAGAAATCAGAAGGAAGCTTTCTGTGAAACTACACTATGTTGCATGTATTCTGCTTGCACAGTTATGCTTCTCTTTTCATTGAGCAGTATTCTAACACTGTTTTTGTTTAGTATGTGAAGGATATTCGGGAGTGCTTTGAGGCTTATGGTGTAAAAGAAAATATCTTCAGATGGAAACTGCCGAGAAGCTTTCTGAAGAACGGCTTTGTGACGTGTGCATTCCACGCACAGAATTATACCTTTCTTCTCATAGAGGATTGGGGAATCCCTTTTGGAGAAAAATCTACCTGGGGACATTCGGGAATATATGAAGGGCTATGGTGAGAAAGGAAATATCCTCAGACAAGAACTGGAAGGAAGCTTTCTGTGAAACTGCTTTGTGACAGATACGTTTATTCATCTCATACAGATAAAACTTTCTTTCAATTACGCAGTTTTGAAACTCCATCATGGATGGATTCGTGAAAGGACATTCGGGAGCACATTCAGTCCTATGGTGAGAAAGGAAGCATATTCAGATAAAAACTGGATAGAAGCTTTCTGAGAAATTGCTTTGTGATATGTGCATTCGACTCAGGGACTTTTAACTCTTTTCTCATAAAGCAGTGTTTGAACGCTCTTCCTGTAACACTGAAAACGTAATATTACAGAGCACATTGAAGACTATGGGCAAAAGTGAAATATCCTCAAATAAAACCCAGAAGGAAGCATTCCAAGAAACTGCTCTCTGATATGTGCATACATTTCACAGAGTTAAAGCTTACTCTTCGTTTTCCAGTTTGGAAACTCTGTCTTTGAGGAATCTCTGAAGGGATATTAAGTGGTGCCCAGAGGCTTGTGGTGAGCAAGGAAAGGTCTTCCGATGAAAACTGGAGAGAAGCTTTCTGAGCAACTGCTTTGTGATATGTGTATTTGTCTCATAGAGTTAAACTATTGTTTGACTTGAGCAGTTTGAAATCACTGTTTTTGTGCTATCTGAGAAAGGACATTTGGGAAATCTCCTTAGAATATGGAGAAAGAAATATCCTCAGGAAAAATCCAGAAGGAAGCATTCTGTGAAACTGTTCTGTGTCTTTTTAATTCCTCTTGCTCAGTTTCACCTCTCTTTTCATTGAGCAGTTTTCTGACCCTGTTTATGTTTAACATGTGAAGGGATATTCAGGAGTGCTTTGAGGCTTATGGTGAAAAAGGAAATATGTTCAGAGGGAAACTGGAGAGAAGCTTTCCGAGGAACTGCTTTGTGACGTGTGCATTCCACTCACAGTGTTATACTTCTCTTCTGATACAGCATCCGGTAACCCCTTTTGTAGAAAAAGCTACCAAGGGATATTTGGTAGCATGTTGACGCATATGAAGAAAGGATAAATAGCCTCGGAAAAAAACTGGAATGAAGCATTCTGTTAAACTCCTCTGTGCTATGTGTATTCACCTCACATAGATAAAGCTTTCTTTACATTACGCTGCTTGGAAACTCTGTCATGGACGGATCCATGAAGAGACATTCAGTAGCACATTCAGGACTATGGTGAAAGAAGAAATATCTCAAGATAAAAAATGGAAAGAAGATTTCTGTGGATCTTCTTTTTGCAATGTTTTTTCATCTCACATAGATAAATCTTCCTTTAACTTACCTAGTCTGGAAACACTGTCATGGATGGATCCGCGATGGGATACTCGAGGTCACATTTGGGCCAATGGCGAAAAAGGAAATATCATCTGATAAAAACTGGAGAGAAGCTTTCTGAGAAACTGCTTGGTGATGTGTGCATTACACTCAGGGTGTTATACCTTACTTCTCATAAGACACTGTTTCAACACTGTTCTTGTAAAACTAAAAAAGTGATATTCAGAACAGCTCCAGTCTTCAACTACCAGCGCGAGCGACACAGAAGACCGGTGATTTCTGCATTTTCAACTGAGGTACTGGGTTCATCTCACTAGGGAGTACTGGACAATCGGTGCTGGTCAGCTGTTGCAGCCCGACCAGCAAGAACTGAAGCAGGGCGAGGCATCACCTCACCTGGGAAGCGCAAGGGGGAAGGGAATCCCTTTTCCTAGCCAGGGGAATTGAGACACACAACACCTGGAAAAT
>NW_012101768.1:0-466 GCF_000951045.1 Mandrillus leucophaeus
GGTGAAAAAGAATATATCCTCCGACAGAAACTGGAAAGAAGCTTTCTGAGAACCTGCTTTGTGAAATGAGACTTCCACTCACAGAGTTTCAGGTGTATTTCGTGGAGCTGTTTGCTAACGATATTTCTGTGGAATCTTAGAACTGATATTTCGGATCCCTTTGAAGACTATACGGTCTGAGGAAATATTCTCCGATAACAAAGAGAAAGAAGCTTTCTGAGAAACTTCTTTGTGTTCTGTGAAATCATCTCGCAGAGTTACAGCTTTCCCCTCAGGAAACCGTTCACTAACACAGGTCTTGAGGAATTTGTAAAGTGATATTTGAAAGCCCATGGAGGGCTATGGCGAAAAAGAAAACATCCTCTGATGAAAACTGGAAAGAAGCTTTCTGAGAAACTGCTTAGTGTTCAGTTAATTCATCTCACAGAGTAACAGCTTTCCCCTCAAGAAGCCATTCGCTAAGCCT
>NW_012101768.1:1020-1540 GCF_000951045.1 Mandrillus leucophaeus
TAAGACAGTTCTTGTGGAATTTGCAAAACGATATTTGGTAGCCCAAGGAGGGCTATGGTGAAAAAGAAAATATGCTCAGATGAAAACTGGAAAGAAGCTTTCTTAGAAACTGCTTAGTGTTCTGTTAATTCATCTCACAGAGTTACAGCTTTCCCCTCAAGAACCGTTCACCAAGTCTGTGCTTGTGGAATTTTAAAAGTGATATTCGGAAGCCCATAGAGGGCTATGGTTATAAAGAAAATCTCCTCAGAGAAAAACTGGAAAGAAGTTTTCTGAGAAACTGCTTTGTGTTGTGTGACTTCCCCTCACAGAGTTACAGCTGTTTTTCCTGGAGCTGTTTTCTAGCCTTATTTCTGTGGAATCTGAGAACTGAAATTCCGGATCCCTTCGAAGACTGTAAGGCCAAAGGAAATATCCTCTGATAACAAAGAGAAAGAAGCTTTCTGAGCAACTTCTTTGTGTTCTGTGAAATCATCTCACAGAATTACACCTTTCCCCTCAAGAAGCCTTTCGCTAAGAC
>NW_012101768.1:2602-3459 GCF_000951045.1 Mandrillus leucophaeus
ATATCCTCAGAGAAAAACTGGAAAGAAGCTGTCTGAGAAACTGCTTAGTGTTCTGTTAATTCATCTCACATAGTTACAGCTTTCCACTCAAGAAGTCGTTCGCTAACTCTGTTCTTCTGAAATTTACAAGGTGATATTTGGAAACCCATAGAGGGCTATGGTGAAAAGGAAAATATCCTCAGACAAAAATTGGAAAGTAGCTTTCTGAGAAACTGCTTTGTCATGTGTGATTTTTACTCACAGAGATACAGCTGTATTTCGTGGAGCTGTTTGCTAGCCTTATTTCAGTGGATTCTGAGACCTGATATTTTGGATCCCTTTTAAGACTAGAGGGCCAAAGGAAATTTTCTCTGATAACAGAGAGAAAGAAGCTTTCTGAGAAAATTCTTAGTGTTCTGTCAAATCAACTCACAGAGTTACAGCTTTCCCTCAAGAAGCCTTTCGCTAATACTGTTCTTGTGGTATATGCAAAGTGATTTTTGGAAGCCCATGGAGGGCTACGGTGAAAAACAAAATATTCTCAAATGAAAACTGGAAAGAAGCTTGCTGAGAAACTGCTTAGTGTCCTGTTAATTCATCTCACAGTGTTACAGCCTTCCCCTCAAGAAGTCGTTCGCTGAGGCTGTTCTTGTGGAATTTGCAAAGTGATATTTGGAAGCCCATTGGGGGCTGAGGTGAAAAAGAAAATATCCTCAGAGAAAAACTGGAAAGAAGCTTTCTGAGAAACTGCTTGGTGTTCTCTTAATTCATCTTTCAGAGTTACAGCTTTCCTCTCAAGACGCCGTTCGCTAAGCCTGTTTTTGTGGAATTTGCAAAGTGATATTTGGAAGCCCATAGAGGGCTATGGTGAAAAAGAA
>NW_012101768.1:3834-4210 GCF_000951045.1 Mandrillus leucophaeus
GGAAAGAAACTTTCTGAGAAACTGCTTTGTGTTCTGTTAATTCATCTCACAGAGTTAGAGCCTTTACCCTCCAGAAGCCGTTCGCTAAGCCTGTTCTTGTGGAATTTGCAAAGTGATATTTGAAAACCCATAGAGTTCTATGGTGAAAAAGAAAATATTATCAGAGAAAAACGGGAGAGAAGCTTTCTGAGAACCTGCTTTGTGATGTGCGACTTCCACTCACAGAGTTACAGCTGTATTTCGTGGAGCTGTTTGCTAGCCTTATTTCTGTGGAATCCGAGAACTGATATTTCGGATCCCTTTGAAGACTCTAGGGCCAAAGGAAATATCCTCTGATAACAAAGAGAAAGAAGCTTTCTGAGAAACTTCTTTGTGT
>NW_012101768.1:4260-5154 GCF_000951045.1 Mandrillus leucophaeus
TCATCTCACAGAGTTACAGCTTACCCCTCAAGAAAAATTTCTCTAAGACTGTTCTTGTGAAATTTGCAAAGTGATATTTGGAAGGCCATGGGGGGCTATGGTGTAAAAGAAAATATCCTCAGATGAAAACTGGAAAGAAGCTTTCTGAGAAACTGCTTAATGTTCTGTTAATTCATGTCACAGAGTTACAGCATTCCCCTAAATAAGCTGCTCGCTAAGCCTGTTCTTCTGGAATTTCCAAAGAGATATTTGGAAGCCCATAGAGTGCTTTGGCGAAAAAGAAAATACTCTCAGAGAAAAAGTGGAAAGAAGATTTCTGAGAAACTCTTTTGTGATGTGTGACTTCCACTCACAGAGTTACAGCTGTATTTCGTGAAGCTGTTGGCTAGCCTTATTTCTGTGGAACCTGAGAACTGATATTTCGGATCCCTTTGAAGACTATAGGGATTAAGGAAATATCCTCCGATAACAAACAGAAAGAAGCTATATGAGCAACTTCTTTGTGTTCTGTGAAATCATCTAACAGAGTTACAGCATTCTCCTCAAGAAGCCTTTCGCTGAGACTGTTCTTGTGAAAATTGCAGTGATATTTGGAAGTCCATGGAGGGCTATGGTGTAAAAGAAAATATCCTCAGACGAAAACTGAAAAGAAGCTTTCTGAGAAACTGCTTAGTTTTCTGTTAATTCATCTCACAGAGTTAGAGCTTTTCCCTAAAGAAGCCGTTTGCTTAGCATGTTCTTGTGAAATTAGCAAAGTGATATTTGGAAGCCCATACAGGGCTATGGTGAAATAGAAAACATCCTCAGAGAAAAAGTGGAAAGAATCTTTCTGAGAAACTGCTTTGTGATGTGTGACTTCCACTCAAAGAGTTCAGCTGTATTTCGTGGAGCTCT
>NW_012101768.1:5204-6461 GCF_000951045.1 Mandrillus leucophaeus
TTACAGCTTTCCCCTCAAGAAGCCATTCGCTAAACCTGTTCTTGTGGAATTTGCAAAGTCATATTTCGAAGCCCACAGAGGGCTTTGGTGAAAAAGAAATTATGCTCAGAAAAAAACTGGAAAGAAGCTTTCTGAGAAACTTCTTTGTGATCCGTGAAATCATCTCATAGAGTTACAGCTGTATTTCGTGGAGCTATTTGCTAGCATTATTTCTGTGGAATCTGAGAACTGATATTTCGGATCCAATTGAAGTCTATAGGGCCAAAAAAAAAAATCCTCCAATGACAAAGAGAAGGAAGCGTTCTGTGCAACTTCTTTGTGTTCTGTGAAATCATCTCACAGAATTCCATCTTTCCCCTAAAGAAGCCTTTCGCTAAGACTGTTCTTGTGGAATTTGCAAAGTGATATTTGGATCCACTGGAGGGCTATGTTGAAAAAGGAAATGTCCTCAGATGAAAACTGGAAAGAAGTTTTCTGAGAAACTGTTTAGTGTTCTGTTAATTAAACTCACAGAGTTACAGCTTTCCCTTCAAGTTGCCGTTCGATAAGCCTGTTGTTGTACAATTTACAAAGTGATATTTGGAAGCCAATAGAGGGCAATGGTGAAAAAGAAAATATCCTCAGAGAAAAACTGGAAAGAAGCTTTCTGAGAAACTGTTTGTGATGTGTGACTTCCATTCACAGTGTTACAGCTGTATTTCGTGGAGCTGTTTGCTAGCCTTATTTCTATGCAATCTGAGAACTGAATTTTTGGATCCGCTGTATTTCGTGGAGCTCTTTACGAGCCTTATTTCTGTGGAATCTGGAAACTGATATTTCGGATCCCTTTCAAGACTATAGGGCAAAAGGAAATATCTTCCGGTAAAAAAGAGAATGAAGCTTTCTGAGAAACTTCTCTGTGTTCTGTGAAATCATCTCACAGAGTTAGAGCTTTCCCCTCAAGAAGCCTTTCACTAAGACTGTTCTTGAGGAATTTGCAAAGTGATATTTGGAAGCCATTGGAGGGCTTCGTTGAAAAAGCAAATATCCTAAGATGAAAACTTGAAAGAAGCTTTCTGAGAAACTGCTTTGTGTTCTGCTAATTCATCTCACAGACTTACAGCTTTCCCCTCTAGAAGCCGTTTGCGAAGCCTGTTCTTGTGGAATTTTCAAAGTGATATTTGGAAGCCTATTGAGGGCTATGTGGAAAAAGAAAATATCCTCAGAGAAAAACTGGAGAAAAGCTTTCTGAGAACCTGCTTTGTGATGTGTGACTTC
>NW_012101768.1:7949-11043 GCF_000951045.1 Mandrillus leucophaeus
TGTTCTGTTAATTCATCTCACAGAGTTACAGCTTTTCCCTCCATAGGCCGTTCGCTAAGCCTGTTCTTGCGGAATTTCCAAAGAGATATTAGGAACCCTATAGAGGGCTATGGTGAAAAAGAAAATACCCTCAGAGAAAAACTGGAAAGAAGCTTTCTGAGACACTGCTTTGTGATGTGTGACTTCCACGCACAGAGTTACAGCTGTATTTCGTGGAGCTGTTTGCTAGCCTTACTTCTGTGGAATCTGAGAACTGACATTTCGGGTCCCTTGTCAGGGTATACGGCAAAAGGAAATACCTTTGATAAAAAAGAGAAAGAAGCTTTCTGAGAAACTTCTTTGTGTTCTGTGAAATCATCTCACGGAGTTACAGCTTTCACCCTCAAAAAGCCTTTCGCTTAGACTGTTTTTGTGGAATTTGCAAAGTGATATTTGGAAGACCATGGAGGGCTATGGTGAAAAAGAAAATATCCTCAGATGAAACCTGGAAAGAAGCTTTCTGAGAAGCTGCTTCTGTTCTGTTAATTCATCTCACAGAGATACAGCTTTTCCCTCCATAGGCCGTTCGCTAAGCCTGTTCTTGTGGAATTTGCAAAGTGATATTTGAAAGCCCATGGAGGGCTATGGTGAAAAAGAAAATATCCTCGGATGAAAACTGGAAAGAAGCTTTCTGAGAAGCTGTTTAGTCTTCTGATAATTCATCTCACAAAGTTACAGATTTTCCCTCAAGAAGTCGTTCACTAAGCCTGTTCTAGTGGAATTTTCAAAGTGATATTTGGAAGCTCATAGAAGGCTATGGTGAAAACAAAATATCCTCAGGGAAAAACTGGAAAGAAGCTTATTGAGAAACTGCTTTCTGATGTTTGACTTCCACTCACAGAGTTACAACTGTATTTCGTGGAGCTGTTTTCCAGCCTTATTTCTGTGGAATCTGAGAACTGATATTTCGGATCCCTTTGAAGACTATAGGGCCAAAAAGGAAATATCCTCCGACAAAAAAAAGAAAGAGGCTTTTTGATTCACTTTTTTGTGTTCTGTGAAATCATCTCACAGAGTTACAGCTTTCCTCTTAAGAAGCCGTTCACTCAGCCTGCACTTGTGGAATTTGCAAAGTGATATTTGGAAGCCCATGGAAGGCTATGGTGAAAAATAAAATATCCTCAGATGAAAACACGAAAGAAACTTTCTGAGAAACTACTCACTGTTCTGTTAATTCATCTACCAGAGTTTCAGCTTTCCCCTCAGGAAGCCGTTCGCTAAGCCCGTACTTGTGGAATTTGCAAAGTTATATTTGCAAGCCCATAGAGGGCTATGGTGAAAAAGAAAATATCCTCAGATGAAAACTGGAAAAAAGCTTTGTGAGAAACTGGTTAGTGTTCTGTTAATTCACCCCCCAGAGTTACAGCTGTCCCCTCAAGAAGCCGTTCTCTATGTCTGTTCTTGTGGAATTTGCAAAGTAATATTTGGAAGCCCATAGAGGGCTATGTTGAAAAAGAAAATATCCTCAGAGAAAAAGTGGAAAGAAGCTTTCTGAGAAGCTGCTTTGTGACGTGTGACTTCCACTAAGAGAGTTACAGCTGTATTTCGTGGAGCTGTTTACTAGCCTTATTTCTGTGGAATCTGAGAACTGATATTTCGGATCCCTTTGGAGACGATAGGGCCAAAGGAAATAGACTCCGATAAAAAAGAAAAAGAAGAATTCGGAGAAACTTCTTTGTGTTCTTTGAAATCATCTCACAGAGATACAGCTTTCCCCTCAAGAAGCTTTTCGCAAAGACTGTACTTGTGGAATTTGCAAAGTGATATTTGGAAGCCCATGGAGGGCTATGGTGAAAAAGAAAATATCCTGGGATAAAAATTGGACAGAAACTTTCTGAGAAACGACTTAGTGTTCTATTAATTCATCTCACAGAGTTACTGCTTTCCCTTTAAGAATCCAATCGCTAAGCCTGTTGTTCTGAAATTTACAAAGTGATATTTGGAAGCCCATAGAGGGCTATGGTGAAAAAGAAAATATCCTCAGAGAAAAAGTGGAAAGAAGCTTTCTGAGGAACTGCTTTGTGATGTCTGATTTCCACTCACAGAGTTACAGCCGTATTTCGTGAAGCTCTTTGCTGCCTTATTTCTGTGGAATCTGAGAACTGATATATCGGATCCCTTGGAAGACTATAGTGCCAAAGGAAATATCCTCCAATAACAAAGAGAAACAAGCTTTCTGAGGAACTTCTTTGTGTTCTGTGAAATAATCTCCAGAGTTGCAGATTTTCCCTCAAGAAGCCTTTCGCTAAGATTGTTCTTATGGAATTTGCAAAGTGATATTTGGAAGCCCAAGGAGGGCTACGGTAAAAAAGGAAATATCCTCCGATGAAAACTGTAAAGAAGCTTTCTGAGAAACTGCTTTGTGATGTGTGACCTTCACTCACAGAGTTACAGCTGTATTTTGTGTAGATGCTTGCTAGCCTTATTTCTGTGGCATCTGAGAACTGATATTTCGGATCCCTTTGAAGACTATAAGGCCAAAGGAAATATCCTCCGATAAGAAAGAGAAGGAAGCTTTCTGAACAACTTCTTTGTGTTCTGTTAAATCATCCCATAGACTTACAGCTTTCCCCTCAGGAAGTCTTTGTCTGAGACAGTTCTTGTGGAATTTGCAAAGTGATATTTGTAAGCCCAAGAAAGGCTATGGTGAAAAAGGAAATATCCTCAGATGAAAATTGGATAGAAGCTTTCTGAGAAACTGCTTAGTGTTCTTTTAATTCATCTCACCGAGTTACAGCTTTCCCTATTCCAGAAGCCGTTCGCTAAGCCTGTTTTTGTGGAATTTTCAAAGTGATATTTGGAAGCCCAAAGAGGTCTATGGTGAACAAGAAAATATCCTCAGAGAAAAAGTGGAAAGAAGTATTCTGGGAAACTGCTTTGTGATGTGTGACTTCCACTCATAGAGTTACAGCTGTATTTCGTGGAGCTGTTTGCAAGCCTTATTTCTGTGGAATCTGAGAACTGATGTTTCGAATCCCTTTGAAGACTATAGGGCCAAAGGAAATATCCTCCGATAAAAAAGAGAAAGAAGGTTTCTGAGAAACTTCTTTGTGTT
>NW_012101768.1:12493-15110 GCF_000951045.1 Mandrillus leucophaeus
CTTTCTGAGAAACTGCTTTGTCATGTGTGATTTCCACTCACAGAGTTACAGCTGTATTTCCTGGAGCTGTTTGCGTGCTTTTTTTCTGTGGAATCTGAGAACTGATATTTCAGATCCCTTTGAAGACTATAGGTCCAAAGGTCATATCCTCCTATAATAAAGAGAAAGAAGCTTTCTGATAAATTTCTTTTTGTTCTGTGAAATCATCTCGCAGAGTTACAGCTTTCCCCTCAGGAAGCCTTTCGCCAAGACTGTTCTTGTGGAATTTGCAAAGTGATATTTGGAAGCCCATGGAGGGCTAGGGTGAAAAAGAAAATATCCCATAATGAAAACGGGAAAGAAGCTTTCAGAGAAACTTCTTAGTGTTCTGTTAATTCATCTCACAGAGTTAGAGCTTTACCCTCCGGAAGCCGTTCGCTAAGAATGTTCTTGTGGAATTTGCAAACTGATATTTGGAAGCCCATAGAGTTCTATGGTGAAAAAATAATATCCTCAGAGAAAAACTGGAAAAAATTTTCTGAGGAACTGATTTCTGATGTGTGAGTTCCACTCACAGAGTTACGGCTTATTTCATAGAGCTGTTTCCTAACTTTATTTCTGTGGAATCTGAGAACTGATATTTCGGATCCCTTTGAAGACTATAGTGCCAAAGGAAATATCCTGCGTTAAAAAAGAGAAAGAAGCTTTCTGAGAAACTTCTTTGTGTTCTGTGAAATCATCTCACAGAGTTACAGCTTTCCCGGAAGAAGCTTTTCGCTAAGACTGTTCCTGTGGAATTTGCAAAGTGATATTTGGAAGCTCGTGGAGGGTTATGGTGAAAAAGGAAATATCCTCAGAAGAAAACTGGAAAGAAGCTTTCTGAGAAACTGCCTTATATTCTGTAAATTCCTCTTACAGAGTTGCAGGTTTCCCCTCAAGAAACCGTTCGCATAGCCTGTTCTTGTGGAATTTGCAAAGTGATATTTGGAAGCCCCTACAGAGCTCTGATGAAAAAGAAAATATCCTCAGAGAAAAAGTAGAAAGAAGCTTTCTGAGAAACTGGCTTGTGATGTGTGACTTCCACTCACAGAGTTACAGCTGTATTTCGTGGAGCTGTTTGCTAACCTTATTTCTGTGGAATCTGTGAACTGATATTTCTGATCCCTTTGAAGACTCTAGGGCCAAAGGAAATATCCTCTGATAACAAAGGCAAAGAAGCTTTCTGAGAAACTTCTTTGTATTCTGTGAAATCATTTCAACGAGTTAAAACTTTCCCCTCCAGAAGCCTTTCGCTAAGACTCTTCTTGTGGAATTTTCAAAATGATTTTTGGAAGTCTATGGAGGGCTACGGTGAAAAAGAAAATATCCTCATATAAAAACTGGAAAGAAGCTTTCTGAGAAACTGCTTAGTGTTCCGTTAATTCCTCTGACAGAGATACAGCTTTCCCCTCAAGAAGCCATTCACTAAGCCTCTTCTTGTGAAATTTTCAAAGTCATTTTTGGAAGCCCAGAGAGGGCTGTGGTGAAAAAGAAAATATCCTCAGAGAAAAACTGGAAAGAAGCTTTCTGTGAAACACTTTGTGATGTGTGACTTCCACTCACAGAGTTACAGCTGTATTTCGTGGAGCTGTTTGCTAGTCTTATTTCTGTGGAATCTGAGAACTGATATTTCGGATCCTTTGGAAGACTATAGGGCCAAAGGAAATATCCTCTGATATAAAAGAGAAAGAAGCTTTCTGAGAAACTTCTTTGTGTTCTGTGAGATCATCTCACAGAGTTACAGCTTTCCCCTTAAGAAGCCTTTCACTAAGACTGTTCTGGAGGAATTTGAAAAGTGATACTTGGAAACCCATGGAGGGCTAGGGTGAAAAATGAAATATCCTCAGATGAAAACTGGAAAGAAGCTTTCTGTGAAACTGCTTAGTGTTCTGTTAGTTCATCTCACAGTGTTACAGCTTTCCCCTCAACTCGCCCCACTAAGCCTGTTCCTGTGGAATTTGGAAAGTTATATTTGGAAGCCCATAGAGGGCAACGGTGAAAAAGAAATTATCCTCAGAGAAAAAGAGGAAAAAAGCTTTCTGAGAAACTGCTTCATGATGTGTGACTTCCACTCACAGAGCTACAGCTGTATTTCATGGAGCTGTTTGCTCGCCTTATTTCTGTGGAATCTGAGAACTGATATTTCGGATCCCTTTGAAGACTATAGGGCTAAACGAAATATCCTAAGATAAAAAAGAGAAAGAAGCTTTCTGAGAAACTTGTTTGTGTTCTGTTAAATCATCTGACACAGTTACAACTTTCCCCTCAAGAAGCCTTCTCTAAGCCTGTTCTTGTGGAATTTGCAAAGTGACATTTGGAAGCCCATAGAGGGCTATAGTGAAAAAGAAAATATCCTCAGAGAAAAAGTGAAAAGAAGTTTTCTGAGAAACTGCTTTGTGATGTGTGACTTCCACTCACAGAGTTACAGCTGTATATCAGGGAGCTTTTTGCTAGCCTTATTTCTGTGGAATCTGAGAACTGATATTTCGGATCCCTATGAAGACTATAGGGCCAAAGGAAATATGCTCCGATAACAAAGAGAAAGATGCTTTCTGAGAAACTTCTTTGTGTTCTGTGAAATCATCTCACAGAATTCCAG
>NW_012101768.1:21135-22296 GCF_000951045.1 Mandrillus leucophaeus
CAGAGTTACAGCTGTATTTCGTCGAGCTGTATGCTAGCCTTATTTCTGTGGAATCTGTGAACTGATATTTCGGATCCCTTTGAAGACTCTAGAGCCAAAGGAAATATCCTCTGATAACAAAGAGAAAGAAGCTTTCTGAGAAACTTCTTTGTGTTCTGTGAAATCATTTCAACGAGTTAAAACTTTCCCCTCCAGAAGCCTTTTGCTGAGACTGTTCTTGTGGAATTGCAAAGTGATATTGGGAAGCCCATGTAGGGCTATGGTGAAAAAGGAAATATCCTCAGATGAAAACTGGTAAGAAGCTTTCTGAGAAACTGCTTAGTGTTCTGTTAATTCGTCTCACGGAGTTACAGCTTTCCCCTCAAAAAGCCTTTCACTAAGACTGTTGTTGTGCCATTTCCGAAGTGATATTTGGAAGCCTATGGAGGGCAATGGTGAAAAAGAAAATATAATCAGATAAAAACTGGAAAGAAGCTTTCTGAGAAACTGCTTAGTGTTCTGTTAATTCATCTCACAGAGTTACAGCTTTCCCCTCAAGAAGCCTTACGCTAAGACTGTTCTTGTGGAATTTGCAAAGTGATATTTGGAAGCCCATAGAGCGCTATTTTGCAAAAGAAAATTTCCTCAGAGAAAAACTGGAAAGAAGCTTTCTGAGAACCTGCTTTGTGATGTGTGACTTCCACTCACAGAGTTACAGCTATATTTCTTGGAGCTGTTTGCTAGCCTTATTTCTGTGGAATCTGAGAACTGATATTTTGGATCCCTTTGAGGACTACAGGGCCAAACGAATTATCCTAAGATACCAAAGAGAAGGAGGCCTTCTGAGAAACTTGTTTGTATTCTGTGAAATCATTTCACAGAATTACAGCTTGCCCTTCAAGAAGCCTTCGCTAATCCTGTTCTTGTGGAATTTTCAAGGTGATATTTGGAAGCCCATAAAGGGCTATGGTGAAAAGGAAAAAATCCTCAGAGAAAAACTGCAAAGAGGCTTTCTGAGAAACTGCTTTGTAATGTGTGTCTTCCACTCACAGAGTTACAGCTGTATTTCGTGGAGCTGTTTTCTAGCCTTATTTCTGCGGAACCTGAGAAATGATATTTCGGATCCCTTTGTAGACTATAGGGCCAAAGGAAATATTCTCCGATAACAAAGAGAAAGAAGCT
>NW_012101768.1:22346-26146 GCF_000951045.1 Mandrillus leucophaeus
CAAAGAGAAAGAAGCTGTCTGAAAAACTTCTTTGTGTTCTGTGAAATCATTTCACAGAGTTACAGCATTCCCCTCAAGAAGCTTTTCTCTAAGACTGTTCTTGTGGAATTTTCAAAGTGCTATTTGGAAGCCCATGGAGGGCTATGGTGAAAAAGAAAATTTCCCTGATGAAAACTGGAGAGAAGCTTTCTGAGAAACTGCTTAGTGTTCTGTTAATTCATCTCACAAAGTTACAGCATTCCCCTCAAGAAGATGTTCGCTAAGCCTGTTCTTGGGGAATTTCCAAAGTGATATTTGGAAGCATATAGAGGGATATGGTGAAAAAGAAAATATTCTCAGAGCAAAACTGGAAAAACTTTTCTGAGGAACTGCTTTCTGATGTGTGACTTCCACTCACAGAGTTACAGCTTATTTCATAGAGCTGTTTCCTAACCTTATTTCTGTGGAATCTGAGAACTGATATTTCGGATCCCTTTGAAGACTATAGTGCCAAAGGAAATATCCTGCGATAAAAAAGAGAAAGAAGCTTTCTGAGAAACCTCTTTGTGTTCTGTGAAATCATCTCACAGAGTTACAGCTTTCCCCTGAAGAAGCTTTTCGCTAAGACTGTTCTTATGGAATTTGCAAAGTGATATTTGGAAGCTCGTGGAGGGCTATGGTGAAAAAGGAAATCTCCTCAGAAGAAAACTGGAAAGAAGCTTTCTGAGAAACTGCCTTATGTTCTGTAAATTCCTCTTACAGAGTTGCAGGTTTCCCCTCAAGAAGCTTTTCGCTAAGACTCTTCTTGTGAAATTTGCAAAGTGATATTTGGAAGCCCATTGAGGGCTATTGTGAAAAAGAAAATATTCTCAGAGAAAAACTGGAAAGAATCTTTCTGAGAAACATCTATGTGATGTGTGATTCCACTCACAGTGTTACAGCTGCATTTCGGGCAGCTGTTTGCTAGCCTTATTTCTCTGGAATCTGAGAACTGATATTTCAAATTCCTTTGAAGACTATAGTGCCAAAGGAAATATCCTCCGATAACAAAGAGAAATCAGCTTTCTGAGAAACTTCCTTGTGTTCTGTAAAATCATCTCACAGATTTAAAGCTCTCCTCTCAAATAGACTTTCGCTAAGACTGTTCTTGTGGAATTTGCAAAGTGATATTTGGAAGCCCATGGAGGTCTATGGTGAAAAAGGAAATATCCTCACATGAAAACTGAAAGGAAGCATTCTACGAAACTGCTTAGTGTTCTGTTAATTCATCTCACAGAGTTACAGCTTTCCCCTCAAGAAGCCGTTCGCTACGCCTGTTCTTGTGGAAATTGCAAAGTGATATTTGGAAGCCCATAGAGGGCTATGGTGAAAAAGAAAATATCCTCAGAGAAAAAGTGGAAAGAAGCATTCTGAGAAACTGTTTTGTGATGTGTGACTTCCACTCACAGAGTTACAGCTGTATTTCGTGGAGCTGTTGGCTAGCCTTATTTCTGTGGTATCTGAGATCTGGTATTCCCGATCCCTTTGATGATTATAGGGCGTAAGGAAATATCCTCCGATAACAAACAGAAAGAAGCTATATGAGCAACTTCTTTGTGTTCTGTGAAATCATCTCAGAGAGTTACAGCATTCTACTCAAGAAGCCTTTCGCTAAGTCTGTTCTTGTGAAAATTGCAAAGTGATATTTGGAAGTCCATGGAGGGCTATGGTGAAGAAGAAAATATCCTCAGATGAAAACTGAAAAGAAGCTTTCTGAGAAACTGCTTAGTTTTCTGTTAATTCATCTCGCAGAGTTAGAGCTTTCCCCTCAAGAAGCCGTTCGCTAAGCATGTTCTTGTGAAATTAGCAAAGTGATATTTGGAAGCCCATACATTGCTATGGTGAAATAGAAAATATCCTCAGAGAAAAAGTGGAAAGAAGCTTTCTGAGAAACTGCTTTGTGATGTGTGACTTCCACTCAAAGAGTTCAGCTGCGTTTCGTGGAGCTCTTTACAAGCCTTATTTCTGTGGAATCTGAAAACTGATATTTCGGATCCCTTTCAAGACTATAGGGCAAAAGGAAATATCTTCCGATAAAAAAGAGAATGAAACTTTCTGAGAAACTTCTCTGTGTTCTGTGAAATCATCTCACAGAGTTAGAGCTTTCCCCTCAAGAAGCCTTTCGGTAAGACTGTTCTTGTGGAATTTGCAAAGTGATATTTGGAAGCCCTTGGAGGGCTATGGTGAAAAAGGAAATATCCTAAGATGAAAACGTGAAAGAAGCTTTCTGAGAAACTTTTTTGTGTTCTGCTAATTCATCTCACAGAGTTACAGGTTTTCTCTCAATAAGCCGTTTGCGAAGCCTGTTCTTGTGGAATTTCCAAAGTGGTATTTGGAAGCCCATTGAGGGCTATGTTGCAAAAGAAAATATGCTCAGAGAAAAACTAGAAAAAAGCTTTCTGAGGCCCTCCTTTGTGATGTGTGACTTCCATTCACACAGTTACAGCTGTATTTCGTAGAGCTGTTTGCGAGCCTTATTTCTTTGGAATCTGAGAACTGATATTTCAGAACCCTTTGAAGACTATAGAGCCAAAGTAAATATCCTCCGATAACAAAGAGAAAGAAGCTTTCTGAGCAACTTCTTTGAGTTCTGTGAAATCATCTCACAGAGTTACAGCTTTCCACTCCAGAAGACTTTCGCTAGGACTGTTCTTGTGAAATTTGTAAAGTGATATTTGTAAGCACATGGAGGGCTATGATGAAAAAGGCAATATCCTCCGATGAAAACTGGAAAGAAGCTTTCTGAGAAAGTGCTTAGTGTTCTGTTAATTCATTTCACAGAATTACAGCTTTCCCCTCAAGAAGCCATTCGCTAAACTTGTTCTTGTGGAATTCGCAAAGTGATATTTGAAAGCCCATAGAGGGCTTTGGTGAAAAAGAAATTATGCTCAGAGAAAAAGTGGAAAGAAGCTTTCTGAAAAATTTCTTTGTGTTCTGTGAAATCATCTCACAGAGTTACAGGTGTATTTCGTGGAGCAGTTTACTAGCTTTATTTCTGTTTAATCTGAGAACTGATATTTCGGATCCATTTGAAGTCTATAGGGCCAAAAAAAATTCTCCTATAACATGAGAAGGAACCTTTCTGAGCAACTTCTTTGTGTTCTGTGTAATCATCTCACAGAGTTACAGCTTTCCCCTCAAGAAGCCTTTCCTTAGACTGTTCTTGTGGATTTTTCAAAGTGATATTTGGAACCACTAGAGGGCAATGTTGAAAAAGGAAATATCTTCCGATGAAAACTAGAACGAATCTTTCTGAGAAACCGTTTAGTGTTCTGTTAATTCATCTCACAGAGTTACAGCTTTCCCCTCCAGAAGCCGATCGCTAAGCCTCTTCTTGTGGAATTTGCAAAGCGATATTTGGAAGCCCATAGAGTGCTACGGTGAAAAAGAAAATATCCTCAGAGAAAAACTGGAAGGAAGCTTTCTGAGAAACTGCTTTGTGATGTGTGACTTCCACTCACAGAGTTACAGCTGTATTTCGTGGAGTTGTTTGCTAGCCTTATTTCTGTGGAATCTGGAAACTGATATTTCGGATCCCTTTGAAGACCATAGGACCAAAAGAAATATCCTCTGATAACAAAGAGAAAGCAGCTTTCTGAGAAACTTCTTTGTGTTCTGTGAAATCATCTTACAGAGTTACAGCTTTCCCCTCAAGAAGCCTGTCGCTAAGACTGTTCTTGTGGAATTTGGAAAGTGATATTTGGAAGCGCATGGAGGGCTATGGTGAAAAAGAAAATATCCTCAGATGAAAACTGGAAAGAAGCTTTCTGAGAAACTGCTTA
>NW_012101768.1:26196-26817 GCF_000951045.1 Mandrillus leucophaeus
CTGGAAAGAAGCTTTCTGAGAAACTGCTTAGTGTTCTGTTAATTCATCTCACAGAGTTACAGCTTTTCTCTCCAGAAGGCATTCGCTAAGCCTGTTGTTGCGGAATTTGAGAAGTGATATTTGGAAGCCCATAGAGGGCTATGGTGAAAAAGAAAATATCCTCAGGGAAAATGTGGAAGGAAGGTTTCTGAGAAACTTTTTGTGATGTGTGACTTCCACTCACAGAGTTACAGCTGTATTTCTTGGAGTTGCTTGCTAGCCTTCTTTCTGTGGAATCTGAGACCTGATATTTCGGATCCCTTTGAAGATTATATGGTCAAAGGAAATATCCTCCGATAACCAAGAGAAAGCAGCTTTCCGAGCAACTTCTTTGTGTGATGTGAAATCATCTCACAGAGTTACAGCTTTCCCCTCCAGAAGCCTTTGGCTAAGACTGTTCTTCTGGAATTTGCAAAGTGATATTTGGAAGCCCATGAAAGGCTATGTTGAAAACGAAAATAAACTCAGATGAAAACTGGAAAGAAGCTTTCTGAGAAATGGCTTAGTGTTCTGTTAATTCATTTCACAGAATTAGAGCTTTCCCCTCAAGAAGCCGTTCGCTAAGCCTGTTCTTGTGGAATT
>NW_012101768.1:31435-33957 GCF_000951045.1 Mandrillus leucophaeus
GCCCATGGAGGGCTATGGTGAAAAAGGAAATATTCTCAAGTGAAAACTGGAGAGAAGCTTTCTGAGAAATTCCTTCGTGTTCTGTTAATTCATCTAACAGAGTTACATCTTTCCCTTCAAGATGCCGGTAGCTAAGACTGTTCTTGTGGAATTTGCAAAGTGATACTTGCAAGCCCATGGAGGGCTATGGTGAAAAAGGAAATATCCTCAGATGAAAACTGGAAAGAAGCTTTCGTAGAAAATTCTTTGTGTTCTGTGAAATCATCTCACAGAGTTACAGTTCTTTCCTCACAAAGCCTTTCGCTAACACTGTTCTTGCAGAATTTGCAAAGTGATATTTGGAAGCCTATGGAGGGATGAGGTGAAAAGGAAAATAACCTGAAATAAAAACTGGAAAAAAGCTTTCTGAGAAAAAGCTTAGTGTTCTGTTAATTCATCTTACAGAGTTACAGCTTTCCCCTTAAGAAGTCGTTCGCTAAGCCTGTTCCTGTGGAATTTCAAAGTGATATTTGGAAGCCCATAGAGGGATATGGTGAAAATAAAATATTCTCAGAGAAAAAGTGGAAAGAAGCTTTCTGAGAAACTGCTTTGTGATGTGTGACTTCCACTCACACTGTTACAGTTGTATTTCTTGGAGCTGTTTGCTAGCCTTATTTCTGTGGAATCTGAGAAATGATATTTCGGATCCCTTGAAAGACTATATGGCCAAAGGAAATATCATCCGATAACAAAGAGAAAGAAGCTTTCTGAGAAACCTCTTTGTGTTCTGTGAAATCATCTCACAGAGCTACAGCTTTCTCCTCAAGAAACTCTTCGCTTACACTGTTCTTGTGGAATTTGCAAAGTGATATATGAAAGCCCATGGAGCGCTACGGTGAAAAAGAAATTATCCTCAGATGAAAACTGGAAAGAAGCTTTTGAGAAACTGCTTAGTGTTCTGTTATTTCATCTCACAGAGTTACAGCTTTCCCCTCAAGAAGCCATTCGCTAAGCCTGTTCTTGTGAAACTTGCAAAGTGATATTTGGAAGCCCATTGAGGGTTATTGTGAAAAAGAAAATATTCTCAGAGAAAAACTGGAAAGAAGCTTTCTGAGAAACTGCTGTGATGTGTGATTCCACTCACAGAGTTACAGCTGCATTTCGTGGAGCCGTTTGCTAGCCTTGTTTCTGTGGAATCTGAGAACTGATATTTCAAATCCCTTTGAAGACTATAGGGCCAAAGGAAATGTCCTCCGATAACAAAGAGAAAGAAGCTTTCTGAGAAACTTCCTTGTGTTCTGTGAAATCACTTCACAGATTTAGAGCTCTCCCCTCAAATAGACTTTCGCTAAGACTGTCCTTTTGGAATTTGCAAAGTGATATTTGGAAGCCCATGGAGGTCTATGGTGAAAAAGGAAATATCCTCAGATGAAAACTGAAAGGAAGCATTCTAAGAAACTGCCTAGTGTTCTGTTAATTCATCTCACAGAGTTACAGCTTTCCCCTTAAGAAGCCGTTCGCTACGCCTGTTCTTGTGGAATTTGCAAAGTGATATTTGGAAGTCCATAGAGTGCTATCGTGAAAAAGAAAATATCCTCAGAGAAAAAGTGGAAAGAAGCATTCTGAGAAACTCTTTTGTGATGTGTGACTTCCACTCACAGACTTACAGCTGTTTTTCGTGAAGCTGTTGGCTAGCCTTATTTCTGTGTAATCTGAGAACTGATATTTCGGATCCCTTTGAAGACTATAGGACCTAAGTAAATATCCTCCGATAACAAACAGAAAGAAGCTATATGAGCAATTTCTTTGTGTTCTGTGAAATCATCTCACAGAGTTACAGCATTCTCCTCAAGAAGCCTTTCGCTAAGACTGTTCTTGTGGAAATTGCAAAGTGATATTTGGAAGTCCATGGAGGGCTATGGTGAAGAAGAAAATATCCTCAGATGAAAACTGAAAGGAAGCTTTCTGAGAAACTGCTCAGTTTTCTGTTAATTCATCTCACAGAGTTAGAGGTTTCCCCTCAAGAAGCCGTTCGCTAAGCATATTCTTGTGAAATTTGCAAAGTGATATTTGGAAGCCCATACAGGACTATGGTGAAATAGAAAATATCCTCAGAGAAAAAATGGAAAGAATCTTTCTGAGAAACTGCTTTGTGATGTGTGACTTCCACTTAAAGAGTTCAGCTGTATTTCGTGAAGCTGTTTACTAGCTTCATTTCTGTGGAATCTCAAAACTGATATTTCGGATCCCTTTCAAGACTACAGGGCAAAAGGAAATATCTTCCGAAAAAAGAGAGAATGAAGCTTTCTGAGAAACTTCTCTGTGTTCTGTGAAATCATCTCACAGAGTTAGAGCTTTCTCCTCCAGAAGCCTTTCGCTAAGACTGTTCTTGTGGAATTTGCAAAGTGATATTTGGAAGCCCTTGGAGGGCTATGGTGAGAAAGGAAATATCCTAAGATGAAAACTGGAAGGAAACTTTCTGAGAGCCTGCTTTGTGATGTGTGACTTCCATTCACAAAGTTACAGCTGTATTTCGTAGAGCT
>NW_012101768.1:35078-35964 GCF_000951045.1 Mandrillus leucophaeus
TATGATGAAAAAGGAAATATCCTCAGATGAAAACTGGAAAGAAGCTTTCTGAGAAACTGCTTAGTGTTCTGTTAATTCATCTCACAGAATTACAGCTTTCTCCTCAAGAAGCCATTCGCTAAACCTGTTCTTGAGGAATTCGCAAAGTGATATTTGAAAGCCCATAGAGGGCTTTGGTGAAAAAGAAATTATGCTCAGAGAAAAAGTGGAAAGAAACTTTCTGAGAAACTTCTTTGTTTTCTGAAAAATCATCCCACAGAGTTACAGCTGTTGTCGTGGAGCCGTTTGCAAGCTTTCATTCTGTGGAATCTGAGAACTGAAATTTCGGATCCATTTGAAGTCTACAGGGCCCAAAAAAAATCCTCCTATAACAAAGAGAAGGAAGCTTTCTGAGCAACTTCTTTGTGTTCTGTGAAATTATCTCACAGAGTTACAGCTTTCCCCTCAAGAAGCCTTTCGCTGAGACTGTTCCTGTGGAATTTCAAAGTCATATTGGGAACCACTGGAGGGCTATGTTGAAGAAGGAAGTATCCTCAGATGAAAACTGGAAAGAAGCTTTCTGAGAAACTGTTTAGTGTTCTTTTAATTCATCTCACAGAGTTACAGCTTTCCCTCAAGAAATCATTCGCTAAGCGTCTTCTTGTGGAATTTGCAAGGTGATATTTGGAAGCCCATACAGGGCTATGGTGAAAAAGAAAGTATCTTCAGAGAAAAAGTGGAAAGAAGCTTATGAGAAACTGTTTTGTGATGTGTGACTTCCACTAGCAGAGTTACAGCTGTATTTCGTGGAGCTTTTTGCTAGCCCTATTTCTGTGGAATCTGAGAACTGATATTTCGGGTCCCTTTGAAGACTATAGGGCCAAAGAAAATATCCTTTGATAACAAA
>NW_012101768.1:42091-42345 GCF_000951045.1 Mandrillus leucophaeus
TAGAGGGCTATGGTGAAAAAGAAAGTATCCTCAGAGTAAAACTGGAAAGAAGATTTCTGAGAAACTGCTATGTGATTTGTGACTTCCACACACAGAGTTTCAGCTGTATTTCTTGGAGCTGTTTGCTAGCATTATTTCTCTGGAATCTGAAAACTGGTATTTCGGATGCCTTTGAAGTCTATAGGGTCAAAGGAATTATCCTCCGACAAAAAAGAGAAAGAAGCTTTCTGAGGAACTTCTTTGTGTTCTGTGAA
>NW_012101768.1:42395-42716 GCF_000951045.1 Mandrillus leucophaeus
AGCCTGTTGTTGTGGAATTTACAAAGTGATATTCAGAAGCCCATAGAGGGCAATGGTGAAAAAGAAAGTATCCTCACATAAAAAGTGGAAAGAAGCTTTCTGAGAAACTGGTTTGTGATGTGTGACTTCCACTCACAGAGTTACAGCTGTATTTCGTGGAGCTGTTTGTTAGCTTTATTTCTGTGGAGTATGAGAACTGATATTTCGGATCCCTTTGAAGACTATAGGTCCAAAGGAAATATCCTCTGATAACAAAGAGAAAGAGGATTCCTGAGAAACTTCTTTGTGTTCTGTGAAATCCTCTCACAGAGTTACAGCTTT
>NW_012101769.1:0-2058 GCF_000951045.1 Mandrillus leucophaeus
TGACGAGTTGATGGGTGCAGCACAGCAACATGGCACAAGTATACATATGTAACAAACCTGCACGTTATGCACATGTACCCTACAACTTAAAGTATAATAATAATAAATAAATTTAAAAAAAAATAAAAGAACATGCTGAAAAAGTAATACTCTCTGATAAAAACCAGAAGGAAACTCTCTGCGAAACTGCTCTAGGTCACGTGAATTTCATTCGCACAGTTAAGCTTCTGTTTTCATTGAGCAGCATTCTAACACTGTTTTAGGTGAGCCAGCTAAGGGATACTCGGGAACGCCTTCAGGCTTACGGTGAAAAGGGAAATGCCTTCAGATATACTGGAGAGATTTCCGAGGAGTTCCTTTGTGATGTGTGCATTCCAGTTCTCAGAGTGTTGATTCTGCGTCATAGACGGATTGATATTCGTCATAGATGGATTCGCGAAGGGACATTCAGAGACACATTCAGGCCTGTGTTGAAATAGGAAATGTCTTCTAATAAATACTGGAGTGAAGCTTTCCGATAGACTGCTTTGTGATGTGTGCAATCCACTCAAGGAATTATACGTCTTTTCTCATAAGCCAGTGTTTGATCACTGTTCCTGTAAAACTGAAAAAGTGATATTTTGCAGTGCATTGAAGACTATGGCGAAAAGAGAAATATCTGGAAATGAAACCGAGAAAAAAGCATTCCAAGATTCTGCTCTCTGATGATTGCATTCGTGTCAGAGAGTTCAAGCTTCCACAACGTTGCCCAGTTTGGAAACTCTGTCTTTAAGGAATATTTGAAGGGATATTAAGTGGCGCCTGGAGGCTTCTGATGAGAAAGGAAACGACTTCACATGGAAACTGGTGAGAAGCGTTCGGAGCAACTGCTTTGTGCTGTGTGTATTCATCTCATACAGTTGAATCATTCTTTGGGTTGAGAAGTTTGAAATCACTGTATCTGTGGAACCTGAGAAAGGACATTTGGGAACGCTTTTAAGAATAAGCTGAAAAAGACATAACCTCCAATAAAAACCAGAATAAACTTTCCGTGAAACTGTTCTAGGTCACATGAAGTTCATGCGAATTGTTAAGCTTCTGTTTTCAATGGGCAGTATACTAACACTGTTTTAGGTAGGTCTGCTATGGATCACTTGGGAATGCTATGAGGCTTATGGTAAAAACGGAAATATCTTCAGATACATACTGGAGAGAAGATTCCCGAGGAGGTGCTTCTGACGTGTACATTCCACTCACAGAGTGAAACCTTTCTTCTCATAGAGGATTGGGGAATATCATTTGAGAAAACACTCACAGGGGATATTCGGGAGTATATAGACGGCTATGGTGAAAAGGGAATTATCCTCAGACAAACACTGGAAAGAAACTTTCTCTCACACTGCTTTGTAATAGATATGTCGATTCATTTCACTTAGATAAATCTTTCTTTCTATTACACAGTTTTGAAACTGCATCATGGAAGGATTCCCGAAGGGACATTTATTTGCCCATTAAAGGTTTATGGGGAAATAGGAAATATCACCAGATAAAAACTGGAGAGAAGCTTTCGGAGAAACGGCTTTGTGATGTGTGCATTCCACCGAGAGAGTTGTACCTCTTTTCTCGTAAGACAGTATTTGAACACTGTTACTGTAAGACTGAAAAATGGATATTTTGCAGCGCTTTGAAGAATATGGTGAAAAGTGAAATATCCGGGAATAAAACCCAGAAAGCAACGTTCCAAGAAACTTCTCTCTGACGTGTGCATTAATTTCAGAGGGTTAACGTTGACATTACGTTGCCCAGTTTGGAAACTCTGTCTCCAATTAGTCTGTGAAGGGATATTAAGTGGCGCCTGGAAGCTTCCAGTGAAAAAGAAAACGTCTTGTAATGAAAACTGGAGAGAAACTTTCGGAGAACCTGGTTTGTCATGTGTGTGTCCATCTCATAGAGTTAAATCATTCTTTGGATTGAGCAGTTTGAAATCAGTGTTTCTGTGGAGACTGAGAAAGGACATTTGGGAACACTCTTAAGAATATGCTGAAAAAGAAATACCCTCCAATAAAAACCAGAAGGAAA
>NW_012101769.1:3042-28055 GCF_000951045.1 Mandrillus leucophaeus
AGTGGCGCCTGGATTCTTGTGGTGAGAAAGGAAACGTCTTCCGATGAGAAGTGGAGTGAAGCTTTCGGAGCAAGTGCTTTGTGATGTGTGTATTCATCTCACAGAGTTAAATCATTCTTTGGATTAAGTAGTGTGAAATCACTGTTTCTTTGGAACCCAAGAATGGATATTTGGGAACGGTATTAAGAATATGCTGAAAAAGTATTACCCTCCGATAAAAACCAGAAGGAAACTTTCTGTGAATGTGCCCTAGGTCACGTGAATTGCATTCGCACAGTTAAGCTTCTGTTTTCACTGAGCAGTATTCTAACACTGTTTTAGGTGAGTCAGCTAAGGGATACTTGGGAGTGCCTTGAGCCTATGGTGTAAACGGAAATATCTTGTGATAGATAGTGCAGAGAAGATTTCCGAATGTCTCTTTTGTGACGTATGCATTCCATTCACAGAGTGAAATCTTTCTTCTCATAGAGAATTGGGGATTCCCGTTTGGAGAAAACACTCCCCAGGGACATTTGGGAGTACACAGACGGCTATGGTGAGAAAGGAATTATCCTCAGAAACAAACTGGAAAGAAACGTTCTCTCACACTGTTCTGTAATAGATATGTCTATTCATCTCAGTTAGATAAATCTTTCTTTCTATTACGCTGTTTGGAAACTGCATCATGGACGGATTCCCGAAGGGACATTCAGGAGCACATTATGGCTTATGGGGAAATAGGAAATATCACCAGACAAAAACTGGAGAGAAACTTTTGGAGAAACCATTTTGTGATGTGTGCATTCCACCCAGGGAGTTATACCTTCTTTCTCGAAAGACAGTGTTTGAACACTGTTCCTGTAAAACTGAAAAAGGGATATTTTGCAGCGCTTTGAAGAATACGGCGAATAGTGAAATATCTGGGAATAAAACCCGGAAAGCAACGTTCCAAGAAACTTCTCTCTGGCGTGTAATTTCAGAGAGTTAAAGTTGACACTATGTTGCCCAGTTTGGAAACGCTGTCTCTGATTAATCAGTGAAGGGATATTAAGTCGTGCCCGGATTCTCGCGGTGAAAAAGGGAACATATTATAATGAAAACTGGAGAGAAGCTTTTGCAGAACCTGGTTTGGGATGCGTGTATCCATCTCATATAGTTATATCATTCTTTGTATTGAGCAGTTTGAAATCACTGTTTCTGTGGAAACTGAGAAAGGACATTTGGGAACACTCTTAAGAATATGCTGAAAAAGAAATAGCCTCCAATAAAAACCAGAAAGAAACCTTCTGTGAAACTGCTCTAGGTCATGTGCATTCCACTGGCACATTTAAGCTTCTGTTTTCATTGACCAGTATTCTAACACTGTTTTAGGTGAGCCAGCTAAGGAATACTCGGGAGCGCTTTGAGGCTTATGGCGAAAAGGGCAATATGTTCAGATAGATTCTGGAGAGACGACTAACGTGGACCTACTTTGTTACACGTGCATTCCCCTCACAGTGTTATACCTTTCTTCTCATAGAGGATGGGGGAATCCCATTTGGAGAATAAGCTACCACGGGACATTTGGGAGTATATGGACGGCTATGGTGAAAAAGCAAGTATCCTCAGACAAACACTGTAAAGAAGCTTTCTGTGAAATTTCTTTGTGAGAGATATGTCTATGCAACTCACATAGATAAAACTTTCTTTCTATTACGCAATTTTGAAAATGCGTCAGGGATGGATTTGCAAGGGACATTCGGGAGCACATTCGTGCTTGACGTTAAATAGGAGATATCTTCAGATAAAAACTGGAGAGAAACTTTCTGAGAAACTACCTTGTGATGTGTGCATTCCACAGGGCGTTATACCTTTTTTCTCATAGCAGTGTTTGAGCACTGTTCCTGTAAAACTGAAAAAGTGATATTTTGCAGCGCATTGAAGACTATGGCAAAAAATGAAATATCCAGAAATACAAACCAGAAATAAACGTTCCAAGAAACTGTTTTTTGGTGTGTGCATTCATATCAAGGATTTAAAGCTTCCACTACATTGTGCAGTTTGGAAATTCTGTCTTTGAGGAATCTGGGAGGGATATTAAGTGGCGCCCAGATTCTTTTGTTGAGAAGAGAAACGTCTTCTGATGAGAAGTGGAGAGAAGCTTTTGGAGCAAGTGCTTTGTGATGTGTGTATTCATCTCATAGCGTTAATTAATTCTTTGGATTGCGCAGTTTGAAATCACTGTTTCTGTGGAACATGTGAAAGGATATATGAGAACACTCTTAAGAATATGCTGAAAAAGTAATAACCTCTGATAAAAACCAGAAGGAAACGTTCTATGAAACTGCTCTAGATCACGTGAATTGCATTCACACAGTTAAGATTCTGCTTTCATGGAACAGTATTCTAAAACTCTTTTAGGTGAGTCAGCTAAGGGATACTCGTGAGCGCCTTGAGTTTACGGTGAAAACAGAAGTATCTTCAGATAGATACTGGAAAGAAGATTTGCGAGGAGCTCCTTCGTGATATGTGCATTCCACTCACAGAGTGAAGCCTTTCTTCTCATAGAGAATTTGGGAATCCCATTTGGAGAAATCACTCCCAGGGGACATTTGGGAGTATACAGATGGCTAAGGTGAGAAAGCAATTATCCTCAGAAAAATAGTGGAAAGAAGTGTTGTCTCACACTGCTTTTTAATAGATATGTCTATTCATCTCACTTGTATAAATATTTCTTACTATTACACAGTTTTGAAACTGCGTCATGGACGGATTCCCGAAGGACATTTGGAAGCGCATTTAGGCTAATGGGGAAATAGGAAGTATCACCAGACAAAAATTGGAGAGAAACTTATGGAGAAACCGCTTTCTGATGTGTGGATTCCACCCAGGGAGTTATACCTTCTTTCTCATAAGACTGTGTTTGAACACTGTTCCTGTAAAACTGAAAAAGGGATATTTTGCAGCACTTTGAAGAATACGGCGAATAGTGAAATATCTCGGAATAAAACTCAGAAAGAAATTTTTCAAGAAACTTCTCTCTGGTGTGCACATTCATTTAAGAGAGTTAAAGTTAACACTACGTTGCTCAGTTTGGAAACTCTGTCTCTGATTAACTGTGAAGGGATATTAAGTGGTGCCAGGATGCTTCCGGTGAGAAAGAAACGTCTAATAATAAAAACTGGAGAGAAATTTCCGAGAACATGTTTTGTGATGTGTGTATCCATCTCATAGAGTTAAATCATTCTTTCTATTGAGCAGTTTGAAATCACTGTTTCTGTGGAAACGGAGAAAGGACATTTGGGAACACTCTTAAGAATATGCTGAAAACGAAACACCCTCCAACAAAAACCAGAAGGAAACCTTCTGTGAAACTTCTGTAGGTCATGTGCATTCCACTCGCACACTTAAGCTTCTGTTATCATTAACCAGTATTCTAACACTGTTTTAGGTGTGTCAGCTAAGGGATACTCGGGAGCGCTTTGAGGCTTATGGTGAAAAGGGAAATATCTTCAGATAGATACTGGAGAGAAGATTTCCATGGAGCTGCTTTGTTACGTTTGCATTCCACTCACAGAGTTATACCTGTCTTCTCATAGAGGACAGGGAAATTCCATTTGGAGAATAAGCTACCGCGGGACATTTGGGAGTATATGGACGGCTATGGTGAAAAAGCAAGTATCCTCAGACAAATCTGGAAAGAAGCTTTCTGTGAAACTGCTTTGTGATAAATATGTCTATGCATCTCCCATAGAAAACTTTCATTCTATTACACAGTTTTGAAACTGCGTCATGGACGGATTTGCGAAGGGACATTTGGGATCACATTCGCGCTTGACGTTAAAAAGGTGATATCTTCAGATAAAAACTGGAGAGAAGCTTCTGAGAAACTGCATTGTGATGTGTGCATTCCGCAGGGTGTTATACCTTTTTTCTCACAGCAGTGTTTGAGCACTGTTTCTGTGAAACTGAAAAAGTGGTATTTGGCAGCGCGTTGAAGACTATGGCAAAGAGTGAAATATGCGAAAATAAAAACCAGAAAAAAACGTTCCAAGAAACTGCTCTCTGGGGTGTACATTCATTTCAGAGAGTTAAAGCTTCCACAACATTGCCCAGTTTGGAAACTGTCTTTGAGGAATCTGTGAAGGGATATTAAGTGACGTCTGGATTCTTGTGGTGAGAAAGGAAGCGTCTTCCAATGAGAAGTGGAGAGAAGCTTTCGGAGCAAGTGCTTTGTGATGTGTGTATTCATCTCTTAGAGTTAAATAGTTTTTGGATTGAGCAGTTTGAAATCACTGTTTCTCTGGAACCTGAGAAAGGATATTTGGGAACACTCTTAAGAATATGCTGAAAAAGTAATACCCTCCGATAAAAACCAGAAGGAAACTTCCTGTGAACCTGCTCTAGGTCACGTAAATTGCATTCACACAGTTAAGCCTCTGTTTTCAATGAGCAGTATTCTAACACTGTTTTAAGTGAGTCAGCTAAGGGATACTCGCGAGCGCGTTGAGGCTTCTGGTAAAAACGGAAATATCTTCAGATAGATACTGGAGAGAAGATTTCCGAGGACCTCCTTTGTGATGTGTTCATTATACTCGTCGTAGTGTTGATACTGCGTCATAGATGGATTGATACTTGTCATAGATGGATTCGCGAAGGGACGTTTGGAGACACATGCAGGCCTGTGGGGAAATAGGAAATATCTTCTAATAAATACTGGAGTGAAGCTTTTCGAGACACTGTTATGTGATATGTGCATTCCACTCAGGGAATTATACCTCTTTCCCATGAGGCAGTGTTAAAATTCTGTTCCTGTAAACCTGAAAAAGTGATATTTTGCACCGCATTGAAGACTATGGCGAAAAGTGAAATATCTGGAAGTAAAACCCAGAATGAAGTGTTTTACCAAACTGCTCTCTGACGAGTGCATTCATTTCTTGTATTGAGCAGTTTGAAGTGCATTCATTTCAGAGAGTTAAATCTTCCACTGTGTTGTGCAGTTTGGAAACTCTGTCTTTGAGGAATCTGTGAAGGGATATTAAGTGGTGTCCGTAGGCTTCTGGTGAGAAAGGAAATATTTTCCCATGAAAACTGGTGAGAAGCTTTCGGAGCAACTGCTTTGTGCTCTGTGTATTCATCTCAGAGATGAATCATTCTTTGGATTGAGCAGTTTGAAATCACTGTTTCTGGGGAACCTGAGAAACGACATTTGGGAATGCTCTTAAGAATATGCGGAAAAAGTAATACCCTCCAAAAAAACCAGAAGGAAACTTTCTGTGAAACTGCTCTAGGACACGTGAAGTCTACTCACACTGTTAAGCTTCTGTTTTCATTGGGTAGGATTCTAACACTGTTTTAGGTGAGTCAGCTAAGGGACACTCGGGAGTGCTTTGAGGCTTATGGTGAAAACGGAAATATCTTCAGATAGATATTGGAGAGAAGATTTCCGAGGAGGTGGTTTTGACGTGTACACTCCACTCACAGAGTGAAACCTTTCTTCTCATAGAGGATTAGGGAATCATGCATGGAGAAAACGCTCCCAGGGGACATTCGGGTGTATACAGACGGCTATGGTGAAAAAGGAACTATCCTCAGACAAAAACTGGAAAGAAGCATTCCCTCACATTGCTTTGTAATAGATATGCCTATTTGTCGCTCTTAGATAAATCTTTGTTTCTATTATGCAGTTTTGAAACTGCGTCGTGAACGGATTCCCAAAGGGACATTTGTTTGCCCATTAACGGCTTATGGGGAAATAGAAAATATCACCAGATAAAAACTGGGGAAACTTTCGGAGAAACCCCTTTGTGATGTGTGCATTCCACCGAGAGAGTTGTACCTCATTTATCATAAGACAGTGTTTGAACACTGTTCCTGTAAAACTGAAAAAGGAATATTTTGCATCGCTTTGAAGAATATGGCGAAAGGTGAAATATCGGGGAATAAAACCCAGAAAGCAATGTTCCAAGAAACTTCTCTCTGGTGTGTGCATTCATTTCAGAGTTAAAGTTGACACTACGTTGCCCATTGTGGAAACTCTGTCTCAGATTAATCTGTGAAGGGATATTAAGTGTAGCCCTGATGCTTGCAGTGTGAAAGGAAACGTCTTACAACGAAGACTGGAGAGAAGCTTTTGGAGAACCTGGTTTGTGATGTGTGTATACATCTCATAGAGTTCAATCATTCTTTGTATTGAGCAGTTTGAATTCACTGCTTCTCTGGAAACTGAGAAAGGACATTTGGGAACACTACTAAGAATATGCTGAAAAAGAAATACCCTCTAATAAAAACCAGAAGGAAACCTTCTGTGAAACTGATCCAGGTCACCTGCATTCCACTTGCACATTTAAGTTTCTGTTTTCATTGACCAGTATTCTAACACTGTTTTAGGTGGGTCAGCTAAGGAACACTTGGGAACGCTTTGAGGCTTACGGTGAAAAGGGAAATATCTTCAGATAGATACTGGAGAGAAGATTTCCTTGGAGCTGCTTTGTTATGTGTGCATTCCTCTCACAGAGTTATACCACTTTTCTCGTAGAGGACGGGGGAATCCCATTTGGAGAATAAGCTACTACAGGATATTGAGAGTATATAGACTGCTATGGTAAAAAAAAGCAAGTCTCCTCAGACAAAAACTGGAAAGAAGCTTTCTGTGAAACTGCTTTGTGATAAATATGTCTATGCATCTCCCATAGAAAACTTTCATTCTATTACAGAGTTTTGAAACTGCATCATGGACGGATTTGCAAAGGGACATTCAGGATCACATTCACGCTTGACGTTAAACAGGTGATATCTTCAGATAAAAACTGGAGAGAAGCTTCTGAGAAACTGCGTTGTGATGTGTGCATTCCGCAGGGTGTTATACCTTTTTTCTCACAGCAGAGTTTGAGCATTGTTTCTGTGAAACTGAAAAAGTGATATTTGGCAGCGTGATGAAGACTATGGCCAAGAGTGAAATATGCAAAAATAAAAACCAGAAAGAAACGTTCCAAGAAACTGCTCTCTGGGGTGTGCATTCATTTCAGAGAGTTAAAGCTTCCACAAAGTTGCCCTGTTTGGAAACTGTCTTTGAGGAATCTGTGAAGGGATATTAAGTGGCGTCCGGATTCTTGTGGTGAGAAAGGAAGCGTATTCTGATGAGAAGTGGAGAGATGCTTTCTGAGCAAGTACTTTGTGATGTGTGTATTCACCTCATAGAGTTAAATCATTCTTTGGATTGAGCAGTTTGAAATCACTGTTTCTGTGGTACCTGAGAAAGGATATTTGGGAACACTCTTAAGAATATGCTGAAAAAGTAATACCCTCTGATAAAAACCAGAAGAAAACTTTCTGTGAAATTGCTCTAGGTCACGTGAATTTCATTCGCACAGTGAAGCTTCTGTTTTCATTGAGCAGTATTCTAACACTCTTTTAGGTGTGTCAGCTAAGGGATACTCAGGAGCACCTTGAGGCTTACGGTGAAAACGGAAATATCATCAGATAGATACTGGAGAGAAGATTTCCGAGGAGCTCCTTTGTGACGTGTTCATTATACTCGTCATAGTGTAGATTCTGTGTCATAGACGAACTGATACTCGTCATAGATGGATACGAGAAGGGGCGTTCGGAGACACACTCAGGGATGTAGGGAAATAGGAAATATTTTCTGAAAAATACTGGAGTGAATCTTTCCGAGAGACTGTTTTGTGATGTGTGCATTCCACTCGGGGAATTATACCATTTTTCTCATGAGGCAGTTCTCGAACTCTGATCCTGTGAAACTGAAAAAGTGATATTTTGCAGCGCAATGAAGACTATGGCGAAAAGTGAAATATCTAGAAATAAAACCCAGAAAGAAACGTCCAAGAAACTGCTCTCTGACGAGTACATTCATTTCACAGAGATAAAGCTTCCACTACGTTGCCCAGTACGGAAACTCTGTCCTTGTGGAATCTGTGAAAGTATATTAAGTGACGCCCGGAGGCTTCCGGTGAGAAAGGAAACGTCTTCGCATGAAAACTGCTGAGAAGCTTTCAAAGCAGCTGCTTTGTTCTGTGTGTATTCATCTCAAAGAGTTGAATTATTCTTTGGATTGAGCAGTTTAAAATCACTGTTTTAGTGGATCATGAGAAAGGACATTTGGGAACGCTCTTAAGAATATATTTAAAAAGGCATAACCTCCAATAAAAACCAGAAGGAAACTTTCTGTGAAACTGTTCTAGGCCACGTGAAGTCCGCTCTCACTGTTAATCTTCTGTTTTCATTATGCAGTATTCTAACACAGTTTTAAGTGAGTCAGCTAAGGGACAATCAGGAGCGCTTGCAGACTTGTGGTGAAAACGGAAATATCTTCAAATAGATACCAGAGAGAAGATTTCTGAGAGGTGCTTTTGAAGTGTTCATTCCACTGATAGAGTGAAACCTTTCTTCTCATAGAGGATTGGGGAATCCCGTTTGGAGAAAACTCTCCCAGGCGACATTCAGGAGTATACAGAAGGGTATGGTGAAAAAGGAATCATCCTCAGACAAAAACTGGAAGGAAGTGTTCTATCACACTGCTTTGTAATAGAAATGTTCATTCATCTCACTTAGATAAATCTTTCTTTCTATAAGGCAGTTTTGAAACTGCGTCATGGACAGATTCCCAAAGGGACATTCGGGAGCACTTTAAGGCTTATGGGGAAATAGGAAACATCACCAGATAAAAACTGGAGAGAAGCTTTCGAAGAAACCGCTTTTTAATGTGTGCATTTCACTCAGGGTGTTATACCTCTTTTCTCGTAAGACAGTGTTTGAACACTGTTCCTGTAAAACTGAAAAAGGGATATTTTGTAGCGCTTTGAAGAATATGGTGAAAAGTGAATAATTCGGGAATAAAACCCAGAAAGCAACATTCCAAGAAATTTCTCTCCGGCGTATGCATTCATTTCAGAGAGTTAAAGTTGTCTCTACATTGCCCAGTTTGGAAACTCTGTCTCTGATTAATCTGAGAAGAAAAGTTAATTGGCGCCTGGAGGCTTTCGGTGAGAAAGGGAACGTCTTCGCATGAAAACTGGTGAGAGTGCTTTCAGAGAAACTTCTTTGTGCTGTGTGTATTCATCTCATAGAGTAGAATCATTCTTTGGATTGAGCAGTTTGGAATCACTGTTTCTGTGGAACCTGAGAAAGGACATTTGGGAACGTTGTTAAGAATATGCTAAAAAAAAAAAACATCACCTCCAAGAAAAACCAGAAGGATACGTTCTGTGAAACTACTCTAGGTCACATGAAGTCCACTCGCACTGTTAAGCTTCTGTTTTCATGGGACAGTATTCTCACCCTGTTTTAGGTGGGTCAGCTAAGGGACACTCAGAAGGGCTTTGAGACTTATGGTGAAAATGGAAACATCTTCAGATAGATACTGGAGAGAAGATTTCTGAGGAGGAGCTTTTGACACGTACATTCCACTCACGGAGTGAAATCTTTCTTCTCATAGAGGTCTTGGGAATCCCGTTTGGAGAAAACGCTCCCAGGGGACATTCAGGAGTATACAGACGGCTATGGTGAAAAAGGAATTATCCTCAGACAAAAACTGGAAAGAAGTGCTGCTTCACACTGCTTTGTAATAGAAATGTTCATTCATCTCACTTAGATAAATCTTTCTTTCTATAAGGCAGTTTTGAAACTGCGTCATGGACAGATTCCCAAAGGGACATTCGGGAGCACTTTAAGGCTTATGGGGAAATAGGAAATATCACCAGATAAAAACTTTAGAGAAGCTTTCTGAGAAACCGCTTCATGATGTGTGCATTGCACCCAGGGAGTTATACCTCTTTTCTCGTTGGATAGTGTTTAAACACTGTTCTTGTAAAACAGAAAAAGGGATATTTTGCAGCGCTTTGAAGAATATGGTGAAAAGTGAAATATCCGGGAATAAAACCCAGAAAACGACGTTGCAAGAAACTTATCTGGCATGTGCATTCAATGAGAGAGTTAACGATGACACTACGTTTCTCAGTTTGGAAACTCTGTCTCTGATTAATCTGTGAAGGGATATTAAGTGGTGCCCAGATGCTTGCGGTGAGAAAGGAAACGTCCTATAATGTTAACTGGAGAGAAGCTTTTGAAAAAAGTAGTTTGTCATGTGTGTATCCATCTCATAGAGTTAAATCATTCATTGTATTGAGCAGTTTGAAATCATTGTTTCTGTGGAAACTGAAAAAGGACATTTGGGAACACTCTTAAGAATATGCGGAAAAAGTAATACCCTCCAATAAAAACCAGGAGGAAACCTTCTGTGAAACTGCTCAAGGTCACGTGCATTCCACTCGAACACTTAAGCTTCTGTTTTCATTGACCAGTATTCTAACACTGTTTTAGGTTAGACAGCTAAGGGATACTCGGGAGCGCTTTGAGGCTTATGGTGAAAAGGGCAATATCTTCAGATAGATACTGAAGAGAAGATTTCCATGGAGCTGCATTGTTACGTGTGCATTCCACTCACACAGTTATACCTTTCTTCTCACAGAGGACAGTGGAATCCCATTGGTAGAATAAGCTACCACGGGACAGTTGGGAGTATATGGATGGCTATGGTGAAAAAGCAAGATTCTTAGACAAAAACTGAAAAGAAACTTTCTGTGAAATTGCTTTGTGATAGACATGTCTATGCATCTCACATAAATAAAACTTTCTTTCTATTATGCAATTTTGCACCTACGTCAGGGACGGATTTACGAAGGGACATTCTGGAGCACATTCGCACTTGACATTAAATACGAGATATCTTCAAATAAAAACAGGAGAGGCTTTCTGAGAAATTGTATTGTGATGTGTGCATTCCACAGGGCGTTATACTTTTCTCTCATAGCAGTGCTTGAGCACTGTTACTGTGAAACTGAAAAAGTGATATTTAACACGCATTGAAGACTATGGCGAAAAGGGATATATCTGGAAATAAAACCCAGAAAGAACTATTCCAAGAAACTGCTCTCTGACGAATGCATTCATTTCAGAGAGTTAAAACTTCCACTACATTGCCCAGTTTGGAAACTCTGTCTTTGAGGAATCTGGGAAGGGATATTAAGTGGTACCGGATTCTTGTGGTGAGAAAGGAAACGTCTTCCCATGAGAAGTGGAGATAAGCTTTCAGAGTAAGTGATTTGTGATGTGTGTATTCATCTCATAGAGATGAATCATTCTTTGGCTTGAGCAATTTGAAATCACTGTTTCTGTGGAACCTGAGAAAGGACATTTTGGAAAGCCCTTAAGAATATGTTGAGAAAGACATGACCTCCAATGAAAACCAGAAGGAAACTTTCTGTGAAACTGCTCTAGGACACGTGAAGTCCTCTTGCACTGTTAAGCTTCTGTTTTCATTGGGCAGTAATCTCACTCTGTTTTAGGTGAGTCAGCTAAGGGAGACTCGGGAGTGCTTCGAGGCTTATGGTGAAAACAGAAATATCTTCAGATAGATACTAGAGAGATTTCCGAGGAGGTGCTTTAGACGTGTACATTCCACTCAAAGAGTGAAACCTTTCTTCTCATAGAGGATTGGGGAATCCTATTTGGAGAAAACGCTCCCAGGGGACATTCGGGAGTATACAGAAGGCTATGGCGAAAAAGGAATTATCCTCAGATGAAAACTGAAGAGAATCGTTCTCTCACACTGCTTTGTAATACATATGTCTATTCATCTCACTTAGTTAAATCTTTCTTTCTGTTACACAGTTATGAAACTGCGTTGTGGACGGATTCCTGAAGGGACATTTGGGACATATTAAGGCCTAAGGGGAAATAGGAAATATCACCAGATAAAAACTGGAGAGAAACTGTCAGAGAAACCACTTTATGATGTGTGCATTCCACCCAGGGAGTTTTACCTCTTTTCTCGTAAGACAGTGTTTGAACACTGTTCCTGTAAAACTGAAAAAGGGATACTTTGCAGCACTTTGAGAAAAACGGCGAAAAGTGATATAACCATGAATAAAACCCAGAGAGCAACGTTTCACGAAACGTCTCTCTGGCTTGTGCATTCATTTCAGATTGCTTAAGTTGACACTAAGTTGCCCATTTTGGAAACTCTGTCTCTGATTAATCTGTGAAGGCATATAAAGTGAAACCCAGATGCTTGAGGTGAGAAAGGAAACGTCTTATAATTAAAAGTGGAGAGAAGCTTTGGGAGAACCGGGTTTGTGATGTGTGTATCCATCTCATAGAGTTATATCATTCTTTGTATTGAGCAGTTTGAAATCACTGTTTCTGTGGAAACTGAGAAAGGACATTTGGTAACGCTCTTCAGAATATACTGAAAAAGAAATACCTTCCAATAAAAAGCAGAAGGAAACCTTCTGTGAAACTGATCTATGTCACGTTTATTCCACTCACACATTTAAGTTTCTGTTTTCATTGTCCAGTATTCTAACACTGTTTTAGGTGAGTCAGCTAAGGGATACTCGGGAATGCTTTGAGGTTTACAGTGAAAAGGGCAATATCATCAGATAGATACTGGAGAGAAGATTTCCGTGGAGCCGTTTTGTTACATGTGCATTCCACCCACAAAGTTATACTTTTCTTCTCTAGAGGACGGGGGATCCCATTTGGGGAATAAGCTACCACAGGACATTATGAGTATATGGATGGCTATGTTGAAAAAGCAAGTATCCTCAGACAAACACAGGAAAGAAACTTTCTGTGATACTGCTTTGTGATAGATATGTCTATGCATCTCCCATAGATAATACTTTCTTTCTATTACTTAGTTTTGAAACTGCGTCATAGAAGGATTTGCAAAGGGACATTCCAGAGCACATTCGTGCTTGACGTTAAATAGGAGATACCTTCAGATAAAACTGGAGAAAAGCTTCTGAGAAATTACGTTGTGATGTGTGCATTCCACAGGGCATTATACCTTTCTTCTCATAGCAGTGTTTGAGTACTGTTCCTGTGAATCTGAAAAAGTGATATTTGGCAGTGCATTGAAGACTATGGCAAAGAGTGAAATATGCGAAAATAAAAACCGGAAAGAAACGTTCCAAGAAACTGCACTCTAGAGTGTGCATTCACTTCAGAGAGTTAAAGCTTCCACTACGTTGCCCGTTTTGGAAACTCTGTCTTTGAGGAATCTGGCAAGGGATATTAAGTGGCACTGGATTCTTGTGGTGAGAAAGGAAACGTCTTCCAATGAGAAGCGGAGAGAAGCTTTCAGATCAAGTGGTTTGTGATGTGTGTATTCGTCTCATAGAGTTGAATCATTCTTTGGATTGAGCAGTTTGAAATCACTGTTTCTGTCGAACCTGAGAAAGGAGATTTGGGAACGTTCTTAAGAATATGCTGAAAAAGGCCGGGCGCGGTGGCTCAAGCCTGTAATCCCAGCACTTTGGGAGGCCGAGACGGGTGGATCACAAGGTCAGGAGATCGAGACCATCCTGGCTAACACAGTGAAACCCCGTCTCTACTGAAAAATACAAAAAAACTAGCCGGGCGAGGTGGCGGGCGTCTGTGTAGTCCCAGCTACTCGGGAGGCTGAGGCAGGAGAATGGCGTGAACCCGAGAGGCGGAGCTTGCAGTGAGCTGAGATCCGGCCACTGCACTCCAGTCTGGGCGACAGACTCTGTCTCAACAAAAAAAAAGAAAAGAATATGATGAAAAAGTAATAACCTCTGATAAAAACCAGAAGGAAACTTTCTGTGAAACTGTTGTAGGTCACGTGAATTTCATTCGCACAGTGAAGCTTCTGTTTTCATTGAGCAGTTTTCTAACAGTGTTTAAGGTGAGTCAGTTAAGGGATACTCGGGAGCGCCTTGAAGCTGATGGTGAAAACGGAAATATCTTCAGATTGATAGTGGAGAGAATATATCTGAGGAGCTCTTTGGGACTTGTGCATTCCACTCGTCACAATGTTGATACTGAGTCATAGACGGATTGATACTCGTCATAGATGGATTCTCAAAGGGACATTCGGAGACACATTCTGGCCTGTGGGGAAACAGGAAATATCTTCTGATAAGTACTGGAGTGATGCTTTCTGAGAGACGGCTTTGTGATGTGTGCATTCCACTCAAGGAATTTTACCTCTTTTCCCATGAGGCAGTGCTCGAACTCTGTTCCCGTAAAACTGAAAAAGTGATATTTTGCAGCGTATTGAAGACTACGGTGAAAAGCGAAACATCTAGAAATAAAACCCAGAAAGATATGGTCCATGAAACTGCTCTAGGATGAACATTCATTTCACAGAGTTAAAGCTTCCACTACGTTGCTCAGTTTTGAAACTCTATCCTTGAGGATTCTGTGATGGGATATTAAGTGGCACTCAGAGGCTTCTGGTGACAAAGGAGACGTCTTCGCTTGAAAACTGGTGAGAAGCTTTTGGAGCAGCTGCTTTGTGCTGTGTGTATTCATCTCATAGAGTTGAATCATTCTTTGGATTGAGCAGTTTGAAATCACTGTTTCTGTGGAACCTGAGAAAGGACATTTGGGAACACTCTTAAGAATATTCTGGAAAAGACATAACCTCCAATAAAAACCAGAAGAAAACTTTCTGTGAAACTGATCTAGGTCACGTGAAGGCCATTCACACTGGTAAGCTTCTGTTTTCATTTGGAAGTATTCTAACACTGTTTTAGGTGACTCAGCAAAGGGACACTCGGGAGTGCTTTGAGGCTTATGGTGAAAACGGAAATATCTTCAGATAGATACTGGAGAGAAGATGTCCAGGAGGTGTTTTGACATGTACATTCCACTCACAGGGTGAAACCTTTCTTCTCATAGAGGATTGGGGAATCTCGTTTGGAGAAAAAGCTACCAGGGGACATTCGGGAGTATATAGATGGCTATAGTGAAAAAGGAATTATCCTCAGACAAAAACTGGAAAGAAGCATTCCCTCACACTGCTTTGTAATAGATACGTCTATTCATCTCGCTTAGATAAATCTTTCTTTCTGTTATGCAGTTTTGAAACTGCATCATGGACAGATTCCCAAAGGGACATTCGGGAACTTATTGAGGCTTATGGGGAAATAGGAAATATCACCAGATAAAAACTGGAGAGAAGCTTTCGGAGAAAGTGATTAGTGATGTTTGCATTCCATCCAGGGAGTTATACCTCTTTTCTCGTTAGACAGTTTTTGAACACTGTTCCTGTAAAACTGAAAAAGGGATGTTTTGCAGCCCTTTGAAGAATATGGAAAAAAGTGAAATATCCGGGAAGAAACCCAGAAAGCAGTGTTCCAAGAAACTTCTCTCTGGCGTGTGCATTCATTTCAGACAGTTAAAGTTGACACTACGTTGCCCAGTTTGGAAACTCTATCTCTGATTAATCTGTGAAGGGATATTAAGTGGCGCCTGGATGCTTGCAGTGAGATAGAAAAGTCTTATCATGAAAACTGGAGAGAAGCTTTCGGAGAACCTGGTTTGTGATGTGTGTATCCATCTCATAGAGTTAAATCTTTCTTTGTATTGAGCAGTTTGAAATCACTGTTTCTGTGGAAACTGAGAAAGGACATTTGGGAACCCTCTTTAGAATATGCTGAAAAAGAAATACCCTATAATGGCCAGGCGCGGTGGCTCAAGCCTGTAATCCCAGCACTTTGGGAGGCCAAGATGGGCGGATCACAAGGTCAGGAGATCGAGACCATCCTGGCTAACACAGTGAAACCCCACCTCTACTAAAAAGTACAAAAAACTAGCCGGGCAAGGTGGCGGGCGCCTGTAGTCCCAGCTACTCGGGAGGCTGAGGCAGGAGAATGGCATAAACCCGGGAGGCGGAGCTTGCAGTGAACTGAGATCCGGCCACTGCACTCCAGCCTGGGCGACAGAGCAAGACTCCGTCTCAAAAAAAAAGAAAAAAAAAGAAATACCTTATAATTAAAACCAGAAGGAAACCTTCTGTGAAACTGCTCTAGGTCATGTGTATTCCATTGGCACATTTAAGCTTCTGTTTTCACTGACCAGTATTCTAACAGTGTTGAGGTGATTCAGCTAAGGGATACTCGGGAGTGCTTTGATTCTTACAGTGAAAAGGGCAATATCTTCAGATAGATACTGGAGAGAAGATTTCTGTGGAGCTGCTTTGTTATGTGTGCATTCCACTCACGGATTTATACCTGTCTTCTCATACAGGGCACGGGAATCCCATTTGGAGAATAGGTTACCACGGGACATTTGGGAGTATATGGACGGCTATGGTGAAAAAGCAAGTATCCTCAGACAAAAACTGGAAAGAAACTTTCTGTGAAACTGCTTTGTGTTAGATATGCCTATGTATCTCACATACATAAAACTTTCTTTCTGTTACTCAGTTTTGAGAGTGCGTCAGGGACGAATGTGCCTAGGGTCATTGGGGAGCACATTCACACTTGATGTTAAATAGGAGACATCTTCAGGTAAAAACTTGAGAGAAGGTTTCTGAGAAACTACGTAGTGATATCTGCATTCCACAGGTCGTTTTACCATTTTTCTCACAGCAGTGTTTGAGCACTGTTTCTGTGAAACTGAAAAAGTGATATTTGGCAGCACGTTGAAGACTATGGCAAAGAGTGACATATGCGAAAATAAAAACCAGAAAAAAACGTTCCAAGAAACTGCTCTCTGGGGTGTACATTCATTTCAGAGAGTTAAAGCTTCCACAACATTGCCCAGTTTGGAAACTGTCTTTGAGGAATCTGTGAAGGGATATTAAGTGGCGCCCTTATTCTTGTGGCGAGAAAGGAAACGTCCTCTGATGAGAAGTGGAGAGAAGTTTTCAGAGCAAGTGGTTTGTGATGTGTGTACTCATCTCATAGAATTAATTAATTCTTTGGATTGAGCAGTTTGAAATTGTTGTTTTTGTGGAACTTGAGAAAGGATATTTGGGAACGCTCTTAAGAATATCCTGAAAAAATAATACCCTCCGAAAAAAATCAGAAGGAAACCTTCTGTGAAACTGCTCTAGATCACGTGAATTTCATTCGCACAGTTAAGCTTCTGTTTTCATTGGGCAGTATTCTAACACTCTTTTAGGTGAGTCAGCTTAGGGATACTCGGGAGCGACTTGAGGCTTAGGGTGAAAATGGAAATATATTCAGATAGATACTGGAGAGAAGATTTCCGAGGAGCTCCTTTGTGACTTGTGCATTCCACTCATCATAGTGTTGATAGTGCGTTACACATGGATTGATACTCGTCATAGATGGATTCGTGAAGGGACATTCGGAAACACATTCGGGCCTATGGGGAAATAGGAAATACCTTCTGATAAATACTGGAGTGAAGCTTTCCGATAGACTGTTTTTTGATGTGTGCATTCCACTCAGGGAATTATACCTTTTTTCTTGTAAGGCAGTGTTCGAACACTGTTCCTGTAAAACTGAAAAAGTGATATTTTGCAGCGCATTGAAGACAATGGCCAAAAGTGAAATATCTGGAAATAAAATCCAGAAAGAAGCGTTCCAAGAAACTGCTTTCTGACGAGTACATTCATTTTGGAGAGTGAAAGCTTCCCCTACATTGCCCAGTTTGGAAACTCTGTGTTTGAGTAATCTGTGAAGAGATATTAAGTGGCGTCCGGCGGCTTCTGGAGAGAAAGGAAACGTCTTCGCATGAAAACTGGTGAGAAGCTTTTGGAGCAACTGCTTTTTGCTGTGTGTATTCATCTCATAGAGTTGAATCATTCTTTGGATTGAGCAGTTTGAAATCACTGTTTCTGGGGAACCTGAGAAAGGACATTTGGGAACGCCCTTAAGAATATGTTGAAAAAGACATAACCTCCAATAAAAACCAGAAGGAAACTTTCTGTGAACCTGCTCTAGGTCACGTGATGTCCACTCACACTGTTAAGCTTCTCTTTTCATTGTACAGTATTCTAATACTGTTTTATTTGAGTCAGCTAAGGCAAAATCTGAAGCGCTTTCAGGCTTATTGTGAAAACGGAATTATCTTCAGAGAGATACTGGAGAGATTTCCGAGGAGCTCTTTGTGACGTGTGCATTCCACTCGTCATAGTGTTGATACTGCATCAGAGACAGATTGATACTCATCATAGACGAATTCGCGAAGGGACGTTTGGAGACACCTTCAGACCTGTGGAGAATAGGAAATATCTTCTGATAAACATTGGAGTGAAGCTTTCTGAGAGACTGCTTTGTGATGTGTGCATTCCACTCAGGGAATTATACCTCTTTTCTCATGAGACAGTGTTCGAACTCTATTCCTGTAAAACTGAAAAAGTGATATTTTGCAGCGCATTGAAGACTATGGGAGAAGTGAAATATCTGGAAATAAAACCCAGAAAGAAGCGGTCCGTGAAACTGGTCTCTGATGAGCACATTCATTTCGCAGAGTTAAAGCTTCCACTACGTTGCCTAGTTTCGAAACTCTATCCTTGAGGAATCTGTGAAGGGATATTAAGTGGCGCCCGGAATCTTCCAGTGAGAAAGGAGACGTCGTCACTTGAAAACTGGTGAGAAGCTTTTGGAGCAGCTGCTTTGTGCTATGTGTATTCATCTCATAGAGTTGAATCATTCTTTGGATTGAGCAGTTTGAAATGACTGTTTCTGTGTAAACTGAGAAAGCACATTTGGGAACACTCTTAAGAATATGCTGAAAAAGAAATACCCTCCAATAAAAACCTGAAGGAAACCTTCTATGAAACTGCTCTAGGTCACTTGCATTCCACGTGCACATTTAAGCTTCTTTATTCATTGATCAATATTCTAACATGCTTTTAGGAGAGTCAGCTAAGGGATACTCAGGAGCACTTTGAGGCTTACAGTGAATAGGGAAATATCTCCAGATAGATACTGGAGAGAAGATTTCCGTGGAGGTGCTTTGTTACGTGTGCATTCCACTCACAGAGTTACTCTTTTCTTCTCATAGTGGACGGGGGAATCCCGTTTGGAGAATAACCTACCACGGGACATTTGGGAGTATATGGACGGCTATGGTGAAAAAGCAAGTATCCTCAGACAAACACTGGAAAGAAGCTTTCTGCGAATCTGCTTTGTGATGCATATGTCTATGCATCTCACATAGACAAAACTTTCTTTCTATTACACAGTTTTGAAACTGCGTCATGGACGTCATGGACTGATTTGTGAAGGGACATTTGGGAGCACATTCGTGCTTGACCTTAAATAGAAGGTACCTTCAGATAAAAACTAGAGAGATACTTTCTGAGTAACTGCGTTGTGATGTGTGCCTTCCACAGTACGTTATACCTTTTTTCTCATGGCACTGTTTGTGCACTGTTCTTGTAAATGTGTAAAAGTGTTATTTAGCAGCACGTTGAAGACTATGGCAAAAAGTGAAATATCCGTAAATACAAACCAGAAAGAAATGTTGAAAAACCTGCTCTCTGGGGTGTGCATTCGTTTCAGAAAGTTAAAGCTTCCACTACGTTATGCAGTTTGCAAACTGTCTTTGAGGAATCTGGGAAGGGATATGTAGTGGCGCCCGGATTCTTGTGGTGAGAAAGGAAACGTCTTCCGATGAGAAGTGGAGAGAAGCTTTCGGAGCAAGTGCTTTGTGATGTGTATGTTCATCTCATCGAGTTAAATCATTCTTTGGATTGAGCAGTTTGAAATCACTGTTTCTGTCGAACCTGAGAAAGGATATTTGGGAATGCTCTTAAGAATATGATGAAAAAGTAATACCCTCCGATTAAAACCAGAAGGATACTTTCTGTGAAACTGCTCTAGGTCATGTGACTTGCATTCCCACAGTTATGTTTCTGTTTTCATTGACTAGTATTCTACGACTGGTTTAGGTGAGTCAGCTAAGGGATACTCTGGAGCGCTTTGAGGCTTACGGCGATAAGGGAAATATATTCAGATGGATACTAGAGAGAAGATTTCCGTGGAGCTGCTTTGTTACGTGTGATTTCCACTTACAGAGTTATACCTTTCTTCTCAGAGAGGACAAGGGAATCCCATTTGGAGAATAAGCTACCACGGGACATTTGGGAGTTTATGAACGCCTATGGTGAAAAAGAAAGTACCCTCGTGCAAAAACTGGAAAAAAGCTTTCTGTGAAACTGCTTTGTGATGTATATATCTATGCATCACACAAAGATAAAACTTTCTTTCCATTGCGCAGTTATGAAATTGCATCATGGACGGATTTGCGAAGGGATATTCAGGAGCACATTCGCGATTGACGTTAAATAGGAAATATCTTCAGATAAAAACTGGAGAGAAGCCTTCTGAGAACCTGCGCTGTGATGTGTGCATTCCTCATGGCGTTATACTTTCTTTCTCATAGCAGTGTTTGGGCAGTGTTCCTGTGAAACAGAAAAAGTGATGTTTTGCACCGCGTTGAAGACTATGTCAAGAAGTGAAATATCCGGAAATGAAAACCAGAAAGAAATGTTCCAAGAAACTGCTCTCTGGGGTGTGCATTCATTTCAGAGACTTAAAGCTTCCACTAAGTTGTCCAGTTTGGGAACTCTCTTTGAGGAAACTGGGAAGGGATATTAAGTGGTGCATGGATTCTTGTGGTGAGAAAGAAAACGTCTTCCGATGAGAAGTGGAGTGAAGCATTTGGAGCAAGTGCTTTGAGATGTGTGTATTCATCTCCTAGAGTTAAATTCTTCTTTGGATTGAGCAGTTTGAAATCACTGTTTCTGTGGAACCTGAGAAAGGATATTTTGGAACTCTCTTAAAAATATGCTGAAAAAATAATACTGTCTGATAAAAACCAGAAGGAAACGTTCTATGAATCTACTCTAGGTCACGTGAATTGCATTCACACAGTTAAGCTTCTGTTTTCATTTAGCAGTATTCTAACACACTTTTAGTTGAGTCAGCTTAGGGATACTCGGGAGCACCTTGAGGCTTACGGTGAAAATTAAAATATCTTCAGATAGATACTGGAGAGAAGATTTCCGAGGAGCTCCTTTGTGATGTGTGCATTCCACTCATCATAGTGTTGATACTGCCTAATAGACGGATTAATACTCGTCATAGACGGATTCGTGAAGGGAGATTTGGAGACATATTGAGGACTGTGGGGAAATAGGAAATATCTTCTGATAAATACTGGAGTGAAGCTTTCCGAGAGACTGCTTGGTGATGTATGCATTCCACTCAGGGAATTATACCTCTTTTCTTGTAAGGCAGTGTTCGAACACTGTTCCTGTAAAACTGAAAAAGTGATATTTTGCAGCACATTGAAGACTATGGTCAAAAGTGAAATATCTGGAAATGAAACCTAGAAAAAAGCGTTCAAAGAAACTGTTCTCTGACGAGTGCATTTATTTCAGAGAGTTAAATATTCCACTTCGTTGCCCAGTTTGGAAACTCTGTTTTTGAGGAATCTGTAAAGGGATATTAAGTGGTGCACGGAGGCTTCTGGTCAGAAAGGAAACGTCTTCGCATGAAAACTGGTGAGAAACTTTCGGAGCTACTGCTTTGTGCTGTGTGTTTTCACCTCACAGGGTTGAATCATACTTGGATTGAGCAGTTTGAAATCACTGTTTCTGTGGCACCAGAGAAAGGACATTTGGGAACGCCCTAAAGAATATGGTGAAAAGGACATAACCTCCATTAAAAACCAGAAGAAATCTTTCTGTGAAACTGCTCTAGGTCACGTGAAGTCCACTCGCACTGTTAACCTTCTGTTTTCATTGAGTAGTATTCTAACACTGCTTTATGTGAGTCAGCTAAGGGATACTCGGGAGGGCTTTGAGGCTTATGGTGAAAACGGAAATATCTTCAGATAGATACTGGAGAGAAGATTTCCGAGGAGGTGCTTTTGACGTGTATATTCCACTCGCAGAGTGAAACCTTTCTTCTCATAGAGTATTGGGGAATCCCATTTGGAACAAACGCTCCCAGGGGATATTAGGGAGTATACAGATGGCTATGGTGAAAAAGAAATTATCCTCAGACCAAAACTGGAAAGAAGCATTCTCTCCCTTGGCTGTGCAATAGATATGTCTATTCATCTCACTTACATAAATCTTTCTTTCTATTGCGCAGTTTTGAAACTGCATCAGGGATGGATTTGCGAAGGGACATTCTTGATCACATTCGCGCTTGACATAAAATAGGAGGTATCTTCAGTTAAAAACTGGAGAGAAGCTTTCTGAGAAACTGCGTTGTGATGTGCGCATTCCACAGGGCGTTATACGGTTTTTCTCATAGCAGTATTTGAACACTGTTCCTGTAAACCTGGAAAAGTGATATTTTGCAGCGCGTTGAAGACTATGGCAAAAAGTGAAATATCAGGAAATAAAAACCAGAAAGAAACGTTCCAAGAAACTGCTCTCTGGGGTGTGCATTCATTTCAGAGAGTTAAAGCTTTCACTACGTTGCCCAGTTTGGAAACCCTGTCTTTGAGGATCTGGGATGGGATATTAAGTGGCGCCCAGATTCTTGTGGTGAGAAAGGAAACATCTTGCAATGAGAAGTGGAGAGAATCATTCGGAGCAAGTGCTTTGTGATGTGTGAACCTGAGAAAGGATATTTCGGAACGCTCTTAAGAATATGCTAAAAAGTTAATACCCTCCGATAAAAACCAGAAGAAAACTTTCTGTGAAACTGCTCTACGTCATGTGAATTGCATTCGCACAGTTAAGCTTTTGTTTTCATTTAGCAGTATTCTAACATTCTTTTAGGTGACTCACCTAAGGGATAGTCGAGAGTGCCTTGAGGCTTACGTTGAAAACTGAAATATCTTCAGATAGATACTGGAGAGAAGATTTCTGAGGAGCTCCTTTATGACGTGTGCATTCCACTCGTAATAGTGTTGATGCTGCATCCTAGATGGATTGATACTCGTCATAGACGGATTCGCGAAGGGACATTCGGGGACACAGTCAGGCCTGTGGGGAAATAGGAAATATCTTCTGATAAATACTGGAGTGAAGCTTTCCGAGAGACTGCTTTGTGTTGTGTGTATTTCACTCAGGGAATTATACTTCTTTTCTCAAAAGGCAGTGTTCGAACACTGTTCCGTTAAACTGAAAAAGAGATATTTTGCAGCGCATTGAAGACTATGGCAAAAAGTGAAATATCTGGAAATAAAACCCAGAAAGAAGCGTTCCAAGAAACTGCTCTCTGACGAGTACATTCATTTCAGAGAGTTAAAGCTTCCAGTACGTGGCCCAGTTTGGAAACACTGTCCTTGATGAATCTGTGAAGGGATATTAAGTGGCGCGCGGAGCCTTCCGGTGAGAAAGGAAATGTCTTCACGGGAAAACTGGTTAGAAATTTTCAGATCAACTGCTTTGTGCTGTGTGTATTCATCTCATAGAGTTGAAACATTCTGTGGATTGAGCAGTTTGAAATCACTGTTTCTGTGGAACCTGAGAGAAGACATTCGGGAACGTACTTAAGAATATGCTGAAAAAGACCTAACATCCAATAAAAATCATAAGAAAACTTTCTGTGAAACGGCTCTAGGCCACGTGAAGTCCAGTCGCACTGCTAACCTTTTGTATTCATTGGGCAGTATTCTAACACTGTTTTAGGTGAGACAGATAAGGGTCACTCGGGAGCGCTTTGAGGCTCATGGTGAAAACGGAAATATCTTCAGATAGATATTGGAGAGAAGATTTCCGAGGAGGTGCTTTTGACGAGTGCATTCCACTTACAGAGTGGAACCTTTCTTCCCATAGAGGATTGGGGAATTCCGTCAGGGAAAAACGCTACCAGGGGACATTCAGGAGCATACAGACGGCTATGGAGAAAAAAGAATTATCCTTAGACAAAAACTGGAAAGGATCATTCTCTCACACTGCTTTGTAATAGATATGTCTATTCATGTCACTTAGACAAATCTTTCCTTCTATTACTCAGTTTTGAACTGCGTCGTGGACTGATTCCCGAAGGGATATTCGGGAGCACATTAAGGCTTATGGGGAAATAGGAAATATCACCAGATAAGAGTGGAGAGAAGCTTTCGGAGAAACCGCTTTGTGACGCGTGCATTCCACCCAGGGAGTTATACCTCTTCTCGTAAGACAGTGTTGAACACTGTTCCTGTAAAACAGAAAAAGGGATATTTTGCAGCGCTTTGAAGAATATGGTGAAAAGAGATATATCCGGGAATAAAACCCAGAAAACAACGTTCCCAGAAACTTCTCTCTGGTGTGTGCATTCTCTCCAGAGAGCAAAGTTGACATTACATTGCCCAGTTTAGAAACTCTGTCTCTGATTAATCTGTGAAGGGATATTAAGTGGCACCCGGATACTGGCAGTCAGAAAGTAACGTTTTATAATGAAAATTGGAGAGAAGCTTTCCGAGAACCTGGTTTGTGATGTGTGTATCCAGCTCAGAGAGTTAAATCATTCTGTGAATTGAGCAGTTTGAAATCACTGTTTCTGTGGAAACTGAGAAAGGACATTTGGGAACACTCTTAAGAATATGCTGAAAACGAAATAACCTCCAATTAAAACCAGAAGGAAACCTTCTGTGAAACTACTGTAGGTCACGTGTATTCCACTTGCACACTTAAGCTTCTGCTTTCATTGACCAGTATTCTAACACTGTTTTAGGTGAGACAGCTAAGGGATACTCGGGAGTGCTTTGAGGCTTATGGTGAAAAGGGAAATATCTTCAGATAGATACTGGAGAGAAAATTTCCGTGGAGTTCTCTGTTACGTGTGCATTCCACTCACGGATTTATACCTGTCTTCTCATACAGGACATGGGAATCCCATTTGGAAAATAAGCTACCACGGGACATTGGGAGTATATGGACGGCTATGGTGAAAAAGCAAGTATCCTCAGAGAAAAACTGGAAGGAAACTTTCTGTGAAACTGTTCTGTGTTAGATATGCCTATGCATCTCACATAGATAAAACTTTCTTTCTATTACTCAGTTTTGAGAGTGCGTCATGGACGGATGTGTGTAGGGACATTCGGGAGCACATTCGCGCTCGATGTTAAATAGGAGATATCTTCGGATAAAAACTTGAGAGAAGGTTTCTGAGAAACTGCGTTGTGATGTCTGCATTCCACAGGGCGTTATACCATTTTTCTCATAGTAGTGTTTCAGCACTGTTCCTGTAATACTGAAAAAGTGATATTTTGCACTGCTTTGAAGAGTATGGCAAAAAGTGAAATATCTGGAAATAAAAGCCGGAAAGAAGCATTCCAAGAAACTGCTCTCTGAC
>NW_012101769.1:28105-39747 GCF_000951045.1 Mandrillus leucophaeus
TGAATTGAGCAGTTTGAAATCACTGTTTCTGTGGAAACTGAGAAAGGACATTTGGGAACACTCTTAAGAATATGCTGAAAACGAAATAACCTCCAATTAAAACCAGAAGGAAACCTTCTGTGAAACTACTGTAGGTCACGTGTATTCCACTTGCACACTTAAGCTTCTGCTTTCATTGACCAGTATTCTAACACTGTTTTAGGTGAGACAGCTAAGGGATACTCGGGAGTGCTTTGAGGCTTATGGTGAAAAGGGAAATATCTTCAGATAGATACTGGAGAGAAAATTTCCGTGGAGTTCTCTGTTACATGTGCATTCCACTCACGGATTTATACCTGTCTTCTCATACAGGACATGGGAATCCCATTTGGAAAATAAGCTACCACGGGACATTGGGAGTATATGGACGGCTATGGTGAAAAAGCAAGTATCCTCAGAGAAAAACTGGAAGGAAACTTTCTGTGAAACTGTTCTGTGTTAGATATGCCTATGCATCTCACATAGATAAAACTTTCTTTCTATTACTCAGTTTTGAGAGTGCGTCATGGACGGATGTGTGTAGGGACATTCGGGAGCACATTCGCGCTCGATGTTAAATAGGAGATATCTTCGGATAAAAACTTGAGAGAAGGTTTCTGAGAAACTGCGTTGTGATGTCTGCATTCCACAGGGCGTTATACCATTTTTCTCATAGTAGTGTTTCAGCACTGTTCCTGTAATACTGAAAAAGTGATATTTTGCACTGCTTTGAAGAGTATGGCAAAAAGTGAAATATCTGGAAATAAAAGCCGGAAAGAAGCATTCCAAGAAACTGCTCTCTGACAAGTGCATTCATTAGAGAGTTAAAGCTTCCTCTATATTGCCCAGTTTGGAAACTTGTCTTTGAGGAATCTGTGAAGGGATATTAAGTGGCGTCCGGAGGCTTCTGGTGAGAAACGAAATGTCTTCGCATGAAAACTGGTGAGAAGCTTCAGAGCAAGTGCTTTGTGATGTGTGTATTTACCTCTTAGACTTGAATCATTCTTTGGATTGAGCAGTTTGAAATCACTGCTTCTGTGGAAACTGAGAAAGGACATTTGGGAACGCCCTTAAGAATATAGTGAAAAGGACATACCTCCAATAAAAACCAGAAGGAAACTTTCCGTGAAACTGCTCTAGGTCACGTGAAGTGCACTCGCACTGTTCAGCTTCTGTTTTCATTGTGCAGTATTCTCACTCTGTTTTAGGTGAGTCAGCTAAGAGTCACTCGGGAGTGCTTTGAGGGTTATGCTGAAAAGGGAAATGTCTTCAGATAGATACTTTAGAGAAGATTTCCGAGGAAGTGCTTTTGACGTGTACATTTCACTCACAGAGTGGAACCTTTCTTCTCATAGAAGATTGGAGAATCCCGTTTGGAGAAAACACTCACAGGGGACATTCGGGAGTATACAGATGCTATGTTGAAAAAGGAATTATCCCTAGACAAAAACTGGGAAGAAGTGTTGTATCACACTGCTTTGTAATAGATAGGTCTACTCATCTCAGTTAGATAAATCTTTCTTTCTATTACGCAGTTTTGAAACTGCATCATGGAGATTCCGGGAGGGACATTCGGGAACACATTGAGGCCTTTGGGGAAATAGTAAATATCACCAGATAAAAACTGGAGAGAAGCTTTCTGAGAAACTGCATTGTGATGTGTGCATTCCACCCAGGGAGTTATACCTCTTTTCTCGTTAATCAGTGTGTGAACACTGTTCCTGTAAAACTGAAAATGGGATATTTTGCTGCGCTTTGAAGAATATGGCAAAAAGTGAAATATCTGGAATGCAAAACCAGAAAGTATTGTTTCAAGAACTTCTCACTGGCGTGTGCATTCTTTCCAGAGAGTTGAAGTTGACTCTACATTGCGCAGTTTGTAAACTCTCTCTTTGAGGAATCTGTGAAGGTATATTAAGTGGCACCTGGATTCTTGTGGTGAGAAAGGAAATGTCTTCCCATGAAAACTGGTGAGAAGCTTTCAGAGCAACTGCTTTATGCTGTGTGTATTCACCTCATACAGTTGAATCATTTTTGGATTGAGCAGTTTGAAATCACTATTTCTGTGGACCCTGAGAAAGGACATTTTGGAGTGCCCTTAAGAATATGGTGAAAAAGACATAACCTCCAATAAAAACCAAAAGGAATCTTTCTGTGAAACTGCTCTAGGTCACGTGAAGTCCACTTGCACTGTTAAGCTTCTGTTTTCATTGGGCAGTATTCTAACATTGTTTTAGGTGAGTCAGCTAAGGGACACTCGGGAGCGCTTTGAGGCTTATGGTGAAAACGGAAATATCTTCCGATAGATACTGAAGAGAATATTTCCTAGGAGGTGCTTTTGACGTGTACCTTCAACTCAAAAAGTAAAACCTTTCTTTCCATAGAGGATTGGGGAATCACGTTTGGAGAAAATGCACCCTGGGGACGTTCGGGAGTATACAGAAGGCTATGGTGAGAAAGGAATTATCCTCAGACAAAAAATGGAAAGAAGAGTTCTCTCACACTGCTTTGTAATAGATACATCTATTCATCTCACTGAGATAAATCTTTCTTTCTTTTACGCAGTTTTGAAACTTCATCATGTACTGATTCCCAAAAAGACATTCGGGAGCACATTAAGGCTTATGGGGAAATAGGAAACATCTACAGATAAAAACTGGAGAGAAGCCTTCGGAGAAACTGCTTTGTGATGTGTGCATTCCACCCAGGGAATTATGCCTCTTTCTTCGGAAGAAGTTGTGTGAGCACTGTTCCTGTAAAACTGAAAAAGGGATATTTTGCAGCGCTTTTAATAATATGGCGAAAAGTGAAATATCCGGGAATAAAATCCAGAAAGCAACCTTCCAAGAAACTTCTCTCTGGCATGTGCATTCATTTCAGAGAGTTAAAGTTGACACTACATTGCCAGTTTGGAAACTCTGTCTCTGATTAATCTGTGAAGGGATATTAAGTGGTGCCCAGATGCTTGCGCTGAGAAAGAAAACGTCTTATTATGAAAAGTGGCAAGAAGCTTTCAGAGAACCTGGTTCATGATGTGTGTATCCATCTCATAGGGTTAAATCATTCTATGTATTGAGCAGTTTGAAATCACTGTTTCTGTGGAAACTGAGAAAGGACATTTGGGAACACTCTTAAGAATATGCTGAAAAAGAAATACCCTCCATAAAAATCAGAGGGAAACGTTCTGTGCAACTGCTCTAGGTCACCTGCAATCAACTCGCACATTTAAGCTTCTATTTTCATTGACCAGAATTCTATCACTGTTGTAGGTGAGTCAATGAAGTGATACTCGGCAGTGCTTTGATGCTTACGGTGAAAAGGTAAATATCTTCAGATAGATACTGGAGAGAAGATTTCCGTGGAGCTGCTTTGTTACGTGTGCATTCCACTCACAGAGTCATACATTTATTCTCATACAGGACGGGGGAACCCCTTTGGAGAATAAGCGACCACAGGACATTTGGGAGTATATAGACGGCTATGGTGAAAAAGCAAGTATCCTCAGACAAAAACTCGAAAGAAGCTTTCTGTGAAACTGCTTTGTGATAGACATGTCTACGCATCTCACATACATAAAACTTTCTTTCTATTACGCAATTTTGCACCTACTTCAGGGACGGATTTGTGAAGTGACATTCGGAAGCACATTCGTGCTTGACGTTAAATAGGAGGTATCATCAGATAAAAACTGGAGAGAAGCTTTCTGAGAAACTGCGTTGTGATATGTGCATTTCACAGACAGTTTTACCTTTTTTCTCAAAGCAGTGTTTGAGCACTGTTCTTGTAAAACTGAAAAAGTGATATTTGGCAGCACATTGAAGACTTTGGCAAAAAGTGAAATATCCGGAAATACAAACCAGAAAGAAAGGTTCCAAGAAACTACTCTCTGGGTGTGCATTCATTTCAGAGAGATAAAGCTTCTACTACGTTTCCCAGTTTGGAAACTGTGTTTGAGGAATCTGGGAAGCGATATTAAGTGGCGCATGAATTCTTGTGCTGAGAAAGGAAATGTCTTTAGCTGAGAAGTGGAGAAAATTTCGGAGCAAGTGTTTTGTGATGTGTGTATTCATCACCTAGAGTTAAATCATTCTTTGGATGGAGCAGTTTGAAATCACTGTTTCCATGGAACCTGAGAAAGAATATTTGGGAATGCTCTTAAGAATATGCTGAAAAAGTAATACCCTCCTATAAAAACCAGAAGTAAACTTTGTGTGAAAGTGCTCTAAGTCACGTGAATTGCATTCACACAGTTAAGCTTCTGTTTTCATTGAGCCGCATTCCAACACTGTTTTAGGTGAGTCAGCTAACAGATACTCTGGATCGCCTTAAGGCTTACGGTGAAAACGGAAATATCTTCTGATAGACACTGGAGAGAAGATTTCCGAGGAGCTCCTTTGTGATGTGTACATTCCACTCCTCATAGTGTTGATACTGCATCATAGACGGATTGATATTCATCATGGATGGTTTCACGAAGGTGCATTCGGAGACACATTGAGGCCTGTGGGAAAATAAGAAATATCTTCTGATAAAGACTGGAGTGAAGCCCTCCGAGGGACTGCTTTGTGATGTGTGCATTCCACTCAGGGAATTATACCTCTTTTCTTGTAAGGCAGTGTTCAAACACTGTTCCTGTAAAACTGAAAAAGTGATATGTTGCAGCGCATTGTAGACTACGGTGAAAAGTGAAATATCTGGAAATAAAACCCAGAAAGAAGCTTCTCAAGAAACTGTTCTCTGACGAGTGCATTCATTTCAGAGAGTGAAAGTTTCCACTATGTTGCCCACTTTGGCAACTCTGTCTTTGAGGAATCTGTGAAGGAATATTAAGTGGCGCGCGGAGGCTTTCGGTGAGAAAGGAAACGTCTTCATATGAAAACTGGTGAGAAGCTTTCAGAGCAACTGCTTTGTGCTGTGTGTATTCACCTCATAGAGTTGAATCATTCTTTGGATTGAGCAGTTTGAAATTGCTGTTTCTGTGGAATCTGAGAAAGGACATTTGGGAATGCTCTTAAGAATATGCTGAAAAAGATATAACCTTCAATAAAAACCAGAAGGAAACTTTCTGGGAAAATGCTCTAGGTCACGTGAAGTCCACTCACATGGTTAATCTTCATTTGTAATTGGGCAGTATTCTAACACTGTTTTAGGTCAGTCAGCTAAGGCACACTCGGGCATGCTTTGAGGCTTATGGTGAAAACGGAAATATCTTCAGATAGATATTGGAGAATAGATTTCCGAGGAGGTGCTTTTCACGTGTACATTCCACTCACAGATGAAACCTTGCTTCTCATAGAGGATTGGGGAATTCCGTTTGAAGAAAACGCTACCGGGGACAATCGGGAGTATACAGACAGCTATGGTGAAAAAGGAGTTATCCACAGCCAAGAAATGGAAAGACGCATTCCTTCACATTGCTTTGTTATAGATATGTCTAATCACCACGCTTAGAAAAACCTTTCTTTCTATTATGCAGTTTTGAAACTGCGTCGCGGACAGATTCCCGAAGGGACGTTCGGTAGCATATTGAGGCTTGTGGGGAAATAGAAAATCTCACCAAATAAAAACTGGAGAAAAGCTTTCAGAGAAACTGCTTTGTGATGTGTGCATTCCTCCCAGGGAGTTATACCTCTTTTCACGTAAGACAGTGTGTGAACACTGTTCCTGTAAAACTGAGAAAGGGATATTTTGCAGCACTTTGAAGAATATGGCAAAAAGAGAAATATCCGAGAATGAAACCCAGAAAGCAACGTTCCAAAAAACTTCTCTCTATCGTGTGCATTCATTTCAGAGGGTTAAAGTAGACACTACATGGCCCAGTTTGGAAAATCTGTCTCTGATTAATCTGTGAAGGGATATTAAGTGGTGCCCTGATGCTTGTGGTGAGAAAGGAAACGTCTTATAATGAAAACTGGAGAGAAGCTTTCGGAGAACCTGGTTTGTGATGTGTGTATCCATCTCATAGAGTTAAATCATTCTTTGTATTGAGCAGTTTGAAATCACTGTTTCTGTGGAGACTGAGAAAGGACATTTGGGAACACTCTTAAGAATATGCTGAAAAAGAAATACACTACAATGAAAACAAGAAGGAAGCCTTCTGTGTAATAGCTCTAGGTCACGTGCATTCCACTAGCACTGTTTAGCTTCTGTTTTCATTGACCAGTTTTCTAACACTGTTTTACGTGAGTCAGCTAAAGGATACTCGGGAGTGCTTTGAGGCTTGCAGTGAAAAGGGAAATATCTTCAGATAGATACTGCAGAGAAGATGTCCGTGGAGCTGTTTTGTTACATGTGCATTCCACTCACAGAGTTATACCTTTCTTCTCCTAGAGGACGGGGGAATCTCATTTGGAGAAAAAGCTACCACGGGACATTTGGGAGTATATGGAAGGCTATGGTGAAGAAGCAAGTATCCTCAGACAAATACTGGAAAGAAGCTTTCTGTGAAACTGCTTTGTGATAGATATGTCTATGCATCTCACATAGATAAAATTTTCTTTCTATTATGCAGTTTTGAAACGGCGTCAGGGACGTATTTCCAAAGGGACTTTTGGGAGCACATTCGCGCTTGACGTCAAATAGGAGGTATCTTCAGATAAAAACTGGAGATAAGCTTTCTGAGAAACTGCTTTGTGATGTGGGCATTCCTCAGGACGTTATACTTTTTTTCTCATAGCAGTGTTTGAGCACTGTTCCCGTCAAACTGAAAAAGTGATATTTAGCAGCACGTTGAAGACTAGGCAAAAAGTCAAATATCCAAAAATAAAAACAAGTAAGAAACGTTCCAAGAAACTGCTCTATGTGGTGTGCATTCATTTCAGAGAGTTAAAGCTTCCACTACGTTGCCCAGTTTGGAAAATCTTTCCTTGAGGAATCTGGGAAGGGATACTAAGTGCCGCCCAGAGTTTTGTGGTGGGAAAGGAAACGTCTTTCAATGAGAAGTGGAGAGAAGCTATAGGAGCATGTGCTTTGTGATGTGTGTATTCATCTCATAGAGTTAAATCATTCTTTGGATTGAGCATTTTGAAATCACTGTTTCCGTGCAACCTGAGAAAGAATATTTGGGAATGCTCCTAAGAATATGCAGAAAAAGTAATACCCTCCGATAAAAACCAGAAGACAACTTCCTGTGAAACCTCTCTAGGTCACGTGAATTGCATTCGCACAGTTAAACTTCTGTTTTCATTGAGCATTATTCTAACACTCTTTTAGGTGAGTCAGCTAAAGGATACTCGGGAGCGCCTTGAGGCTTACAGTAAAAACGGAAACATCTTCAGATAGACACTGGAGAGAAGATTTCCGAGGAGCTCCTTTGTGACGTGTGCATTCCTCTCGTCATAGTGTAGATACTGTATCATAGACGGATTCATACTCGTCATAGACGGATTCGGGAAGGGACATTCGGAGGCACATTCAGGCCTGTGGGGAAATAGGAAATATCTTCTGATAAATACTGGAGTGAAGATTTCTGAGAGACTGCTTTGTGTTGTGTGCATTCCACCCAGCTAATTATACCGCTTTTCTCATAAGGCAGTTTTTGAACACTGTTCCTGTAAAACTGAAAAGGTGATATTTTGCAGCCATTGAAGACTACGGTGAAAAGCAAAATGTCTGGAAATAAAATCCAGAAAGAAGCATTCCAAGAAACTGCTCTCTGACGAATACATTCATTTCAGAGAGTTAAAGCTTCCACTACATTGCCCAGTTTGTAAATTCTGTCCTTGAGGAATTTGTGAAGGGATATTAAATGGTGCCCAGAAGCTGCCGGTGAGAAAGGAAACGTCTTCGCATGAAAACTGGTGAGAAGCTTTCAGAGCAACTGCTTTGTGCTGTGTGTATTCTCCTCACAGGGATGAATCATTCTTCAGATTGAGCAGTTTGAAATCACTGTTTCTGTGGAACCTGAGAAAGGACATTTGGGAACGCCCTTTAAAATATGTTGAAAAAGACATGACCTCCAATAGAAACCAGAAGAAAACTTTCTGTGAAGCTGCTTTAGGTCACGTGAAGTCCATTCCCAGTGTTAGGCTTCTGTTTTCCTTGGGCAGTATTCTAAAACTGTTTCAGGTGAATCAGCTAAGGGACACTCGGGAGCACTTTGAGGCTTATGGTGAAAACGGAAATATCCTCACATACATACTAGAGAGATTTCCGAGGAGGTTCTTTTGACGTGTACATTCCACTCAGAGAGTGAAACCTTTCTTCTCATAGATGATTGGGGAATCTCTTTTGGAAAAAACGCTACGAGGGGACATTCAGGAGTATACAGATGGCTATGGTGAAAAAGGAATTATCCTCAGACAAAAAGTGAAAAGAAGACTTCTCTCACACTGCTTTGTAATAAATATGTGTATTCATCTCCCTTAGATAGATCTTTCATTCTTTCACGCAGTTTTGAAACTGCATCATGGACGGATTCCCGAAGGGACATTTGAGAGCACATTGAGGCTTATGGGGAAATAGGAAATATCACCAGATAAAAACTTTAGAGAAGCTTTTGGAAAAACCGCTTTATGACGTGTGCATTCCACTCACGGAGTTATACTTCTTTTCTCGTAAGACAGTGTTAGAACAGTGTTCCTAAAAAAGAGAAAAAGGGATATTTTGCAGCGCTTTGAAGAATATGGTGAAAAGTGAAATATCCGGCGATAAAACCCAGAAAGCAATGTTCCAAGAAACTTCTCTCTGGCGTGTGCATTCATTTCAGAGAGTTAAAGTTGACATACATTACCCAGTTTGGAAACTATGTCTCTGATTAATCTGTGAAGAGATATTAAGTGGCACACGGATGCTTGCAGTGAGAAAGGAAACGTCTTATAATGAAAACTGTACAGAAGCTTTCGGAGAACCTGGTTTGTGATGTGTGTATCCATCTCACAGAATTAAATCATTCTTTGTATTGAGCAGTTTGAAATGACTGTTTCTGCAGAAACTGAGAAAGGACATTTGGGAACACTTAATAATATGCTGAGAAAGAAATATCCTCCAATAAAAACCAGAAGGCAACCTTCGGTGAAACTGCTCTAGGTCACGTGCATTCCACTCACACATTTAAGCTTCTGTTTTCATTGACCTGTATTCTAACACTGTTCTAGGTGAGTCAGCTAATGGATACTCGGGAGCGCTTTGAGGCTTATGGTGGAAAGGGCAATATCTTCAGATAGATACTGGGGAGAAGATTTCCGTGGAGCTGCCTTGTTATGTGTACATTCCTCTCACAGAGTTATACCTTTCTTCTCATAGTGGACGGGAGAATTCCATTTGGAGAATAAGCTACCACGAGAAATTTGGGAGCATATGGATGACTATGGTGAAAAAGCAGGTATCCTCAGACAAAAACAGGAAAGAAGCTTTCTGTGAAACTGCTTTGTGATAGATATGTCTATGCATCTCCCATAGATAAAACTTTCTTTCCATTACGCAGTTTTGAAACTACGTCATGGACAGATTTGCGAAGGGATATTCGGGAGCATATTTGTGCTTGACGTTAAATAGGAAGTATCTTCCGATAAAAACTGGAAAGCAGTTTTCTGAGAAGCTGCGTTGTGATGTGTGAATTCCATAGGGCGTTATACCTTTTTTCTCAGAGCAGTGTTTGAGCATTGTTCCTGTAAAACTGAAAAATATTTGGCAGCACATTGAAGACTAAGGCAAAAAGTGAAATATCTGGAAATAAAATCCAGAAACAAGCGTTCCAAGAGACTGCTCTCTGAGGAGTGCATTCATTTCAGAGAGTTAAAGCTTCCACTAAAAACCAGAAGGAAACCTTCTGTGAAACTGCTCTAGGTCATGTTCATTCGACTCGCACAGTTAAGCTTCTGTTTTCATTGAGCAGTATTCTAACACTGTTTTAGGTGAGTCAGCTAAGGGTTTCTCAGGAGCGCCTTCAGGCTTACGGTGAAAATGGAAATATCTTCAGATAGATACTGGAGAGGAGATTTCAGAGGAGCTCCTTTGTGACGTGTGTGTTCCATTCGTCATAGTGTTGATACTGCATCATAGACGGATTGATACTCATCATAGACGGATTCACGATGGGACATTTGGAGACACATTCAGGTCTGTGGGTTAATAGGAAATATCTTCTAATAAATACTGGAGTGACGCTTTCAGAGAGACTGCTTTGTGATGTGTGCATTCCACTCAGGGAATTATTAAATTGCGTTGTGATGTGTGTATTCCACAGGGTGTTATACCTTTTTTCTCATAGAAGTGTTTGAGCACTGTTCCTGTAAAACTGAAAAAGTGGTATTTTGCAGCGCCTTGAAGACTATGGTGAAAAGTGAAATATCTGGAAATAAAACCAAGAAAGAAGCGGTCCAAGAATTTGCTCTCTGGGTATGCATTCATTTCAGAGAGTTAAAGCTTCCACTACGTTGCCCAGTTTGGAAACTCTATCTTTGAGGAAACTGGGAAGGGATATTAAGTGGCACCCGGATTCTTGTGGTGAGAAAGGAAACGTCTTCCCATGAGAAGTGGAGAGAAGCTTTAGGAGAACAGTTTTGTGATGTGTATATTCATCTCATAGATTTAAATCACTCTTTGGATTGAGCAGTTTTAAATCACTGTTTCTGTGGAACCTGAGAAAGTATATTTGGGAACGCTCTTAAGAATATCCTGAAAAAGTAATACCCTAAGATAAAAACCAGAAGGAAACTTTCTGTGAAAGTGTTTTAGGTCACGTGAATTGCATTCACACAGTGAAACTTCTGTTTCATTGAGCAGTATTCTAACAGTGTTTTTGCTGAGTCAGCTAAGGGATACATGGGAGCACCTTGAGGCTTATGGTGAAAATGGGAATATCTTCAGATAGATACTGGAGAGAAGATTTCCGAGGAGTTCCTCTGTGACGTGTGCATTCCAGTCATCATAGTGTTGATACTGTGACATAGTCGGATTGATACTCGTCATTGATGGATTTGCAAAGGGACATTCGGAGACACATTCAGGCCTGTGGGGAAATAGGAAATATCTTCTGATAAATACTGGAGTGATGCTTTCCAAGAGACTGCTGTGTGATGTGTGCATTCCACTCAGGGAATTATACCTCTTTTCTCATAAGGCAGTGTTTTTGTACACTGTTCCTTTAGAACTGAAAAAGTGATATTTTGCAGCGCATTGAAGACTGTGGTGAAAAGTGAAATATTTGGAAATAAAACCCACAGAGAAGCTTTCAAAGAAACTGCTCTCTGACGAGTGCATTCATTTCAGAGAGTTACAGCGTCCACTACGTTGTCCAGTTTGGAAACTCTTTCTTTGAGGAAACTGTGAAGGGATATTAAGGGACGCTCGGAGGCTTCCAGTGAGAAAGGAAATGTCTTTGCGTGAAAACTGGTGAGAAGCTTTCGGAGCAACTGCTTTGTGCTCTGTGTATTCATGTCATACAGATGAATGATTCTTTGTATAGAGCACTTTGAAGTCACTGTTTCTGTGGAACCTCAGAAAGGATATTTGGGAATACTCTTAAGAGTATGCTATAAAAGACATAATCTCCAATAAAAACCAGAAGGAAACTTTCTGTGAAACTGCTCTAGGACACGTGAAGTCTACTGGCACTGTTAAACTTATGTTTTCATTGGGTAGTATTCTAACACTGTTTTAGGTGTGTCATCTAAGGGACAATC
>NW_012101769.1:41807-44362 GCF_000951045.1 Mandrillus leucophaeus
TAAGGGTTTCTCAGGAGCGCCTTCAGGCTTACGGTGAAAATGGAAATATCTTCAGATAGATACTGGAGAGGAGATTTCAGAGGAGCTCCTTTGTGACGTGTGTGTTCCATTCGTCATAGTGTTGATACTGCATCATAGACGAATTGATACTCATCATAGACGGATTCACGATGGGACATTTGGAGACACATTCAGGTCTGTGGGTTAATAGGAAATATCTTCTAATAAATACTGGAGTGACGCTTTCAGAGAGACTGCTTTGTGATGTGTGCATTCCACTCAGGGAATTATTAAATTGCGTTGTGATGTGTGTATTCCACAGGGTGTTATACCTTTTTTCTCATAGAAGTGTTTGAGCACTGTTCCTGTAAAACTGAAAAAGTGGTATTTTGCAGCGCCTTGAAGACTATGGTGAAAAGTGAAATATCTGGAAATAAAACCAAGAAAGAAGCGGTCCAAGAATTTGCTCTCTGGGTATGCATTCATTTCAGAGAGTTAAAGCTTCCACTACGTTGCCCAGTTTGGAAACTCTATCTTTGAGGAAACTGGGAAGGGATATTAAGTGGCACCCGGATTCTTGTGGTGAGAAAGGAAACGTCTTCCCATGAGAAGTGGAGAGAAGCTTTAGGAGAACAGTTTTGTGATGTGTATATTCATCTCATAGATTTAAATCACTCTTTGGATTGAGCAGTTTTAAATCACTGTTTCTGTGGAACCTGAGAAAGTATATTTGGGAACGCTCTTAAGAATATCCTGAAAAAGTAATACCCTAAGATAAAAACCAGAAGGAAACTTTCTGTGAAAGTGTTTTAGGTCACGTGAATTGCATTCACACAGTGAAACTTCTGTTTCATTGAGCAGTATTCTAACAGTGTTTTTGCTGAGTCAGCTAAGGGATACACGGGAGCACCTTGAGGCTTATGGTGAAAATGGGAATATCTTCAGATAGATACTGGAGAGAAGATTTCCGAGGAGTTCCTCTGTGACGTGTGCATTCCAGTCATCATAGTGTTGATACTGTGACATAGTCGGATTGATACTCGTCATTGATGGATTTGCAAAGGGACATTCGGAGACACATTCAGGCCTGTGGGGAAATAGGAAATATCTTCTGATAAATACTGGAGTGATGCTTTCCAAGAGACTGCTGTGTGATGTGTGCATTCCACTCAGGGAATTATACCTCTTTTCTCATAAGGCAGTGTTTTTGTACACTGTTCCTTTAGAACTGAAAAAGTGATATTTTGCAGCGCATTGAAGACTGTGGTGAAAAGTGAAATATTTGGAAATAAAACCCACAGAGAAGCTTTCAAAGAAACTGCTCTCTGACGAGTGCATTCATTTCAGAGAGTTACAGCGTCCACTACGTTGTCCAGTTTGGAAACTCTTTCTTTGAGGAAACTGTGAAGGGATATTAAGGGACGCTCGGAGGCTTCCAGTGAGAAAGGAAATGTCTTTGCGTGAAAACTGGTGAGAAGCTTTCGGAGCAACTGCTTTGTGCTCTGTGTATTCATGTCATACAGATGAATGATTCTTTGTATAGAGCACTTTGAAGTCACTGTTTCTGTGGAACCTCAGAAAGGATATTTGGGAATACTCTTAAGAGTATGCTATAAAAGACATAATCTCGAATAAAAACCAGAAGGAAACTTTCTGTGAAACTGCTCTAGGACACGTGAAGTCTACTGGCACTGTTAAACTTATGTTTTCATTGGGTAGTATTCTAACACTGTTTTAGGTGTGTCATCTAAGGGACAATCAGGAGTGCTTTGAGGCTGATGGTGAAAACGGAAATATCTTCAGTTTGATACTGGAGAGAAGATTTCCGAGGAGGTGCTTTTGACATGTACACTCCACTCACAGAGAGAAACCTTTCTTCTCATAGAGGATTGGGGAATCCCGTGTGTAGAAAAAGCTACCAGGGGACATTCGGGAGTATACAGACAGCTATGGTGAAAAAGGAATTATCCTCAGACAAAAACTGGAAAGAAACGTTCTCTCACACTGTTTTGGAATAGATATGTCTATTCATCTCACTTAGAAAAATCTTTCTTTCTATTACACACTTCTGAAACTGCGTCATGGACAGATTTCCGGATGGACATTCGGGAGCACATTTAGACTAATGAGGAAATTGGAAATTTCACCAGATAAAAACTTGAGAGAAACTTTTGGAGTAACCGCTTTGTGATGCGTGCATTTCACCCATTGAGTTTTACCTCTTTTCTCCTAAGAAAGTGTTTGAACACTGTTCTGGTAAAACGGAAAAAAGGATATTTTGCAGCACTTCGAAGAATTTGGTGAAAAGTGAAATATCCGGGAATAAAACCCAGAAAGCAATGTTCCAAGAAGTTTCTCTTTGGAATGTGCATTCATTTCAGAGAGTTAAAGTTGACACTACGTTGCCCAGTTTGGAAACTCTGTCTCTGATTAATCTGTGAAGTGATATTAAGTGGCGCCCGGATGCTTTAGGTGTGAAAGGAAATGTCTTACAATGAAAACTGGAGAGAAGCTTTTGGAGAACGTGGTTTGTGATGTATGTATCCATCTCATAG
>NW_012101769.1:44712-46791 GCF_000951045.1 Mandrillus leucophaeus
GATATTTTGCAGCGCGTTGAAGACTATGGCGAAAAGTGAAATATATGGAAATAAAACTCAGAAAGAAGCATTCCAAGAAATTGCTCTCTGACGAGTGCATTCATTTCAGCGAGTTAAATCTTCCACTACGTAGCCGAGTTTGGAAACTCTGCTTTGAGGAATCTGTGAAGGGATATTAAGTGGTGCCCGAAGGCTTCTGGTGAGAAAGGAAACATCTTAGCATGAAAACTGGTGAGATCCTTTCGGAGCAACTGCTTTGTGCTGTGTGTATTCACCTCATACAGTTCAACCATTCTTTGGATTGAGCAGTTTGAAATCACTGTTTCTGTGGAACCTAATAAAGGACATTTGGGAACACCCTTAAGAATATGGTGAAAAAGACACAACCTCTAATAAAAACCAGAAGAAGACTTTCTGTGAAACTGCTCTAGGTCACGTGAAGCCCACTCACACTGTTAAGCTTTCGTTTTCATTGGGTAGTATTCTAACACTGTTTTAGGTGAGTCAGCTAAGGGACACTCGGGAGCACTTTGAGGCTTATGGTGAAAACGGAAATATCTTCAGATAGATACTGGAGAGAAGATTTCCGAGGAGGTGCTTTTGACGTGTACACTCCACTCACACAGTGAAACCTTTCTTCTCATAGAGGATTGGAGAATCCCGTGTGGAGAAAACGCTCCCAGGGGACATTCGGGAGTATACAGGCGGCTATGTTGAAAAAGGAATTATCCTCAGACAAAAACTGGAGAGAAAGGTTCTCTCACACTGCTTTGGAATAGATATGTCTATTCATCTCACTTAGATAAATCTTTGTTTCTATTATGCAGATTTGAAACTGCATCATGGACAGATTCCCGGAGGGACTTTCGGCAGCACATTGAAACTTATGGGGAAATAGGAAATATCACCAGATAAAAACTGGAGAGAAGCTTTCAGAGAAACCGCTTTGTGATGTGTGCATTCCACCCAGGGAGTTATACCTTTTTTCTCGTAAGACAGTGTTTGACCACTGTTCCTGTAAAACTGAAAAAGGCATATTTTTCAGCACATTGAGGACTATGGAAAATGTGAAATTTCGGGAAATAAAAACCAGAAAGAAACGTTCCAAGAAACTGTTCTCTGGGGTGTGCATTCATTTCAGAGAGTTACAGCTTCCACTACATTGCCCAGTTTGGAAACTCTACTTTGAGGAATCTGTAAAGGGATATTAAGTGGCGCCTGGAGGCTTCCAGTGAGAAAGGAAACGTCTTCGATTGAAAACTGGTGAGAAGCTGTCAGAGCAACTTCTTTGGGCTCTGTGTATTAATCTCATAGAGTTGAATCATTCTTTGGATTGAGCAAACTTCTGTGGACCCTAAGAAAGGATATTTGAGAACACCCTTAAGAATATGGTGAAAAATAAATAACCTCCAATACAAACCAGAAGGAAACTGTCTGTGAAACTGCTCTAGGTCACATGAAGTACACTCGCACTGTTAAGCTTCTGTTTTCATTGAGTGATATTCTAACACTGTTTTAGGTGAGTCACCTAATGGACACTCGGGAGCGCTTTGAGGCTGATGGTGAAAACGGAAATATCTTCAGTTAGATACAGGAGAGATGATTTCCGAGGAGGTGCTTTAGACGTGTACATTCCACTCACAGAGTGACATTTTTCTTCTCATAGAGGATTGGGGAATCCCGTTTGGAGAAAAGGCTACCAGGGGACATTCGGGAGTATACAGATGGCTATGGTGAAAAGGGAATTATCCTCAGACAAAAACTGGAAAGAAGTGTTCCCTCACAGTGCTTTGTAATACGTCTATTCATCTCACTAAGATAAGTCTTTCTTTCTATTACACAGTTTTGAAACTGTGTCATGGACGGATTCCCAAAAGGACACGCAGGAGCACATTAAGGCTTATTGGGAAAAGGAAATATCACCAGATAAAAATTGGAGAGAAGCTTTCAGAGAAACCTTTTTCAGATTTGTGCATTCCAACCAGGGAGTTATGCCTCTTTTCTCGAAAGAAGTTCTGTGAGCACTGTTCCTGTAAAACTGAAAAAGGGATATTTTGCAGCACTTTGAAGAATATGGCA
>NW_012101769.1:47146-48597 GCF_000951045.1 Mandrillus leucophaeus
CTCTTAAGAATATGCTGAAAAAGAAATACCCTCCATAAAAATCAGAGGGAAACGTTCTGTGTAACTGCTCTAGGTCACGTGAATTGCATTCTCACAGTTAACCTTCTGTTTTCATTGAGCAGTATTCTAACACTGTTTTAGGAGAGTCAGCTAAGGGATACTCGGGAACACATTGAGCTTACGGTGAAAACGGAAATATCCTCCAAGAGATACTGGAGAGAAGATTTCCGTGGAGCTGCTTTGTTACGTGTGCATTCCACTCACAGAGTTATACCTTTATTCTCATACAGGACGGGGGAACCCCTTTGGAAAATAAGCTACCATGGGACATTTGGGAGTACATGGACGGCTATGGTGAAAAAGCAAGTATCCTCAGACACAAACTGGAAAGAAGCTTTCTGTGAAACTGTTTTGTGATAGACATGTCTATGCATCTCACATAGATAAAACTTTTTTTTCTATTACACAGTTTTGAAACTGTGTCATGGACGGACTTGCGAAGGGACATTCGGGAGCACATTCACGCTTGACGTTAAATAGGAGATATCTTCAGAAAAAAGTGGAGAGAAGCTTTCTGGGAAACTTCGTTGTGATGTGTGCATTCCACAGGGCATTATACTTTTTTCTCATAGCAGTGCTTGAGCACTGTTCCTGTGAAACTGAAAAAGTGATATTTTACATGCATGGAAGACTATGACGAAAAGTGAAATATCTGGAAATAAAACCCAGAAAGAAGCATTCCAAGAAACTGCTCTCTGATGCGTGCATTCATTTCAGAGAATTAAAGCTTCCACTACGTTGCCCAGTTTTCAAACTCTGTCTTTGAGGAATCCGTGAAGAAATATTCAGTGGCGCCTGTAGGCTTCCAGTGAGAAAGGAAACATCTTCGCATGAAAACTGGTGAGAAGGTTTAGGGGCATCTGCTTTGTGCTGTGTGTATTCACCTCATACAGTTGAATCATTCTTTGGATTGAGCAGTTTGAAATCACTGTTTCTGTGGAATCTGAGAAAGGACATTTGGGAACGCCCTTAAGAATTGGTGAAAAAGACATAACCACCAATAGAAATGAGAAGGAAACTTTCTGAGAAACTACTCTATGTCACGTGAAGTCCACTCACACTGTTAAGCTTGTTTTCATTGGGCAGTATTCTAACACTGTTTTAGGTGGATCAGCTAAGGGTCACTCCGGAGCGCAATGAGGGTTATGGTGAAAACTGAAATATCTTCAGATATTCACTGGAGAGAAGGTTTCCGAGGTTGTGCTTCTGATGTGTACATTCCACTCACAGAGTGAAACCTTTCTTCTCAAAGAGGATTGGGGAATCCCATTTGGAGAAAACACTCGCAGGGGACATTTGGGAGTATGCAGATGGCTACGGTGAAAAAGGAATAATCCTCAGACAAAAACTGGAAAGAAGTGTTCTCTCACACTGCTTTGTAATAGATATCT
>NW_012101769.1:48647-54896 GCF_000951045.1 Mandrillus leucophaeus
TCAGCTAAGGGTCACTCCGGAGCGCAATGAGGGTTATGGTGAAAACTGAAATATCTTCAGATATTCACTGGAGAGAAGGTTTCCGAGGTTGTGCTTCTGACGTGTACATTCCACTCACAGAGTGAAACCTTTCTTCTCAAAGAGGATTGGGGAATCCCATTTGGAGAAAACACTCGCAGGGGACATTTGGGAGTATGCAGATGGCTACGGTGAAAAAGGAATAATCCTCAGACAAAAACTGGAAAGAAGTGTTCTCTCACACTGCTTTGTAATAGATATCTCTATTCATTTCACTTACATAAATCTTTCTTCCTATTATGCAGTTTTGAAACTGCATCGTGGATGGATTCCTGAAGGAATATTTGTTGGCCCATTAAAGGCTAATGGGGAAATAGGAAATATCACCAGGTAAAAACTGGAGAGAAGCTTTCAGAGAATCCGCTTTGTGATGTGTGCATTCCACCCAGGGAGTTATAACTCTTTTCCTGTAAGACAGTGTTTGAACACTGTTCCTGTAAAACTGAAAAAGGGAAAGTTTTCAGTGCTTTGAAGAATATGGCGAAAAGTGAAATATCTGGGAATAAAACCCAGAAAGCAACGTTCCAAGAAACTCCTCTCTGGCGTTTGCATTTATTTCAGAGAGTTAAAGTTGACACTGTGTTGCCCAGTTTGGAAACCCTGTCTCTGATTAATCTGTGAAGGAATATTAAGTGGCACCCGGATGCTTGCGGTTAGAGAGGAAACGTCTTATATTGAAAACTGGAGAGAAGCTTTCAGAGAACCTGTTTTGTGATGGGTGTATCCATCTCATAGAGTTAAATCATTCTTTGTATTGAGCAGTTTGAAATCACAGTTTCTATGGAAACTGAGAAAGGACATTTGGGAACACTCTTAAGAATATGCCGAAAAAGAAATTCCCTCAAATAAAAACCAGAAGGAAACCTTCTGAGAAACAGTTCTATATCACGTGAATTCCACTAGCACTGATTAGCTTCTGTTTTCATTGATCAGTATTCTAACAGTTTTAGGTGAGTCAGTTAAGGGATACTCGGGAGCGCTTTGTGGCTTACGGTGAAAAGGGCAATATCTTCAGAAAGATACTGGACAGAAGATTTCCTTGGAGCTGCTTTGTTACGTGTGCATTCCACTCACAGAGTTGTACCTTTCTTCTCATAGAGGACGGGGGAATCCCATTTGGAGAATAAGCTACCAGAGGACATTTGAGAGTATATGGACGGCTATGGTGAAAAGGCAAGTATCCTCAGACAAAAACTGGAAAGAAACTTTCTGTGAAACTGCTTTGTGATAGATATGTCTATGCATCTCCCATAGATAAAAATTTCATTCTATTACGCAGTTTTGAAGCTGCATCATGGATGGATTTGCGAAGGGATATTCAGAAGCACATTTGTGCTTGTCGATAAATGGGAGATAACTTCAGATAAAAACTGGAGAGAAGCTTGCTGAGAAACTGCGTTGTGATGTGTGCATTCCACAGGGCTTTATACCTTTTTTCTCATAGCTATGTTTGAGCACTGTTCGTGTAAGACTGAAAAAGTTATATTTGGCAGCGCGTTGAAGACTATGGGAAAGAGTGAAATATGCGAAAATAAAAACCAGAAAGAAACGTTCCAAGAAACTGCTCTCTGGGGTGTGCATTCATTTCAGAGAGTTAAAGCTTCCACAACGTTGCCCAATTTGGAAACTGTCTTTGAGGAATCTGTGAAGGGATATTAAGTGGCACCCGGATTCTCGTGGTGAGAAAGGAAACGTCTTCCGATGAGAAGTGGAGAGAAGCTTTTGGAGCAAGTGCTTTGTGATGTGTGTATTCATCTCATAGAGTTAAATCATTCTTTGGATTGAGCAGTTTGAAATCACTGTATCTGTGGAATCTGAGAAAGGATATTTGGGAACGCTCTTAAGAATATGCTCAAAAAGTAATACCTTCCGATTAAAACAAGAAGGAAGCTTTCTGTGATACTGCTCTAGCTCACGTAAATTGCATTCACACAGTTAAGCTTCTCTTTTCATTGAGCAGTATTCTAACACTGTTACAGGTCAGTCAGCTAAGGGATACTCGGGAGCACTTTGAGACTTATGGTGAAAAGGGAAATATCTTCAGATAGATACTGGGGAGAAGATTTCCATGGAGCTGCTTTGTCACATGTGCTTTCCTCTCACAGAGTTATACCTTTCTTCTCATTGTGGATGGGGGAATCCCATATGGAGAACAAGCTACCACGCTACATTTTGGAGCATATGTACAGCTATGGTGAAAAAGGAAGTATCCTCAGACAAAAACGGGAAAGAAACTTTCTATGAAACTGCTTTGTGATAGACATGGCTATGCATCTCACATAGATAAAACTTTTTTTCTATTATGGAGTTTTGAAACTACGTCATGAACAGATTTGCGAAGGGATATTCGGGAGTACATTCGCACTTGATGTTAAATAGAAGATATCTTCAGATAAAAATTGGAGAGAAGCTTTCTGAGAAACTGCGTTGTGATGTATGCATTACACCTTTTTTCTCATAGCAGTGTTTGATCACTGTTCCTGTAAAACTGAAAAAGTGATATTTGGCAGCGCATTGAAGACTATGGCAAAAAGTGAAATATCCAGAAATCAAAACCAGAAAGAAATGTTCCAAAAAACTGCTCTCTGGGTTGTGCATTCACTTCAGAGAGTTAAAGCTTCCACTAAAAAACAGAAGGAAACCTTCTGTGAAACTGCTCTAGATCATGTTGATTCCACTCACACAGTTAAGCATCTGTTTTCATTGAGCAGTATTCTAACACTGATTTAGGTGAGTCAGCTAAGGGACACTCGGGAGCGCCTGGAGGCTTATGGTGGAAATGGAAATATCTTCATAGATACTGGAGAGAAGATTTCCGAGGAGCTCTTTGTGACATGTGCATTCCACTCATCATAGTGTTGATACTGCGTCATAGACGGATTGATACTCGTCATAGATGGATTCACGAAGGGACATTCGGAGACACATTCGGGCCTGTGGGGAAATAGGAAATATCTTCTGATAAATACTGGAGAGAAGCTTTCCGAGAGACTGCTTTGTGATATGTGCATTCCACTCAGGGAATTATACCTCTTTTCTTGTAAGGCAGTGTTCGCACACCATTACTGTAAAACTGAAAAAGTGATATTTTGCAGTGCATTGAAGACAACGGTGAAAAGTGAAATATCTGGAAATAAAATCCAGAAAGAAACGTTCCAAGAAACTGCTCTCTGACGAGTACATTCATTTTGGAGAGGTAAAGCTTCCACTACGTTGCCCAGTTTGGAAACGCTGTCTTTGAGGAATCTGGGAAGGCATATTAAGTGGCGCCCGGAGGCTTCCAAAGAGAAAGGAAACATCTTCGCATGAAAACTAGTGAGAAGCTTTTGGAACAACTGCTTTGTGTTGTGTGCATTCACCTCATAGAGTTGAATCATTCTTTGGATTGAGCAGTTTGAAATCACTGTTTCTGAGGAACCTGAGAAAGGACATTTGGGAACGCCCTTAAGAATATGGTGAAAAATAAATAACCTCCAATAAAAACCAGAAGGAAACTTTCTGTGAAACTGCTCTAGGTCACGTGATGTCCACTCGCACTGTTAAGCTTCTGTTTTCATTGTGCAGTATTCAAATACTGTTTTAGGTGAGTCAGCTAAGGCAAACTCGGAAGCGCTTTCAGTCTTATTGTGAAAACGGAATTATCTTCAGAGAGATACTGGAGAGAAGATTTCCGAGGAGCTCTTTGTGACGTGTGCATTTCACTCATCATAGTGTTGATACTGTGTCAGAGACGGATCGATACTCGTCATAGACGAATTCGCGAAGGGACATTTGGAGACACATTCAGACCTGTGGGGAAATAGGAAATATCCTCTGATAAATATTGGAGTGAAGCTTTCCGAGAGACTGCTTTGTGATGTGTGCATTCCACTCAGGGAACTATACCTCTTTTCTCATGAGGCAGTATTCGAACTCTATTCCTGTAAAAGTGAAAAAGTGGTATTTTGCAGCACATTGAAGACTATGGGAAAAGTGAAATATCTGGAAATAAAACCCAGGAAAAAGTTGTCCAAGAAACTGCTCTCTGACGAGTACATTCATTTCACAGAGTTAATGCTTCCACTACGTTGCCCAGTTTCGAAACTCTGTCCTTGAGGAATCTGTGAAGAGATATTCAGTGGCACCCAGAGGCTTCTGGTGAGAAAGGAGACATCTTCACTTGAAAGCTGCTGAGAAGTTTTTGGAGCGTCTGCTTTGTGCTGTGTGTATTCATCTCACACAGTTGAATCATTCTTTGGGTTGAGCAGTTTGAAATCACTGTTTCTGTGGAAACTGAGAAAGCACATTTGGGAACACTCTTAAGAATATGCTGAAAAAGAAATACCCTCCAATAAAAACCTGAATGAAACCTTGTATGAAACTGCTCTAGGTCACGTGCACTCCACATCCACATTTAAGCTTCTGTATTCATTGACCAGTATTCTAACACTGTTTTAGGTGAGTCAGCTAAGGGATACTCAGGAGTGCTTTGAGGCTTATGGTGAAAAGGGAAATATCTTCAGATAGTTACTGGAGAGAAGATTTCCGTGGCGGTGCTTTGTTACATGTGCATTCCACTCACAGAGTTATTTTTTTCTTCTCATAGAGCACGAGGGAATCTCATTTGGAGAATAAGCTACCACGGGACATTTGGGAGTATATGGACGGCTATGGTGAAAAAGCAAGTATCCTCAGAAAAACACAGGAAAGAAGCTTTCTGTGAATCTGCTTTGTGATATATATGTCTATGCATCTCACATAGGTAAAACTTTCTTTCTGTTACGTAGTTTTGAAACTGCATCATGGACAGATATGTGAAGGGACATTCGCAAGCACATTCGCACTTGACGTTAAATAGAAGGTATCTTCAGTTAAAAACTGGAGAGATGCTTTCTGAGAATCTGCATTGTGATGTGTGCATTCCACAGGGCATTATACTTTCTTTCTCATAGCAGTGTTTGAGCAGTGTTCCTGTGAAACAGAAAAAGTGATGTTTTGCAGCACGTTGAAGACTATGTCAAGAAGTGAAATATCCAGAAATAAAAACCAGAAAGAAATGTTCCAAGAAACTGCTCTCTGGGGTGTGCATTCATTTCAGAGACTTAAAGTTTCCACTACGTTGTCCTGTTTGGAAGCTCTGTCTTTGAGGAATCTGGGAAGGGATATTCTAGTGGTGAGAAAGAAAACGTCTTCCGATGAGGAGTGGAGAGAAGCATTCAGAGCAGGTGCTTTGAGATGTGAGTTAAATTCTTCTTTGGATTGAGCTGTTTGAAATCACTGTTTCTGTGGAACCTGAGAAAGGATATTTCAGAACTCTCTTAATAATATGTCGAAAAAGTAATACCCTCCGATAGAAAGCAGAAGGAAACGTTCTGTGAATCTACTCTAGGTCACGTGAATTGCATTCACACAGTTAAGCTTCTGTTTCCATTTAGCAGTATTCTAACACTGTTTTAGGAGAGTCAGCTAAGGGATACTCGGGAGTGCCTTGAGGCTTATGGTGAAAATGGAAATATATTCAGATAGATACTGGAGAGAAGATTTCCGAGGAGCTCTTTTGTGACGTGTGCATTCCACTCGTCATAGTGTTGATACTGCCTCATAGACGGATTGATACTCGTGATAGACGTATTCATGAAGGGAGATTCAGAGACATATTGAGGACTGTGGGGATATAGGTAATATCTTCTGATAAATAATGGAGGGAAGCTTTCTGAGAGACTGCTTCGTGATGTGTGAATTCCACTCAGGGAATTATACCAGTGTTCTCATAAGGCAGTGTTCAAATACTGTTCCTGTAAAACTGAAAAAGTGATATTTTGCAGGGCGTTGAAGACTATGGTGAAAAGTGAAATATCTGGAAATGAAACCCAGAAAAAAGCATTCCAAGAAACTATTCTCTGATGAGTGCATTCATTTCAGAGAATTAAAGCTTCCACTACATTGCCCAGTTTGGAAACTCTGTCTTTGAGAAATATGTAAAGGGATATTAAGTGGCGCACGGAGGCTTCTGGTCAGAAAGGAAACGTCTTCACATGAAAACTGGTGAGAAACTTTCGGAGCTACTGCTTTGTGCTGTGTGTGTTCACCTCACAGAGTTGAATCATCCTTGGAGTAAGCAGTTTGAAATCACTGTTTCTGTGGCACCTGAAAAAGGACATTTGGGAACGCCCTTAAGAATACGGTGAAAAA
>NW_012101769.1:55141-60813 GCF_000951045.1 Mandrillus leucophaeus
GACGTTAAATAGGGGATACCTTCAGTTAAAAACTGGAGAGAAGCTTTCTGAGAAACTGCGTCGTGATGTTTGCATTCCACAGGGCATTATACCGTTTTTCTCATAGCAGTGTTTGAGCACTGTTCCTGTGAATCAGAAAAAGTGATATTTGGCAGCGTGTTGAACACTATGGCAAAAAGTGAAATATCAGGACATAAAAACCAGAAAGAAACGTTCCAAGAAACTGCTGTCTGGAGTGTGCATTCATTTCAGAGAGTTAAAGCTTCCACTACATGCCCAGTTTGGTAACCCTGTCTTTGAATAATCTGGGAAGGGATATTAAGTAGCGCCCGGATTCTTGTGGTGAGAAAGGAAACGTCTTCCAATGAGAAGTGGAGAGAAGCTTTCGGAGCAAGTGCTTTGTGATGTGTGTATTCATCTCCCAGAGTTAAATCATTCTTTGGATTGAGCAGTTTGAAATCACTGTATCTGTGGAACCTGAGAAAGGACATTTGGAAACGCTCTTAAGAATATGCTGAAAAAGGCATAACCTCCGATAAAAACCAGAATAAACTTTCCGTGAAACTGCTCTAGGTCCGGTGAAGTCCACTCGCACTGTTAAGTTTCTGTTTCCATTGAGCAGTATACTAACACTGTTTTAGATGGGTCAGCTAAGGGTCACTCGGGAGCGCTATGAAACTTATGGTGAAAACGGAAATATCTTCAGATACATAATGGAGAGAAGGTTTTAGAGGAGGTGCTTCTGACGTGTACATTCCACTCACAGAGTGAAACCTTTCTTCTCAAAGAGGATTGGGGAATCCCGTTTTGAGAAAACGCTCCCAGGGGGCATTCGGGAGTATAGAGACGGCTATGGTGAAAAAGGAATTATCCTCAGACAAACACAGGAAAGAAGCGTTCTCTCACACGGTTTTGTAATAGATATGTCTACTCATCTCACTTAGATAAATCTTTCTTTCTATTACGCAGTTTTGAAATGGCATCATGGACGAATTCCCGAAGGGACATTTGTTTGCCCATTAAGTGTTTATGGGGAAATAAGAAATATCACCAGATAAAAATTTCAGAGAAGATTTTGGAGAAACTGCTTTGTGATGTGTGCATTCCACCGAGGGAGTTATACCTCTTTTCCCATAAGACAGCGTTTGAACTCTGTTCCTGTAAGACTGAAAGAGGGATATTTTGCAGTGCTTTGGAGAATATGGCAAAAAGTGAAATATCCGGGAAAAAAACCCAGAAAGCAACATTCCAAGAAACTTCTCTCTGGCGTGGGCATTCATTTCAGAGTGTTATAGTTGACACTACGTTGCCCAGTTTGGAAACTCTGTCTCCGATTAATCTCTGAAGGGATATTAAGAGGCGCCCGGATGCTTGCGGTGAGAAAAGAAACGTCTTATAATGAAAACTGGAGAGAAGTTTCGGTGAACCTGGTTTGTGATGTGTGTATCCATCTCATAGAGTTCAATCATACGTTGTATTGAGCAGTTTCAAATCACTGCTTCTGTGGAAACTGAGAAAGGACATTTGGGAACACTCTTATGAATATGCTGAAAAAGAAATACCCTCCAATAAAAATCAGAAGGAAACCTTCTGTGAAACTGCTCTAGGTCACGTGCATTCCAGTTGCACATTTAAGCTTCTGTTTTCACTGACCTGTATTCTAACACTGTTTAGGTGAGTCAGCTAAGGGATACTCAGGAGTGCTTTAAGGCTTACAGTGAAAAGGAAACATCTTCAGATAGATACTGGAGAGAATATTTCTGTGGAGCTGCTTTGTTATGTGTGCATTCCACTCACAGAGTTATATCTTTCTTCTCATAGAGGATGGGGGAATCCCATTTGGGGAATAAGCTACCACGTGACATTTGGCAGTATATGGACAGCTATGGTGAAAAAGCAAGTATCCTCAGACAGAAACTGCAAAGAAGCTTTCTGTGAAACTGCTTTCTGAGAGATATGTCTGTGCATCTCACAGAGATAAAACTTTCCTTCTATTACGCAGTTTTGAGATACTGAAAGATTTCCGAGGAGGTGCTTTCGAAGTGTACATTCCACTCACAGAGTGAAACCTTTCTTCTCATAGAGGATTGGAGAATCCCGTTTGGAGAAAACGCTACCAGGGGACATCCAGGAGTATACAGATGGCTATGGTGAAAAAGGAATTATCCTCAGAAAAAAACTGGAAAGAAGCATTCTCTCACACTGCTTTGTAATAGATATGTCTATTGAATTCACTTAGATAAATCTCTCTTTGTATTGCGTATTTTTGAAACTGCATCATGAGCGGATTCCTGAAGGGACATTTGGGAGCACATTAAGGCTTATGGGGAAATAGTAAATATCACCAGATAAAAACTGGAGAGAAGCTTTAGGAGAATCCGCTTTGTGACGTGTGCATTCCACTCAGGGAGTTGTACCTCTTTTCTCATAAGACAATGTTTGAACATTGTTCCTGTAAAACTGAAAAAGGAATATTTTGCAGTGCTTTGAAGAATATGATGAAAAGTGAAATATCCAGTAATAAAACCCAGAAAGAAATGTTCCAAGATACCTCACTGGCGTGTGCATTCATTTCACAGAGTTAAACTTGACACTACATTGCCCAGTTTGGTAATTCTGTCTCTGATTAATCTGTGAAGGGATATTAAGTGGCGCCCGCATGCTTGCTGTGAGAAAGGAAACGTCTTATAATGAAAACTGGAGGGAAGCTTTCGGAGAACCTGGTTTGTGATGTGTGTATCCATCTCATGGAGTTAAATCATTCTTTGTATTGAGCAGTTTGAAATCAGTGTTTCTGTGGAGACTGAGAAAGGACATTTGGGAACACTCTTAAGAATATGCTGAAAAAGAAATACCCTCCAATAAAAACCAGAAGGAAACCTTCTGTGAAACTGCTCTAGCTCACGTGCATTCCAGTTGCACATTTAAGCTTCTGTTTTCACTGACCTGTATTCTAACACTGTTTAAGGTGAGTAAGCTAAGGTATACTCGGGAGTGCTTTCAGTCTTATGGTGAATAGGGAAATATCTTCAGATAGATACTGGAGAAAAGCTTTCCATGGAGCTGGTTTCTTACGTGTGCATTCCACTCCCAGAGTTATACCTTTCTTCTCATAGAGGACGGGAGAATCTCATTTGGAGAATAAGCTACCATGGGACATTTGGGAGTATATGGACGGCTATGGTGAAAAAGCCAGTATCCTCAGACAAAAACTGGAAAGAAGCTTTCTGTGTAACTGCTTTTTGATTTGTGAATTCATCTCACAGAGTTACACGTTTCGTTTCATGTAGCAGTTTGGTAGCACTGTTTTTGAGAAATCTGGGAAGGGATATTTCGGATTGCATTGAAGCCTATGGTGACAAAGGAAAAACTCAGATATAATCTAGAAAGAAGTTTTCTGAGAAACTGCTTTTTGATGTGTGGTTTCATCTCACAGATTTACACATTTCTTTTCTTGGAGCAGTTTGCTAACCCGGTTTTCATGACATGTGCAAAGGGATATTCTGGAGCACCTTGAGGCTTATAGTGAAAAAGAAAATATCCTCAGATAAATACCAGAAAGAAACTTTCTGAGAAACAGCTTTGTGATGTTTGAATTCATCTAACAGTGCTACACCGTTCTTTTCATTCTGTAGTTTGATAGCACTGTTTTTGCGGAATCTGCAATAGGATATTTGAGAGCGCATTGAAGCCTCTAGTGACAAAGGAAATATCCTTAGATAAAAACCAAGAAGAAGCTTTCTGTGAAACCTTTTTGTGATGTGTGAATTCATCTCACAGGTTTACCTTTCTTTTAATTTAGCAGTTTGCTAACACTATTTTCCTGGATTCTACAAAGGGATATTTGTGACTACATTGAGGGAAAAGGTGAAAAAGGAAATATCCTCAGACAAAACTAGAAAGAAGCTTACTGAGAAAGTACTTTGTGATTTGTGAATTCATCTCTCAGAATTAGACGATTCTCTTCATGCAGAAGTTTGGGAGCACTGTTTTTGGGGAATCAGAGAACGGATAATTTGGATCGCATTGAAGCCTATGGGGACAAAGGAAATATTCTCAGATAAAAATTAGAGAGAATCTTTCTGAGAGGCTTCTTTGTGATGTGTGAATTCATTTCTGAGAGTTACACCATTCTTTTCATTGGAAAGTTTGCTAACACTTTTTTCATGGAATGTGTTATGGGATATTCCAGAGGGCATTGAAGAATATGATGAAAAAGGAAATATCCTCAGATAAAAACAATAAAGAAGCTTTCTGAGAAACTTATTTGTGATGCATGAATTCATCTCACAGAGTTACACCATTCTGTTCTTGGAGCAGTTTGGTAGCCCCGTTTTGGGGGAATCTGAGAAAGGATATTTTGGATTACATTGAAGCCTATGGTAGCATAGGAATTATGCCCAAATAAAAACTACGAAAAATCTTTCTGAGAAACTTCTTTGTGATGTGTGAATTCATCTGAAGTAGCTACACGATTCTTTTATTGGAACAGTTTGCTAACACTGTTTTTGTGAAATCTGCAGTAAGATATGTGGGCACACCTTGAAGCCTATGGTGATGATGGAAATATCCTCAGAGATTAACCAAAAAGAAACTTTCTGAGAAACTGCTTTCTGAAATGTGAATTCATCTCACAGATTTACACCTTTTGTTTCACGGAGTAGTCTGCTAAGACTGTTTTTGTGGAATCTGCAAAGGTATATTTGAGAGCTCTTTGAGGCCAATGGTGACAAAGGAAATATCTTCAGATAAAAACAAGAAAGAAGCTTTCTGAGAAACTGCTTTGTGATGTTTGAATTGATCTCACAGAGGTTACACTGTTCTTTTCATAGAGCAGTGTGCTAACACTGTTTTCTTGGAATCTGCAAAGGGATATTTTAGAGTGCATTGAAGCTAATGGTGATAAGGGAAATATCCTCATATAAAAGCCAGAAAGAAGCTTTCTCAGAAACCGCTTTGTGATGTGTTATTTCCACTCACAGAGTTACATGATACTTTTCGTGGATGAGTTTCACAGCACTGTTTTCGAGGAATCAGCAATAAGATATTTGGGAGTGCATTGAAGCCTATGGTGACAAAGGAAATATCCTCAGATAAAAACTAGAAGGAAGCTTTCTGGGAAATTTCTCTGTGTTCTGTGAATTCATCTCACAGAATTACACCTACCTTTTCATGCAGGAGTTTGCTAACACTGCTTTCATGGAACCTGCCAAATGATATTTGGGAGTATATTGAGTCCTATAGTGAAAAAGGAAATATCCTCAGATATTAAAAAGAAAGAAGCTTCCTGAGAAACTGCTTTGTGATTTGTGAATTCATCCCACCGACTTACATGATTCTTTTCATGGAGCAGTTTAGTAGCACTGTATCTGGGGAATCTGAGAAGGGATATTTTGGATCACATTGAAGCCTATGATAACAAAGGAAATATCCTCAGATTAAAAACTAGATAGAAGCTTTTTGCAAAAGTTCTCTGTGATGTGTGTGTTCATCTCAGAGTTACACCTTTCCTTTCATGGAGCAGTTTGCTAACACTGTTTTCGTGGAATATGCAAAGGGTAATTTGGGAATGCATGGGAGCAGATGATGGAAAAGGAAATATCCTGAGATAAAACTAGAAACAAACTTTCTGAGAAATTTCTATGTGATGGGTGAATTCAACACAGAGTTAC
>NW_012101769.1:60863-66602 GCF_000951045.1 Mandrillus leucophaeus
CTTTGTGATGTGTGAATTGATCTCACAGAGGTTACGCTGTTCTTTTCATAGAGCAGTGTGCTAACACTGTTTTCTTGGAATCTGCAAAGGGATATTTTAGAGTGCTTTGAAGCTAATGGTGATAAGGGAAATATCCTCATATAAAAGCCAGAAAGAAGCTTTCTCAGAAACCGCTTTGTGATGTGTTATTTCCACTCACAGAGTTACACGATACTTTTCGTGGATGAGTTTCACAGCACTGTTTTCGAGGAATCAGCAATAAGATATTTGGGAGTGCATTGAAGCCTATGGTGACAAAGGAAATATCCTCAGATAAAAACTAGAAGGAAGCTTTCTGGGAAATTTCTCTGTGTTCTGTGAATTCATCTCACAGAATTACACCTACCTTTTCATGCAGGAGTTTGCTAACACTGCTTTCATGGAACCTGCCAAATGATATTTGGGAGTATATTGAGTCCTATAGTGAAAAAGGAAATATCCTCAGATATTAAAAAGAAAGAAGCTTCCTGAGAAACTGCTTTGTGATTTGTGAATTCATCCCACCGACTTACATGATTCTTTTCATGGAGCAGTTTAGTAGCACTGTATCTGGGGAATCTGAGAAGGGATATTTTGGATCACATTGAAGCCTATGATAACAAAGGAAATATCCTCAGATTAAAAACTAGATAGAAGCTTTTTGCAAAAGTTCTCTGTGATGTGTGTGTTCATCTCAGAGTTACACCTTTCCTTTCATGGAGCAGTTTGCTAACACTGTTTTCGTGGAATATGCAAAGGGTAATTTGGGAATGCATGGGAGCAGATGATGGAAAAGGAAATATCCTGAGATAAAACTAGAAACAAACTTTCTGAGAAATTTCTATGTGATGGGTGAATTCAACACAGAGTTACCCCTTTGTTTTCTTTGAGTAGCTTGGTAGCACTGTTTTATGGGATCTGCAAAGTTATATTCGGGAGCTCCTGGAGGCTTCGGGTTAAAAAGTAAATACCTTCAGGTAAAAGCTGGAGAGAAGCTTTTCCAGAAACAGTTTTGTGATGTGTGTATTCATCTCATAGAGTTTAACCTTTTTTTTTGATGAAGCAATTCAGCATCACTCTTTTTCTGGTACCTGAAGGGAGTTATTTTGGAGTGCATTGAAGCCAATGGTGACAAAGGAAACATCCTCAGATAACAACCCAGAAGAAGCTTTCTGTGAAACTATTTTGTGATGTGTGAATTCATCTCACAGCGTTTTACCATTCTTTTCATTGAGAAGTTTGCTAACAATTTTTAACTTTAACCTGCAATGGGATATTCGGGAGCGCATTGAGGAATATGGTGAATAAGGAAATATCCTCAGATAAAAACTAAAAAGTTGTTTTCTGAGAAACATCTTTGTGATATGTAAATTCATCTCCCAGTGTTACACGATTCTTTTCATGGATCAGTTTGGTTGCACTGTTTTGGGGGAATCTGAGACAGGATATTTTGGATCACATTGAAGCCTATGGTGACAAAGGAAATATCCTCAGATAAAAACTAGAAAGAAGCTTTCTGAGAAACTGCTTTGTAATGTGTGAATTCATCTTACAGAGTTACACCATTCTTTTAATTGAGCAATTTGCTACCACTGTTTTCGTGGAATCTGCAAAGATATCTATTGTAGTGCATTGAGACCAATGGTGAAAAAGAAAATAATCTCAGATAAAAAGTAGAAAGAATCTTTCTGAGAAACTGCTTTGTGATTTGTGAATTTATCTCACAGTATTACACTGTAGTTTTCCTTGAGCCATTTACTAACACTGTTTTCTTGAATGTGCAATGGGGTATTTTGGAGTGCACTGAAGCTTATAGTGACGTAGAAAATATCCCCATATAAAAACTAGAAAGATTCCTTCTGAGAAACCACTTTGTGATGTGTTAATTCATCTCAAGGAGCTACACAATCCTTTTCATTAATCAATTTGTTTGCAGAGCTTTTGGGGCATCTGAGAAGGGATAACTTGAATAGCATAGAAGCCTATGGTGACTAACGAAATATCCTCAGATAAAAACTAGAAAGAAGCCTTTGAGAAAGTTCTTTGTGATGTGTGAATTCATCTTGGAAAGTTACACCTTTATATTCTTGGAGTAGTTTGTTAACACTGTTTTCATATAATCTGTAATGGGATATTCTGGAGTGCATTGAGGACTATAGTGAAAAAGTAAATATCCTCATGTAAAAATTAAAAGGAAGCTTTCTGAGAGACAGCTTGGTAATGTGTGAATTCACCTTACAGAGTTACAACGTTCTTTTCATTGAGCAGTTTGATAACACTGATTTCGTGGTATCTGCAATAGGATACTTTAGAGGGCATTGAAGCCTAAGGTGACAAAGGATATATGCTCAGATAAAAAATAAGGGAAACTTCCTGAGAAACTGCTTTGTGATGTGTGAATTCATCTCACTGAGTAACACCGTTCTTTTCATTGAGAAGTTTCTTAACACTTTTTTTTGTTTAATCTGTAATTGGATACTCGGGAGTGCATTGAGGAATATGGTGAAAAAGTAAATATCCTCAGACAAAAAACTAGAAAGAAGCTTCCTGGGAAGCTCCTTTGTGATGTGTGAATTCATCTCAGAGAGTTACACTGTTCTTTGCATTGAGCAGTTTTCTTACACTGTTTTCTTGGAATCTGAAATCTGATATTTCTGAGCGCTTTGAAGCTTATGGTGACAAAGTAAACATCCTCATACAAAAACTAGAAAGAAGCTTTCTGAGAATCCGCTTTCTGATGTGTTAATTCATCTCTCAATGTTATACAATTGCTTTCATGGAGCAGTTTGTTAGCACTGTTTTTGGTTCATCTGAGATGGGATATTTTGGATCGCATTGAAACCTACGGTGACAAAGGACATATCCTCAGATTAAAACTAGAAACAAGATTTCTGAGAAAGTTCTTTGTCATGTGTGAATTCATCTCACAGACATACACCTTTTTTTTCATGGAGCAATAGGTAAACACTGTTTTCAAGGAATCTGCAAAGGGATATTTGGGAGCGCTTTGAGACCTATTGTGACAAAAGAAATATCCTCAGATAAAAAGCAAAACGATTTCTGAGATACTGCTTTGTGATTTCTGAATTCATCTCACGGAGTTATGCTGTTCTTTTCATTGGGCAGTTTGCTAACACTCTTTTGTTGGAATATGCAATGGCATATTTTGGAGAGCATTGAACTTTATGCTGACAAAGGAAATATCTTAAGACAAAAACTGGAAACAAGCTTTCTGAGAAAGTGGTTTGTGGTGTGTTATTTCATCTCACAGAGTTACACCTTTCTGTTTATGCAGCAGTTTGGTAACACTGTTTTTGGGGAATCTGAGAATGGATATTATGGATCACATTCAAGCCTATGATGACAAAGGAAATATCCTTAGAAAAAATCTAGCAAGAAACTTTCTGAGAAAGTTCTTTGTGATGTGTGAATTCATTTCACAGAGTTACAGCTTCCTATTCATGGAGCCGTTTGCTAACTCTGTTTTGCTGGAATCTGCAAAGGGATATTTGGGAGCGCATTGAAGCCTTTGGTGACAAAGGTTGTATCCAAGCTAAAAAGCAAAAAACAGCTTTGTGAGAAACTGCTTTGTGACATGGGAATTCATCTCACAGAGTTACACTGTTCTTTTCATTGAGCAGTTTGCTAACAATGTTTTTGTGGAATATGCAAAGGGATATTTAGGTGCACATTGAAGCCTATAGTGAAAAAGAAAATATCCTCAGATAAACACTGGAAAGAATCTTTCTGAGAACCTTCTTTGTGATGTGAGAATTCATCTTACAGAGTTACACCTTCCTTTTCATGGAATCATTTGTTAACATAGTTTTCATGGAATTTGCAAAGGGTATTTGGGAGCACATTGTGGCCAATGGTGAAAAACGAAATATTCTCACATAAAAACTAGAAAGAAGCTTTCTAACCAACTGCTTTGTGATGTGTTAATTTATCTCACAGAGGTACACCATTCTTTTCATTCAGTTGGTCGATATCACTGTTTTCATGGAATCTGCAATAGGATGTTTGGGAGCACATTGAAGCCTAGGGTGGCAAAGGAAATATCCTCAGATAAAAACCAACAGGAAGATTTCTTAGAAACTGCTTTGTGATGTGTGAATTCATCTCACAGAGTTACACTGTTGTTTTCATGGAGCAGTTTGCTAATATTGTTTTCTTGGAATCTGTAATGTGATATTTCGGAGAGCATTGAAGCTTAGGGAGACAAAGAAAATATCCTTAGACTAAAACTAGAAAGAATCTTTCTGAGAAATTGTTTTGTGATTTGTGAATTAATCTCACACAGTTACATGATTCTTTTCATGGATCACTTTGGTAGCACTGCTTTTGGGTAATCTAAGAAGGGATATTTAGGATCACATTGAAGCCTATGGTGACAAAGGAAATATCCAAGGATAAAAACTAGAAAGAAGTTTTCTGAGAAAATTCTTTGTGTTGTGTGAATTCATCTCACAGAGTTACACCTTTCTTTTCATGGAGCAGTTTACTAATACCGTTTATGTGGAATCCGTGAAGGAATATTTGGGAGTGTACTGAGGCCTACAGTGAAAAAGGAAATATCCTCAGACAAAAACTAAAAAGAATCTTTCAGGGAAACTGCTCTGTGATGTGTGAATTCATCTCACAGAGTTACACAGATCTCTTCTTTGAGCATTTTGCTAACACTGTTTCCTTGGAATCTGCAATGGTATACATCGGAGTGCATTGAAGCTTAAGTTGACAAAGGAAATATCCTCAGGCAAAAACTAGAAAGAATCTATCTGAGAAACCCCTTTGTGATTTGTTGATTCATCTCCCAGAGTTACACGATTCTTTTTATGGATCAGTTTGGTAGCATTGTTTTTGTGCTGTCTTAGAAGGGATATTTTGGAGCACATGAAGCTGATGGTGGATAAGGAAATATCTTGAGATAAAAACTAGATAGAGGCTTTCTAAGAAATTTCTTTGTGATAAGTGATTTCATAAAACGAGTTAAACCTTTTTTTTCTTTGAGTACATTGGTAGCACTGTTTTTGAGGAATGTCCAAAGCGATATTCGGGAGCTCCTAGAGCCCTATGGTGAAAAATGAAATAACTTCAGATAAAAACTGGAGAGAAGCTTTTCAAGAAACAGTTTTGTGATGTGAGTATTTGTCTCATAGAATTTAACCTTTTTGTTGATTGAGCAGTCTGGCATCACTGTTTTTGTGGTATCTGAGAAGAGATACTTGGGAGCACAATGAAGATTATGGTGACAAAGGAAGTATCCTTAGATTTAAACTAGAAAGAAGCTTTCTGAGAAACTACTTTGTGATGGGCGAATTAATCTCACAGAGTTACAACTTTCTTTTTATTGAGCAGTCTGTTAACACTGTTTTTGTGGAATCTGCAAAGGGATATTTGGGAGCACATAGAGCCTATGGTGTAAACGGAAAAATCCTCAGATAAAAACTAGAAAGAAGCTTTCTGAGAAACTGCTTTGTGATGTGTGAATTCAACTCACAGAGTTACACCATTCCTATCATTGAGCAGTTGGCTAACACTGTTTTCTTGGAATATGCAAAGGGATATTTCAGAGATGATTGAAGATTACGGTGACAAAGGAAATATCCTCAGACAAAAACTAGAAAGACGGTTTCTGAGAAACTGCTTTCTGGTTTATGAATTCATCTCACAGAGTTACATGATAACTTTCAAGGAGCAGTATGGTAGCACTACTTGTGG
>NW_012101769.1:66858-69379 GCF_000951045.1 Mandrillus leucophaeus
AAGCCTATGGTGACAAAGGAAATATCGTCAGATAAAAACTAGAAAGAATGTTTCTGAGAAAGTTGTTTGTGATGTGTGAATTCATCTCACACAGTTGCACCTTTCTTTTCATGGAGCAGTTCGATGACCCTGTTTTCATGGAATCTGCAATGGGATATTTGGGAGCACAATGAGGCCTATGGTGAAATAAGAAATATCCTCAGATAAAAACTAGAGAGAAGCTTCCTGAGAAACTGCTTTGTGATGTGTGAGTTCATCTTACAGAGTTACACTATTCTTTTCATTGAGCAGTTTGATAACAGTGTTTTCATGGAATCTGCAATAGATATTTTGGAGCACATTGAAGCCTCTGTTGATGAAAGAAATATAGTCAAAGAAAAACCAAAAAGAAGCTTTCTGTGAAACTGCTTTGTGATGTGTGAATTCGTCACACAAACTTACACCATTCTTTTCATTGAGAAGTTTGCTAACACTATTTTCAGGGAATCTGCAATGAAATATTCGGGAGCTCAAATAGGAATATAGGGAAAAAGGAAATATCCTCAGATAAAAACTTGTAAGAAGCCTGCTGAGATAAAGCTCTGGAATGTGTGAATTCATTTCTCAGAGTTACACCATTATTTTCATGGAGTACTATGGTAACACTATTTTTGGGGAATCTGCAATAGGATATTTGGGAGTGCATTGAAGCCTATGGTGACAAAGGAATTATCCTCAGATGAAAACCAAAAAGAAGCTTTCTGAGAAACTGCTGTGATGTGTAAATTCACCTCATCAATTTACACCTTTTTTTCATAGAGTACTTGGCTGACACTATTTTCATGTAATATGCAAAGAGATATTCATGAGCACATTGAGGTCTATGGGGAAAAAGGAAATATCCTCTGACAAAAACTAGAAAGAAGATTTCTGAGAAGCTGCTTTGTGATTTGTGAATTCATCTCACGGAATTCCACCATTCTTTTAATGGAAGAGATTGGAAGCACTGTTTTTGGGGAATCTGGAAAGGGATATTTTGAATTGCATTGATGCCTATGCTGACAAAGGAAATATCCTCAATTAAAAACTAGAAAGAAGCTTTCTGAGAGACTTATTTTTGATGTGTGTAGTCATGTCACAGAGGAATAATTTATTTTTATGTAGCAATTTGTTAACTCTGTTTTCATGCAATCTACAAAGTGATATTTTGGAGCTAGTTGACAACTATGGTTAAAAAGAAAATATCCTCAGATAAAAACCAGAAAGAAGGCTTCTGAGAAACTTCTTTATGACTGTGTATTCATCTCACAGAGTAACATCTCTCTTTTCATGGAGGAGTTTGCTAACACTGTTTTCTTGGAATCTACAATGGGATATTTCAGAACGCATTCAAGTTTATGGTCACAAAGGAAATATCCTCAGATAAAAATGACAAAGAAATTTTCTGAGAAAGTTCCTTGTGATGTGTGAATTCATTCCAAGAGTTACATCTTTCCTTTCATGGAGCAGTTTGCTAACACTGTTTCCATGGAATCTACAAAGGGATATTTGGGGGCGCATTGAGGCCTATGGTGAAAAAGGAAATATCCTCAGAAAAAAACTTGAAAGAAGCTTTCTGAGGAACAGCTTTGTGATGTATGAATTTATGTCACAGCATTACACCATTCTTTTCATGGAGCAGTTTGGTAACACTGTTTTGGGGAATCTGAGAAGGGATATTTGGATGGCATTTAAGAGGATGGTGACAAGGGAAATATCCTCAGGTAAAAACTAGAAAGAAGCTTTCAGAGAAACTTCTTTGCAATGTGTGAATTGATTTCACAGAGTTACACGATGTTTTCCTTTCATCAGTTTGATAAAACTGTTTTCATGGAATCTGCAATAGGATATTTGGGAATGCCTTGAAGCCTATGGTGACAAAGGAAATATCCTCATAGATAAAACGAAAAGAAGATTTCTGAGAAACTGCTTTGTGATGCGTGAATTCATCTCACAGACTTATATATTTGTTTTCATGGAGTAGCTTGCTAACACTATTTTCGTGGAATCTGCAAAGGGATATTCACGAGTGCTTTGAAGCCTGTGGTGAACAAGAAAATATCCTCTGAAAAAAACTTGAAAGAAACTTTCTGAGAAACCACTTTGTGATGTGTTAATTAATCTCACAGTCTTACACTTTTCTATTCATGGATCAGTTTGGTAGCATTGTGTATGGGTAATCTGAGGAGAGATATTTTGGATTCCATTGAAGTTTATGGTGACAAAGGAAATATCCTGAGATATAAACTAGAAAGAAGCTTTCTGAGAATTTTCCTTGGGATGTGTGAATTCATCTGAAAGAGTTACATGATTCCTTTCTTGGAGCAGTTTGCTAACACTGTTTTTGTGGAATCTGCATTAGGAATTTGGGAGTGGTTTGAAACATATGGTGTCAAACGAAATACCCTCACAAAAAAAGCAAAAGGAAACTTTCTGAGAAACTGCTTTGTGATGTATGAATTCATCTCACAGAATTACCCTATTCCTTTCATGTATCAGTTTG
>NW_012101769.1:70314-74493 GCF_000951045.1 Mandrillus leucophaeus
TCTCACAGAGTTACATGATAACTTTCAAGGAGCAGTATGGTAGCACTACTTGTGGGGGATCTGAGAAGACATATTTTCGATCACATTGAAGCCTATGCTGACAAAGGAAATGTCTTCAGATAAAAAGTAGAAATCAGCTTTCCAAGAAGATTCTTTTTAAAGTATGTGTTCATCTCACAGAGTAACACCTTTCTTTTCATGGAGTAGTTTGCTAACACTGTTTTCATGGAATCTGAAAAGGGATATTTGTGAACGCTTAGAGGCCTATAGTGAAAAAGGAAATATCCTCAGATTAAAATGACAAAGATTATTTCTGAGAAAATGTTTTGTAACGTGTGAACTCCTCTCACAGAGTTACATTGTTAATATGTTTGAATAGTTTGATAACACTGTGTTCTTGGAATCTGCAATAGGATATTTGGGAGCACATTGATGTCTATTGTGATAAAGGAAAAATCCTCAGATAAAAACCAAAAATAATCTTTCTGTGAAACTGCTTTGTAATGTTTCAATTCACTTCATAGTGTGACACCATTGCTTTCTTTGAGAAATTTGATAACACATTTTTCCTTGAATCTGCAGTGGGATATTCCAGAGCTCATGGAGGAACATGGTGAAAAAGGAAATATTCTCAGTTAAAAACTAGAAAGAAACTTTCCGAGAAATTGCTTTGTTATGTTCAATTCATCTCACAGAATTACACCATTCTTTGCATGGAGCAGTTTGATAGCAGTGTTTTGAGGGAGTCTGAGAAGGGATATTTTGGAACGCATTGAAGCCTATGGTGACAAAGGACATATCCTCAGATAAAAATAGAAAGAAGCTTTCTGAGAAACTTCTTGTGATTAATGTACTCATTTCACAGAGTAACACTTTTCTTTTCATGAAGCAGTTTGCTAACACTCTTTTTGTGGAATCAAAAAGGGGATATTTGGGAGCGAGGTGAGGCCTATTTTGGAAAAGGAAATATCCTCAAAAACAAACTAGAAAGCAGCTTTCTGAGAAACTGCTTTGTGATGTGTGAATTCAGCTCACAAAGTAACACCTTTGTTTTCATGGAGCAGTTTGCTAACACTCTTTTCGTGGAATCTGCAAAGGGATATATGCGATCACTTTGAGGCCTATAGTGAAAAAAGATATATCCTCAGATAAAAACGAGAAAGAAGATATTTGAGAAACTGCTTTATAATGTGTGAATTCATCTCACAGAATTACACTGTTGTTTTCATTAAGCAGTTTGATAGCACAGTTTTCTTGGAATCTGCAATAGGCTATTTGGGAGTGTGTTGAAGCCTATGGTTGCAGAGGATGTATCAGATAAAAACTAAAGAGAAATTTCTGTGAAACTGCTTTGTGATGCGTATAATCATCTCACAGTGTTACACCTTTCTTTTCATTGGGAAGTTTGTTAACACATTTTTTCTGGAATCTGCAATGGGATATTTGGTAGCACATTGTGGAATACAGTGAAAAAGGAAATACGCTCAGATTAAAACTAGAAAGAAGCTTTCTAAGAAACAGCTTTGTGATATGTGAATTCATTTCACAGAGTTATACCTTTCTTTTCACGGAGCAATTTGGTAGCACATTTTTGGGACATCTGAGTAGGGATATTTTGGATCACATTTAAGCATATGATGACAAAGGAAACATCCCCAGATAATAACTAGAAAGAAGCTTTCAGAGAAACTGTATTGTGATGTGTGTATTCATCTCAGAGAATAACACCTTTCTTTTCATGGAGCAATTTGCTAACATTTTTCATGGAACCCACAAAGGCATATATGGGAGTGAGCTCAGGCCTACAAAGACAAAAGAAATATCCTCAGAGAAAAAGTAGAAAGTAGCTTTCTGAGAAATTTCTTTGTGATATGTGAATTCATCTCACAGAGTTACACCTTTCTTTTCTTGGAGCAGTTTGCTAACGCTGTTTTCGTGGAACCTGCAAAAGGATACTTGGGAGTGCAATGAAGCCTATGGTGAAAAAAGAAATATCCTCAGATAAAAAACCAAAAAGAAGCTTTCTGAGAGACTGCTTTGGGATGTGTGAATTGGTCTCAGAATTACACTGTTCTTTTCATTGAGCAGTTTACTAACACTGTGTTCATGGAATGTACAATGAGATATTTCGGAACACATTGAAACAGGGTAACAAAGGAAATATCCTCAGGCAAAACTTAGAAAGAAACTTTTGGAGAATCTGTTTTGTGATTTTTGAATTCGTCTCATGGAGTTACATGATTCTTTTCTTGGAGCAGTGTGGTAGCACTGTTTCTGGGGAATCTGAGAAGGGATATTTTGGATCGCATTGAAGCCTATGGTGACAAAGGAAATATCCTCACACAAAAACCAAAAAGAAGTTTTCTGAGAAACTTATTTATGATGTGTGTATTCATCTCACAGTGTAACAACATTCTTTTCATGGAGAAGTTTGTTAACTCTGTTTTCTTGAAATCTGCAACAGGGTATTTTGTAGGACATTGAAGCCTTTGGAGACAAAGGAAATATCCTCAGATAAAAGTCAAAAAGAAGGTTTCTGAGAAACTGCTTTGTGATTAGTGAATTCACTTCACAGAGTAACAGTGTTCTTTTCATTGATCAGTTTGCAAACACTGTTTTCTATGAATCTGCAATGGGATATTTCACAGAGCATTGAAGTTTATGGTGACAAAGGAAATATCCTCATATAAAAACTAGAAAGACTCTTTCTGAGAAACAGCTTTTTGATTAGTGAATTTATCTTACAGAGTTACACAATTATTTTCATGGAGCAGTTTGGTAGCACTGTTTTTGGGGAATCTGATAACGGGTATTTTGGATCACAATGAAGCCTATGGTGACAAAGGAAATATCGTCAGATAAAAACTAGAAAGAATGTTTCTGAGAAAGTTGTTTGTGATGTGTGAATTCATCTCACACAGTTGCACCTTTCTTTTCATGGAGCAGTTCGATGACCCTGTTTTCATGGAATCTGCAATGGGATATTTGGGAGCACAATGAGGCCTATGGTGAAATAAGAAATATCCTCAGATAAAAACTAGAGAGAAGCTTCCTGAGAAACTGCTTTGTGATGTGTGAGTTCATCTTACAGAGTTACACTATTCTTTTCATTGAGCAGTTTGATAACAGTGTTTTCATGGAATCTGCAATAGATATTTTGGAGCACATTGAAGCCTCTGTTGATGAAAGAAATATAGTCAAAGAAAAACCAAAAAGAAGCTTTCTGTGAAACTGCTTTGTGATGTGTGAATTCGTCACACAAACTTACACCATTCTTTTCATTGAGAAGTTTGCTAACACTATTTTCAGGGAATCTGCAATGAAATATTCGGGAGCTCAAATAGGAATATAGGGAAAAAGGAAATATCCTCAGATAAAAACTTGTAAGAAGCCTGCTGAGATAAAGCTCTGGAATGTGTGAATTCATTTCTCAGAGTTACACCATTATTTTCATGGAGTACTATGGTAACACTATTTTTGGGGAATCTGCAATAGGATATTTGGGAGTGCATTGAAGCCTATGGTGACAAAGGAATTATCCTCAGATGAAAACCAAAAAGAAGCTTTCTGAGAAACTGCTGTGATGTGTAAATTCACCTCATCAATTTACACCTTTTTTTCATAGAGTACTTGGCTGACACTATTTTCATGTAATATGCAAAGAGATATTCATGAGCACATTGAGGTCTATGGGGAAAAAGGAAATATCCTCTGACAAAAACTAGAAAGAAGATTTCTGAGAAGCTGCTTTGTGATTTGTGAATTCATCTCACGGAATTCCACCATTCTTTTAATGGAAGAGATTGGAAGCACTGTTTTTGGGGAATCTGGAAAGGGATATTTTGAATTGCATTGATGCCTATGCTGACAAAGGAAATATCCTCAATTAAAAACTAGAAAGAAGCTTTCTGAGAGACTTATTTTTGATGTGTGTAGTCATGTCACAGAGGAATAATTTATTTTTATGTAGCAATTTGTTAACTCTGTTTTCATGCAATCTACAAAGTGATATTTTGGAGCTAGTTGACAACTATGGTTAAAAAGAAAATATCCTCAGATAAAAACCAGAAAGAAGGCTTCTGAGAAACTTCTTTATGACTGTGTATTCATCTCACAGAGTAACATCTCTCTTTTCATGGAGGAGTTTGCTAACACTGTTTTCTTGGAATCTACAATGGG
>NW_012101770.1:0-2063 GCF_000951045.1 Mandrillus leucophaeus
TGCAGCTCCCAACATCGCTGAGTCCTTCAGAAACCCAAAGTGGCACCGCCGGGAAAACGGCTGACAACCGGTCACAGGATCTAGGCAGAGACCCAGAAAGAGACTCACCAAAGACAGGCTGACATGCAAGAAACCGCCCTCCAGCACACAGGGCACGTTCTTCCCAAATACGCACACGAGCACACAAAAAGAAAGAGACAGAGGAGAGAAAGCGGGACACACACACACACAGACACGCAGCAGTGGCACAGAAACACCCGCCCCCAGGCAGCCCTGGAGGCTGCCGGGTTCTGCTCTCCGCGAGAACGACCGTCGGGTAAGAGAGCAGCCCACGGGCCCACAGTCAGGCCTGTCCTCGAGATCACAGGGGTCACCACTTGTGTTGAGACTCTCCCGCAAACCATTCGGGCAGGCCTGAGGCTTGGATGGCGCGCTGCTTCCTCTGGACTCCTCTGCCTGAGGTTCTTCATCCCAGTCGGCCCTCTGCAACTCCCGGCGTTGGAAAACCATCCTGTTGATCCCCGGGAGAGATCAGGCCAGAGCCTCAACACCGAGGCACTGCGGCGGAAGGCTCCTGCTTCACCAAGCATCAGGGACCCATCCCCCAGGCGATGGTGTGGGTCACTGTGACGGGAGAATCGCCTGGCGCTTGGCGCATGCGCATTTTCTAAACCGACTCTGGTTGGGCTCCTGGAAGTCAGTTTGTGGCTTCCTCAAACATGGCAGCGCCTGCCGCGGTGGCGGGGACTGCCGGGGTGCGGGGATGGCAGCGTCCAAAGCTGGGCGGGGGCATACAAGGGGATGCGTGAGAGAGTGGGCTGCCTTGCTCCCAGTGCCAGTCCCCTGGGAGTCCTGTACTCTGGACCTCCTTGAACCTTCTTTGGTGCCCTGTGGAGGCGGAGCTTCAGGGCATTCCAGACTCCTCTTCCCATCTGATTTTGGGTCCCGCAGAGTGAGCAGGGATGGGGTTACAATCTAGTGAGGCTGGGACAGCCTCCCTGGGGCACAATGATCCCATGAGGCGTGGTGTCATGAGCCCACTGCCTTTCTCCTCCCTGGCCAGAGCAGTGGTCTGCCGGGTCTTCAAAGCCGGCCTGCGAGGAAACAACTTGTCCAAATCCACTGTCTGTGACATGTCATCTTCCCAGCATTCCTGCCTCACGGCTCATTTCCAAAGCTTGATTTTCCGCAGACCAGCATGAGGCGGGGAGCCTCACAGCATCCACAGTAGGGTTGCTATAGTAACGCTAGTCATCTGCTGGGCTCACCTCGCCCTTGCCCTCTGCTCCCTATTCCCTCACCTTTCCCATTGCCACGCCCCTCCGGACATGTGCAGTGCAGCCCCTCCCTATGGAAGGGGCCTAAGACCCGCAGGCGGGCCAGTTACCTTGGCGTCTTTTGATCCTACGTGGGAAGTTCCCTTCTAGGTATCTAAAACCGTCAGTTCACTGCCTGAAGTGAAAACACCCAGTCCCTGGTAACCTGGCACTTCCCTTTTCAAAGCCACCTAAATTTAGCTCTATCTCTCTGGGGTGCCACATATCCCCCATCACCCCAAGAGCACTCGTTGGACCCCAGGCTGGATGTGTGGCCCACACTTGGCCTCTCACAGGGACACTCCCGCCACTGTTACATAGAGGAGAAAACGTCACAGGGGAATGGCCTGCCCCCTGCTGCATCCAATCAGCCCTAAGCGGCTTTGGGGTCCACATCCACCGTTTCTCTGACCCCCACCTCGGCTGGTTCCCAGGCCTTGAGGTTCTAGTGTGGAACTCTTGGCATAATTAATGCAGAACAGGAGGACCAGAGGGCCCCTTGGTCTGTCTCCACACATGAGGGAAGTTTGTGTGGTGAGGTCTTGGACAATGTCTGCGTTTCTGCCATCAACAGGGTTCTAGGGGAAACACTTTCATAATCTCTTTTTAAATATCCCCTTGAACCACTTTTAATAGTTTGCTGGGGGACCTTATTATAAAATATTATACATGGTTACATAGTGGTAACAGTGATAATTCTCTTAAATCACTTTTTCATTTAGTTTTAAACATTAAGTACTCCACGAC
>NW_012101770.1:3028-5567 GCF_000951045.1 Mandrillus leucophaeus
TAGAGGATGTACCTCACAGGGTCTTTGAATATTTGGTGACAGGCATTTTGGGCACATCCTCTAGGCTGAGGTGTAGCCCTTATGGGACAGACTCACTCTGGAAGAAGCTCAAATCCCACCTCAAGATTTCTGTCTCCTCTGTCTGGGGCTGTCAGCGGGGACAGAAGCCAAGGGCACCCTGCACGTGGGGATCGGCCATAGGAGCTGCTTCCCAGGTGGAGAGATGGGAGTTTGCAGCTCAGGATGGGGACACAAGGTGAGTTCCAAACAGCTCTGTCACAGAGAGTGTCAGCAGAGCTTTGTGACATCAATTGCAAAGAGGGGGCATGTGATGGAAGAAGCCCTGATGAGTCACAGCCCATTCTGAGGAAAGGGAGAAGAAAGTAGCCTCCTGAGGCTCTCTTGCCTTATTAACCCATTGCATTTATTCTGAGAGGCTCCTGCCTAAAATAAAAACATTATTCCACTTCCATCTCCTTACATTCTAAGCCAGAAATATGTGTGAGTTATCATTCAAGTGCACAGAGGTCTCTATTTTCTTCCTCATTAAATGATACTTTTAATATTAATAAATTCCCAAAATTTTTACCTCACATACAGGAGACAGAAGAAACAGGACTTCAACAATAAGTTAATTAAAAATAATTCGAGCTCATTATTTTCCTTCATGCCATAAATTTTGAACAGCGTTTTCATTATTCTTTGGGTGTTATAACATACATGCTTAAGCAGCCAAGCGAGCAGCTCATGAATCTTTACTAATGATTCCAAGGAAAGGCAACTGTACTTCCTAAGGATAGTCAAAGAATGTGAAATGTAGAGGGTGAGGGAAGAAAAGGTGGTGGCTTGAAGTTCCAACATTCAATCAGGTTTAATTTATTACTTTTGTCCTGGTATATAATTCTCTTATTTTTATTTTTGTTTGGTATCTTTTTTTCAGTTTTATTTCTGATTGACAAATAGTAATTTACATATTTATGGTATGCAATGTAAAATTTCCATACATGCATACATTGTGTAATGATCAAATCAGGGTAACCACGAAATTCACCACCTTAAACATGTATTACTTGATACGAATATTAATCAAATTAAAATGAAAATGTTTATTGGTGGTGTCTTTGCCTCAATTTGTTTTACACACTAGTGTCTAAGGCTATGCACTATCCACTTGTCGTGGGCTCTTTCAAGTTAAGATTTTGCTCTTGGAAAGAAATAATGCTCCTATCATTTTCTTCAGTCTCCAAATGTAAGTGCACAATAAATGTTCTGGACAGTATAGAAAAATGACTAGACTGTGGATTCTGGAAAATTCCAAATCACATTAAATAGCAATAAAGGGTATCCACAGGCTCTTCCTTTATTTATGCACAATTATTTGTTAGCTGTGGTCAGCAACACTTGGAATTCTCTAACTGACTAATCTTTTACTTTGTATTCAATGTTAAATATTATCTATATTATTTTTTTGAGTATTCTATTACCAAGGAGATGAATCTTCTTTCATATAGGAAAATTATTTATTCATTTATTTTTACTGTGAGCATTAATTTTTTAATATTGTATGTATTGCTGATTTGTGTTAGGTTTTTTGTCTTTTAACTCTCTAATTTTAATATATTTGAATTTGTTAGTTTCTTGTTTTCTCTTTTCCTTACATCAACAACTGCCTATTCTTTGTCCAAAAATAACCCCACGGTGAATTCTGCAAGTTTTCCAGTTATATTTTGCACATTTGAATCTATAATCAATGGATTATTATCTATAGAACAGAGAGGAATGAATGCACTTTACTGATTAAGACCAGGTGTGGTGACTCACACCTGTAATCCCAGCACTTTGGGAGGCCAAGGAGGGTGGATCATGAGGTCAGGAGTTTGAGACCAGCCTGGCCAAGATGGTGAAACCCCATCTCTACTAAAAATACAAAATTAGCCAGGCACTGTGGCATGTGCCTGTAATCCCAGCTCCCCAGGAGGCTGAGGCAGGATAATAGCTTGAACCTGGGAGGTGGAGGTTACAGTAAGCAGAGATTGCGCCACTGCACTCTAGACAGAGCAAAACTACGTCTCAAAAAAGATACATGAAATTTTTTTAAAAAGAAAAATATTAAAATTAGGGAGACAAAAAGGAGAGGTAAGCCACAAATTTGTAGGTACCATCCACACAGCCTTGATAGAACCCAGAACAAAGAGAACTAAATATCAAATATAAGAATACTTAGTCAAATATTGTTAATAGATAAGGATAAAAATAAAACATTCTCAAAAATATGAAGACAAAGAGATTTTATTACCACATATTCATAATATTAAACTTCAAAAAGAAATGAAAAAGAGACACTTGTAAACAAATGGCAATATCTATCATGTACATTAAACTCAACATGAGAGAATTGGCAGCATTAATTTCAAAACTATTTAGACATATTGAAACTGTAAGTCCAGACATTTAAGTTAAATTAGATGGCAAATTCTGTACTACTTAAATAATTTAAGTGGTGACAGAATAATCTGTTTTTAATAAAAATAACTAGTTA
>NW_012101770.1:5617-8292 GCF_000951045.1 Mandrillus leucophaeus
TGTAAATGACGAGTTGATGGGTGCAGCACAGCAACATGGCACAAGTATACATATGTAACAAACCTGCACGTTATGCACATGTACCCTACAACTTAAAGTATAATAATAATAAATAAATAAAATAGGAGATATCAAATCAGTAAAAGGTATCTAACAAATAAAAAAAAATGGCAATATCTATCATGTACATTAAACTCAACATAAGAGAATTGGCAGCATTAATTTCAAAACTATTTAGACATATTGAAACTGTAAGTCCAGACATTTAAGTTAAATTAGATGGGAAATTCTGTACTACTTAAATAATTTAAGTGGTGACAGAATAATCTGTTTTTAATAAAAATAACTAGTTAACTTTCTGTCTCACAGTTTTCATCACACTGATGATGTTTTCATCAGATCTGAGTAAAACAAAAGGACCGACAGTGGCATATACATTGCCCACAAGCCTCTGGACACCCAGGACAACAGGGTCATATGCCCATAGCAAGGCTGGGGTCAATGGGATGATGAAATCAACCCAGTAGATGACCACAGAGAAACTCACTAGGAGCAAGATGGTCTGAGTGGCACTTTTCTCTGGGGAAGGTCTTGGGGAGAGGCTGGTGCTGTGAAAGTACCGGAATTTCTTCTGGTGCCTGAACAAATGTATGCACTTGAAGGCAGCATTATTCTTATAAGCAAAACATCTCTGGATAATGACAGAGTAAGAAACAATCTTCTGATGATGGAAAAGCCAACAGTATTTACTGATATGCGGAAGATTGCTCAGGGTCACACTGGAAGAAGCTATAGTGTACAAGATGAGATTACCCCTTAAAAAAAAACCTGAGAAACATAAAAAGCAGAAGAAATGGCAGGTGAGAACGGTGGATTTGTGGTTAAGCCTCACCGACTAAGAGCTGCTGGGGCTGATAATTATGGCCTGAAGAACACTCAGGAGGCAGGTGGTGCAGATGCAGAAACTTCTCATCTTGTTCAGGTAGGAAAATACGTTACACTTGAAGTCATTCTGAAAATGCAGTGACTCAAACCGACCTGGAGAAAACAATGACTCCACAGTGAGGAGCATCACTATGTGGATGAGGGCCAAGTCATAAATGGTCAGGTCAGTGGGCTTAGGCCTGCATTACAGAAGAAGTGTGAAGAAAATGAGGAAGCTGATGGTTGAGATTCCAATGCCAGCTTGGAAAAAAGAGGTATTCTTCAATGAAAATGTAAGTGGAATGTAATAATCTAAACTGTGAAAGAGAAACATATTTTGAATATCTCAAAATAAGATTTTACATCATAAATGTTATTTATGGCATGTTCAAATCATCACTAACATGTTTTTATCTCACAAAATTCTTTCTTCATTAATTCCAGCACATACATTTTTAAAAATAGTCTCAGCATCATTTTATACACTGTAGTGTATAAATATATACATTCCAAGAATACTTGTGTATATACATAATTTAAAAAATTTTTTAAAAAATCTGACTGACTCTCACATCACAGCATTAATTTTCTCAGCCTCTCTTTCACATTTAAGAACTTTTGTGATTACCTTAGGCTCACACTCAGTTCAGATAAGATCCGGTGTATTCAGGGTGGTATGGCTGTAGACACCAAACTCGTATTTCAAATTAATCTCCTTATTTTAGAATCAACTGATTATCACCCTTGGTTGTATGTGCAGCCTCTATTTGTCTTTGTCATATACCATAATATATTCCTAGAACCCAGGCGTTAAGACATGGGCACTTTCGTGGGGCATTATTTCACTTATTGCAACTCCTATTAACTGTATTTTATTAAAATAATATTGACTCTGTCCAACTTGTGTTTCCATCCAGAGGACTCTTATGTAAACTTTTTTATCTTGGAGGAACATTGCAACCCAGAGACTACACCTGTAGTCTCAGCACTCTGGAAGGCTGAGGTGGACAGAATTCGAGGTCAGGAGTTCAAGGCCAGCCTGGCCAACATGAGGATACCCTGTCTCTCTACTAAAAATACAAAAATCAGCCAGGAATGGTGGCACGTGTCTGTAATCCCAGCTACTTGGGATGCTGAGGCAAGAGAATCATTTGAACCTGGGAGGCAAAGGTTGCAGTGAGCCGAGATCATGCCACTGCATTCCAGCCTGAGTGACAGACCAGAACCTGTCTTAAAAAAAAAAAGGGAAGAAAGAAGAAGAAGATTGATAATATCCAGCTCTCAATATTATGAGGACCTACACTACCATTCTCTGCCTTTTAACATCAAAATTTGCATTAAAATGATAACATGATGATCTTTGTTGAGAATTCAGTTATTACAGAGATATCCTTCCATGCCTTGGAAAAATACTAAGGTCTTTAATACTGAAGATAATTTGCTATATCATAAAGAGAATATTGCTGTATCAGAATACTTTATAAATTTATGGAATATTTTTGCAATTACTTTTTCGTGTTACTGTCCCTGAATATAGGCACTACTATTGTATCCAATTAAGTTAATCCAGGGCTAAAAAAAATTTAGCTTTATAACACACACACACACACACACACACACACACACACACAAAAAAAATTAGCAAATTACTCAAACTTTAAGATAAAAATGTTAAATTATGATTTCAAGGTCAGTTACAATTCTACCAACGTATAAATGTAAATATGTAAGACAATGAAGATAATTTGACA
>NW_012101770.1:12892-24244 GCF_000951045.1 Mandrillus leucophaeus
ACACACACAATGGTGGGGAAGATAACACCATTAAGACTGATAACAACTTTTGCAGGTTTACATCATAAAAGAAGATAGTGTTTTAAAATACATTAGCCATATACAAGGACCCAAGAGGTATTACGCATAGAATAATATTCTATTTTGAGCTCGGTGAAGTGACTTATGGCTGCAATCCCAGCACTTCTAGAAACTGAAATAAAATGATACTTGAAGCCAGGAGTTCAAGACCAGCCTGGTCAAAATAGTGAGTTCCTGTCTCTACTTTTTTTTAAATTTAAATTAACTGGCTGTGGTGGGACATGCCTATAGTCCTAGTTCCTAAAGAGAATGAAGGAGGTGAATCACTTAAGCTCATTGAACTGTGGCTGTAGTTAGCTATAATCATACCACTGTACTCCTATCTGGGTGACAGAATGACAGACCCTTCTCTGAAAAAAAAAAAAAAAAAAAGATTCTATCTTGGAGAAAATAAAGCCTATTTCCTCATTTTTATGATAATGTCTACAGAATAATGTCTACAGAACTTTACACTGTACCTGATTTAGATTAAAACTACATACAGCCTAAATAACGAAATAAAATAATGCACTTGTTTTATTATTGTATTGATAGCTTCATGGTCATTACTAATTTTATCATATTCTATGAATGGCACTTAAGACCTATGATTGGTCACTGACAACATGAAGTGGTTATGAGAATTGCAAATGACAAGTGAGAGGGTTGGATGATTTAGTGGCAATAGTTGAAAACCTTAAACATAGAGCTCAGCATTGTAGGAAAAAAAAACTTTTCAACCTAGATTGTTACATGAAAAAAAAAAAACTGTGAAATGCAGCAATGCCAAAAACCCCAATTATGACAGGTATAAAATAATAACTGAATAGATTAAGTACATTTCAATTTGTTTGGCAATTTAACTTACTGTAGGATGCAGCTAGGATGTTTGCTAACATACATTTTTATGATCTCAAGACACTTAATTCTCAGGTCTCTGAGTAAAAAAATATAGACTGTGAATATGTCACTGAAGAAACAGGAAACAGAAAACACTTGAGGGGCTTGGTCACAAGTCATGGGCTACAATAAAATCCTCCCAAGCAATGTGTGTGTGTGTGTGTGTGTGTGTGTGTGTGTGTGTGTGTGTGTGTGTGTTGGGGAAACCAGTCCCATTCCACCCAGTGGGTATCCCAAGGCCGGTGGAGACAAAGAAGTTAGAAAGAGAATAACTGTTTAAAAGGCAGGTCCAAGGGACCGGGGCATCAGCTCATGGCCCAGAGCTGTTGGGCTTTGCCCAATTTATTGGTTTACAAGCTCTTTGTTCTTAGGGCAGATGGGAGCAGGAGAAAGGGATGAGGAAAAGGATTAATCAGTGAAGGAGAACTCATGAGTCATTCGATAGGACATATAGCAGTGGCAGTTTCTGTGAATTTCCTGGAGCAAAGGCGTGTGTCTAAACTATTTAAGATCTTTAACTTATTGGGACTTAAATGGATTGGAGCAGGTTTCAGGAGGAGCCAAGATGTCTGATCATGCTCCACTGCTTCAAGGGAGTGTTATCTCCCTGAGCAGCCTGTGGCATGCAGCTGAGCAGTTATGCTCTCAGAGCATAAAGACATGAAGGCAATAAGGAGACATCTCTCCTCAGAGGCTGCCCATGGCTTCCCATGGGTGTCTCACACAGGGGAGACCAACTCAACTGGCACCCCAGAAACTCTCTTTCCCACGTACGTGTGTGTGTGTGTGTGTGTGGGGTGTGTGTGTGTCTGTGTGTTTTAATCTCTAGGATGAAGAGCATATGCAAGCAAAATAAAAATAAAGCACTTTTACTTTTTAAAGCTTGTGAGTTTTTGGTCTATTATATCTCTGGGCATCACTCCAATGTGAAGATGAGGCTGTATCTAAAATTGAGTTTGGGAGGAAAGACATCTGTGTCCTCTGTTCCTCAGGTACACAGATCAGGATCAGTACAGGTCCCTCCCTTCTGACTTTCTCCCTTCTGAATACATGAATGCAGTTTGTTATCATAAATAATTTTAAGACAAATTAAAATAATCTGATGTTCAAGGACATAGAAGTTTACTATTACGTTTTTAAGATTTTTGTAACCTTGTGTGCCACAATCTCTATCTGCATTATTTTGTGTTTTTCTCTTATCCTAATCTCATCCTCTCTTTCATTTTAAAGAAACATAGACACAAAGAACACTACTTCTACTGAATGCAGAAATAGCTAACTTACCAATTTCAACAACTAACTTGACATTTACTAGTTATATTTATGAATATATATTTTAATTAGATTATAAACTTGGCCGGGAATGGTAGCTCACTCCTGTAATCCCAGCAGTTTGGGAAGCCAAAGCAGGCAGAGCATTGAGGTGAGAATTTCCAGACGAGCCTGGTCAACATGGTGAAACCCAGTCTCTACTAAAAATACAAAAGAATTATCCAGACATGGAGGTGGAGGTTGTAGTGAGCCAGCGCCATGCCACTGCACTCCAGCCTGGGTGACAAAGTGAGACAGACTTTCTCTCAAAAAAAAAAAAGACGAAAGAAGGAAGGAAGGAAGGGAGAGAAAGAAAGAAAGAAAGAAAAAAAATCATAAACTTAGAAGTGATAGGGATACAATATGAGAAGACCCTTTTTGAAAAGGAAATACTATATCCTCAATATTTTTGTAAATTATTAGTCTTATTACTAAGCAACCTCACCTAAATAAATATAAACCAATATTATGTTTGGTTTGTTTACAAAACACAGTAATACAACTGAATTAAGACAGTACTTAAAATTATGATGAATATTGCAAGTCCCAATTCAGGTAAGATTTTAACTCTGTAAAGATTTAATAAATAGCAAAATGTGATATTTTTAGATAGTTATGTGGTAGTCAGAAAAAAAATAATGAAAAATGTGATAAAACAGTAAAACAAAAGGATTTCATGGCTTCTGATAATTATTATAAAGTATTGCAAACATCTATTAAGATAACACAATTTTAAGCAATCCTAAAATATTATAAACATGCTAATGATTCTCCAAACTAAAAAGAACAAAGAAAACTAAAGAATCTCTCAATTGGCTTATGTTTGTTTTCAAATATAAAATTTTACATAAATGAATAAAATAAGGTGTAATACAGCTAATTCATTAAATCCCAACTCAAATACAACACCATGAAAATACAAAGGTCTTTCCACAAATCTCTGAATTTATGTCCTCATAAGAGTAAATTTGTATTTTAACCTAAAAATTGTTCTGCTCTTAGCAGTGATTCAGTGATAATTAGACTGTGATTATGAGAATTCTCCTAACATTCCACCGAGAAAATGCTGCGTCATGCCACCACCCACTTGAGTCTTAAGCTCTCACTGTTTATGCAGATGAATAATAGATACTAACCCAGCTGAGTCTTTCAGCTGAATCTTTGTATGTAGGTTGAGGCCCTCAATATGTTATAAGGAAATGATGCCAAGAGCTCATTTCCCTTTAGGCCAATAATTGTCATGTCACCTGTAGAAGCAGGATAGCCAAGGGGTAAAGATTATTAGAAAGGAGCCAACAAGGGAAAACTAAACTTAACTAACTTTTAACTCCTGAAAAACAGCAGGTGAGGAACAGATGGGTTTTAAACTTTGTCACGTGTGATCTCACTTTCATGGTAACCTTGCCCAGGCAGGTTGTCTCATCTAAGATCTTGTTAACAAAACAGAACTCAAACAATATTTTTACTTACAAGAAACAGAATATATTAGCTATCTTGATGTAACCCCATTGGTTCCAGAGTATCCTGTGGTATTCATACATGTTCCTCAATGGTCTCAAAATTCCTCAATGATCTAAGGGTAACAGCTAGACTATAAGCTACTTGAGATGGAGTTTCACTCTTGTTGCCCAAGCTGGAGTGTAACGGTGCAATCTCAACTCACTGCAACTCCACCTCCCAGGTTCAAGTGATTCTCCTGCCTCAGCCTCCCGGGTAGCCAAAATTATAGACACATGCCACCATGCCCGACTAATTTTTTGTATTTTTAGTAGAAATGGGGTTTCGCCATCTTAGCCAGGCTGGTCTTGAACTCCTGACCTCAGTTGACCCACCCACCTCAGCCTCCCAAAGTGCTGGGATTACAAACGTGAGCCACTGCGCCCAGCCTAAAGTGTGCTCTCCTAAAAAAAAAGGAAATTGAAGTCAATGTCTGCAGAAAATTTGGGAAAATTACATATCTATAGAAATTGAACAACACACTCCTAAATAACCATCATACCAAAATAAAATAATTGGATAATATTTTCAGATAAATAATAAAGCAACATATCAAAACTTACGAGATGCAGCAAAAACCTGCTCAGATAAATTTATAGTGATAAACACCTATATTAAAAATGAAAAACCGTAACTTAAAATCAATAAACTAATATTTGGCACAACCATGTAAAGGCAAATTAGCTACACATCAAACCTGGGGGAAAAATATCAGTTGGAAAATACAAGAGTCATGTAGAATAGGAAGACTGGAGAATAAAATGCCTGGGGATAAGGATTCTGAAATCTGTCCACATATTTCTGAGAATCTAGAAGCCCATATGCATGCTCAGGACTAGGCACAGGTAAGATCAATGTTCAGAAAAGCTCTAAGAAGACCTTATCAGTCATGATTGCTTTACCCTCAAATATGGTTTGGCTCTGTGACCCAACCCATATCTCATCTCGAAGTACAATCCCCACATGTTTAGGGAAAGAATCTTAAAAATAGTAACAGAGAAAAGACCCATCATATACAAACGTTTCATAGTAAAATTAACAGCTAATTTCTTGCTAGAAAAATGTCATGAGACAGCAGGATGACTTAATTAAAGTGATAAAATTTTTAAAAAGCCAAGAAAGAAGTCTATTTTCAGCAAACTGTTCTTCGAAAGAGTTATGAACACATTTCTATATTTTAAAACAGTTATACAGAGTTTCTCACTAATAGATCCACTCTGCAATACATGCTGAAGACTCTTTTTGGCTGAAATAAAAGGACACACTATAAAATAACTTAATGCCATATTAAGAGAACAAGTAACACCAGTAAAAGTAAATATATACAAAAATTAAAATGCTTTTATTTCATAACTGATTTCATCTTTTAAAATTCTTTTAATATATGATTCAGAAGACTAATGCATAAAAGTAGCTATAAATCTGTGTTAATTTCAGGCAATGCATAATTATATAAGCTGGAAACACATATAGTTGCAGGAACAAATCTGCGTGGAATCAACTGTTTTAATAAAACCAAATTTCAAGTGGTATTAATTTATTATACATGGTAATACATTCATGAGATTAGTTATAACCCTTAATCACTAAAACAATAACTTTAAAAAGTCAAAAAGGAATTTAAAAGGGAATGAAAACTGTGGACTTGAAAAGTATCAATAGAATAAAAAGGTCAATAAACAGACTAAATTTGAAAAAGATATATGACAGAAAAATAAGTAACAAAATGATAGAACTCCATCTGTTGTAAATACTTTAAATAGAAATAAACTGTACAACTACAATGCAAACATTGACAGAATGGTTTAGAAAACATAAATATAATCCAACTGTGTTATCTACAAGAGACTCTCATTAGTTTTCTCTTTAGGTCCTAAGTAAAAGAATTCCAACAGATACTTTATACAAATAGTAGCCAAAAGAGATGGAGTGACTATACTTCAGCAAAATAAATATTAAGACAAAAGTGTTACAAGTGACAAATGAGGACATTATATATTGAAGAAATGTAAACCTATCAATAAGACATAACAATTGTAAATATATATGCACCTAACAAAGATACCAACATATGAAACAAAAAGACAGTTAATGATAGAAGTAGAAAGTTACACAGATTTGTTGACCTAAATATACCAACTAACTACACCAAGAAGTCTAATACAAGTACATTTCTTCAAAAAGAAATTAATTTGGTTTTCAGATTTTGTGAATTGTTTTTCAGAAATTAATTTAGCAATCTTATCCTATGGAATGCTTATTTTTAAAAAGCCATTATTGTAAACTTTGCATAATATCACACTCAATTCAATGTTTCTAGTATATTTATCATTATAAAACCATAAGAGAATAAACTATTTCCACTTTCATCAATAGACGATCATGAATCTACTCTCTGACTCTACTGATTTGCCTTTTATGAATATGTTTTTAAAACTACACTCCTGATGTATAATTAACATTTTCTGTCTATGCAATGGTACATTCAGCCATATTTTAATCTGGTTTCTTTCACTTACCATAATGTATTTGAGATAGACTATTCTTCCTTTTGTTATGTATTAGGAAATATATTTAGGAGAGAAAAACAGAAGATATCTACGTTGCTTCATATTTCAGCCTCTTTTTCTTTTCCTTAGAAATGTTAAGGCAACTACCTTAGAAATGTTAAGGCAAAAATACTGATTAAGCATTAAGAATTATACAGTTGGCCAGGAATGGTGGTTCATGCTGAGAAGCTGAGGCAGGTGGATTACTTGAGGCCAAGAGTTTGAGAACAGCCTCACCAACATGGTGAAATGCCATTTCTACTAAAAATACAAAAATTAGCTGGCATTGTAGTGTGTCCCTGTAATCCCACCTACTCGTAAGGCTGATGCGTGAGAATCTTTCAAATACAGGAGGTACAGGTTGCAATGAGTCAAGATCATACTACTACACTCCAGCCTGGGTGAGAGTAAAACTGTCTCAAAAAAAAAAAATAAAGTTAAAAAAAAGTGAGATCTAGGATTTGGTAACACAATAGAGTCAATAGTTGACAATAATTCATTGTATGTTTCAAAATAGCTAAAAAAGAAAATTTGGAGTAAATATTTGAGCTGATGAATATCCCAATTACTAAGCTTTATTACATATTGTATGCTCATATCAAAATAATACATGTACTCTGCATATATGTACAATTGTTATGTATCCATAAAAATTAAAAATAAGCCAGGCACAGTGGCTCATTTTTGTAATCCCAGCACTTTGGAAGGCTGAGGCAGACGGATCACAAGGTCAGCAGTTCGAGACCAGCATGGCCAACATCGTAAAACCTTGTCTCTACTAAAAATACAAAAATTAGCTGGGCGAGGTCACAGGCCCCTGTAATCCCAGCTACTCGGGAGGCTGAGGTGGGAGAATCACTTGAAACCAGAAGGTGAGAGTTGCAGTGAGCCGAGATCACACCACTGCAGTCCAGCCTGGGTGAAAAAGCAAAATTCTGTCTCAAAAAATAAACAGATAAAATAAAAATATAAAAAAATAAATTACTTCCAAATAATAAGACAAAAATTTTCATTTTTGAAAACAGCAAAAAAATGGAAAAACATACAGAAAAAGGTAGTTAATGTTGAATCACTACTTATAAAACTGAACCTTACGGATGTGGTTAGAATTAACTTTTGCTTTGTAAAATTCTTCACTCTAATTCACGTTCCAGTGCACAGAAAAATGACAGCTGCTCTCCAGGAGAATCACAGAGTTTCAATGTTGTTCTGAAGCACTTTATCTTCTCTTTCTGACTCTCACTTTCATTTCTGGTCATAATCAACAAGTGTGATTAGCTAATGGTGACCTGCTCTAAGAGATATGCAATGTCCTTCATCTCTTGGGCTGTAGGTAGAGATGTGAGTTTGTGATCCCTGCAAGACAACACCAGACCCAGCTGATCCAGAATAACCATAATGCTGCACTTTTAAAAAGCCAATCCCAGAGTTTTTAATCCACAAATGATCACCATTGCTTTCTGGTACATGGTAGACGCGAGAAGCCTCTTAGGAAACCAGACAACCCTGTTTGCTGACAACGAAGCAGATTGAATCAGCACAGATCTGGGGACCCCACACATAGCTTCAAATGGGAGGCTCATCAGAATAACAACGAACCTTTCAGCAGAAATCCTACTTGCCAAGAGATTAGATGCCAATATTCAACATTCTTTTAAAAAATTCTAACGAAAAATTTCATATCCAACCAATTAAGCTTCAGAAGTAGAAAAGAGATAAGATCCAATTAAGACAAGCAGATGCTGAGGAAATTTGTTACCACCAGGCCAGCCTTACAAGAACTACTAACAAAAGCACTAAATACAAAAAAAGAAAGACCATTACCAGCCACTACAAAAAAATGCTGAAGTACACAAACCAGTGACACTATAAAGCAACCAAAAACCAAAACCACTTGTTTTACACAATAAAGAAGTCTGCAAAATAACTAGCTACGATAATAATGATAGAATCAAATCCACACTTATCAACACTAACCTTAAATGTAAATGGGCTGAATGTCCCAAATGAGACAAAGCGGCAAGCTGCATAAAGGGTCAAGACTCACTGGCATATTGCCTTCAGGACACTTATGTCACATAGACTCAAAATAAAGAAATAGAGAAAAACCTACCAAGCAAATAAAAAGACAGAAAAAAGCAAGAGTTGCAATCTTTGTTTCTGACAAAACAGACTTTAAATCAAAGATAATAAAAAGATAAAAAGGGAATTACAGAACAGTAAAGGGCTAACTATGCTAAATATATACACACTCAACACAAAAGAACCCAGATTTATAACGCAAGTTCTTAGAGATTTTCAAGAGACATACACTTGGCTGGGCATGGGGACTTATGCCTGTAATCTCAGCACTATGGGAGGCTGAGGTGGGTGGATCACAAGGGCAAGAGGTCGAAACCATCCTGGTCAAAATGGTGAAACCCCGTATCTACCAAAAATACAAAAACTAGCTGGGTGCGGTGGCGCACACCTGTAGTCCCAGCTACTCGGGAGGCTCGCTTGAACCCAAGAGGCAGAGGTTGCACTGAGCCAAGATCATGCCATTGTACTCCAGCCTGGGAAAAAGAGCCAGACTCTGTCAAACCAAAAAAAAAAGGAGACATAGGCTCTTACACAATAGTAGTGGGGAACTTTAACACTTCACTAACAATATTAGACAGATCATTGAGACAAAAAACTAACAAAGATATTCAAAACATGAAACCAGCACTGTGTCAAAAGAACACAATAGATATCTACAGAACTCTCTATCAAAAACAGTAACAATGATATCATTTTTATCACATGATACATAATGTAAAATCAATCACATAATTAGAAATAAAACACTACTCAGCAAATGAAAAATAACTGATATAGCAATCTCTTGATCCACAGCACAAGCAAATTAGAAATAAAGACTAAGAAATTCACTAAAAACCATATAATTAAATGGAAATTGAATAACCTTGCTAAGTCAGAAATAAATAAGATTTTGAAATTAATGATAACAAAGATATAACACAAAAATGCCAAAATCTACAGGACACAGCCAAAGCAGTGTCAAGACAATAATTTACAGTGCTAAATGCTCACAACCAAAGGTTGGTAAAATCATGTAAACAGCCTGACATTACAAGTAAAATAACTAGAGAAAAAAGAGCAAAGAAATCTCAAATACAGCAGAAGACAATATTAACAACAAAATTGACAGCTGAATTGAAGGAGACTGAGATACAAAATACTATTTTAAAAAAAATCAATAAATCCAGGAGCGGTTATTGAAGGATATGAGCATACACCTTCAAGTAAAGTTGTGAAACTGTTGGAAGGTTTCCCTCTTAAATTTTTCTGTGTACAGTAAGATCAGTAATGTACGTGAAAGTATTGTATCTGTTTTTATTTCTGATGCTTTTATACCGTAAAGGTATTACTGTATACACTAAGTCTTTTGTTAATTACATTGTATTTTTTCAGTATGAAATCTCTGATACTCAGCAAAATTTGAGAACCTTTTAAAGACTTTTATACATTTTCAACACTTGTAACTTTCCCTTCATTATGCCTTCTCTTATGTTTAGTAAGGGCTGAGAAGCACTTAAAGACTTTGCCACATTCTTCACATTTGTAAGTCTCCTTCCAATATGAATTCTCCTGTGGTTAAAAAGGGTTGAGGGCTGGGAAAAAGCTGTGTCACATTCTTCACATGCACAGCATTTTTTCCAGTATGAGTTCTCTTGTGATTAGTAAGTTCTGAGGAGTATACATAAGATTTGCCACAGTCTTCACATTTCTAGGGTTTCTCTCCAGTATGATTTCTCTTATGTTTTCTAAGGTCTGAGGACCATCTATAGGCTTTGTCACATTCTTCACATTTGTAAGGTCTCTCTCTGGTATGAATTCTCTTACGTTGATTAAGCACTGAGAACCACCTACAGATTTTGCCACATTCTTCACATTTGTAAGGTCTCTGTATAGTATGAATACTCTTATGTTGAGTAAGTTCTGAGAAGCTTTTAAAGGCTCTATCACACTCTTCACATTTGTAGAGTTTCTTTCCAGTATGGATTCTCTTGTGTTTAATAAGGTTTGAGGAGCGAGTAAAGGCTTTGCCACATTCTTCACATTTGTAAAGACTCCCTCCAGTATGAATTCTCTTATGTTTAGTAATGTCTGAGAAGCTATTAAAGGCTCTGGCACATTCTTTACATCTGTAGGGCTTCTCTCCAGAATGAATTATCTTATGTTGAATAAGCTCTGAGAAGCACCTACAGACTTTGCCACATTCTTCACATTTGTAGGGTTTCTCTCCAGTATGGATTATCTTGTGTTGAGTAAGGGTTGAAGAGCAGTTAAAGGCTTGGCTGCATAATTCACTGATAAGGTCTCTCTCCAGTATGGATTCTCTTGTGTTTAATAAGGGTTGAGGAGCAGCCAACGGCTTTGCCACATTTTTCACATTTGTAAGGTTTCTCTCCAGAATGAATTCCCTTCTGTTGAGTAAGCTCTGAGAAGCACCTACAGACTTTGCTACATTCTTCACATTGGTAAAGTCTCTCCATAGTATGAATTCTCTTATGTTGAGTAAGACCTGAGAGGCTTTTAAAGGTGCTGCCACATTCTTCACACTTCTAAGGTTTCTCTCCAGTATGAATTCTCTTGTGGTGTCTAATAAGGGTTGAGGAGCGACTAAAGGCTTTACCACATTCTTCACATTTGTAAGGTCTCTCTCCAGTATGAATTATCTTATGTCTAGTAAGGTCTGAGAAGCTTCCAAAGATGCTGCCACAATCTTCACATTTGTAAGGTTTCTCTCCAGTATGAATTTTCTTATGTCTAATAAGTTCTGAGAACCACCCACAGGCTTGGCAACATTCTTCACATTTGTAAAGTTTTACTCCAGTATGAATTCTCTTATGTTTCGTAAGGTCTGAGAAGCATTTGAAGGCTCTGCAACATTTTTCACATTTGTAGGGGTTCCCTCTAGTATGAGTTCTCTTATGTATAATAAGGCCTGAGACCCACCTACAGGCTTCGCCACATTCTTCACATTTGT
>NW_012101770.1:24294-26279 GCF_000951045.1 Mandrillus leucophaeus
TCTCTTGTGGTGTCTAATAAGGGTTGAGGAGCGACTAAAGGCTTTACCACATTCTTCACATTTGTAAGGTCTCTCTCCAGTATGAATTATCTTATGTCTAGTAAGGTCTGAGAAGCTTCCAAAGATGCTGCCACAATCTTCACATTTGTAAGGTTTCTCTCCAGTATGAATTTTCTTATGTCTAATAAGTTCTGAGAACCACCCACAGGCTTGGCAACATTCTTCACATTTGTAAAGTTTTACTCCAGTATGAATTCTCTTATGTTTCGTAAGGTCTGAGAAGCATTTGAAGGCTCTGCAACATTTTTCACATTTGTAGGGGTTCCCTCTAGTATGAGTTCTCTTATGTATAATAAGGCCTGAGACCCACCTACAGGCTTCGCCACATTCTTCACATTTGTAGGATTTCTTTCTGCTATTGATTTTCTTATATTCAGTAAGAATTGAGCACCGCTCAAAGGCTTTGCCACATTTATTGCATTGGCATGTTTTGCTATGGGTTGCTGGAAAACATTGATGAAAGCAATTATAACTACTCTTCTGTCCCATGCAGTTATTCACACCTTGCCAGTCTTTCTTTATGTATAAATTATCCAGGTAACAGCCTTTGCATTTTCTCAGTATTACCTTTTTATGTGAATCTTCTATGTTCGACTTTGGCAATATCTCTGCACTGAACAAAAAGAACCAGCTGAACAAAAAATAACAAATCATCTCACTTATTAGACTAAGATGAATATACTTTACAAATGTAAAACTATACAAAGCACATTAAAATGGTGACACAGGGTCGTTTCCTAGATGATCGAATGGAAACAGCTCTGGTATGCAGCTCCCAGCGAGATTGACAAAGATGGATGATTTCTGCATTTCCAACTGAGGTAGTACTTGCTTCATCTCATTGGGACTGGTTGTACAGTGGGTGGAGCCCACGGAGGGTGAGCTGAAGCAGGGCGGGGCCTCACCTCACCCAAGAAGTGCAATAGGATGTGGGATTTCCCTTTACTAGCCAAGGGGAGCCATGACAGACTGTACCTGGAAAAATGGTATACTACTGACCAAATACTGTGCTTTTCCCACAGTCTTAGCAACCGGTGGACCAGGAGATACCCTGTTGTGCCTGGCTCAGCCCACTACTGCTAGCACAGCAGTCTGAGATTGACCTGCGAGGTTGCAGCCTGATGGGGGAGGGGCATCTGCCATTGCTGAGGCTTCAGTAGCTCACAGTGTAAACAAAGAGGCCAGGAACCACAAACAGGACAAAGCCCACCACAGCTGAGCAAGGCCTATCGCCTCTATAGATTCCACCTGTGGGGGCAGGGCATAGTAGAACAAAGGGCAACAGACAGCTTCTGCAGTCTTAAACATCCCTGTTTGACAGCTCTGAAGAGAGCAGTGTTTCTCTCAGCACGGTGTTTGAGCTCCGAGAACGAACAGACTGCCTCCTCAAGTGGGTCCCTGACCCCCGTGTAGCCTGACTGGGAAATACCTCCCAGTAGGGGCCAACGGACACCTCAAACAGGCGGGTGCCCCTCTAGGACGAAGCTTCCAGCGGAACGATCAGGCAGCAATATTTACTCTTCTGCAGCCTCCACTGGTGCTACCAAGGCAAACAGGGTCTGGAGCAGACCTCTAGCAATCTCCAACAGACCTGCAGCTAAGGGGTCTGCTAGAAGGAAAACTAACGGAAAGGAAAAGCATCAACATCAATAAAAAGGATATCCACACCAAAACCCCATCTGTAGGTCACCAAAATCAAAGACCAAAGGTAGATAAAACCACAAAGATGGAGATAAACTACAGCAGAAAAGCTGAAAATTCCAAAAAACAGGGCACCTCTTCTCCTGCAAAAGACTGTTGCTCCTTGCAAGCAAGGAAACAAAACTGGATGGAGAATGACTTTGATAAGTTGACAGAAGTAGGCTTCAGAAGGTCGGTAATAACCAACTTCTCCAACCTAAAGGAGCACGTTCTAACACATTGCA
>NW_012101770.1:30669-31813 GCF_000951045.1 Mandrillus leucophaeus
TGTCAATATTAGACAGATCAACGAGACAGAAGGTTAACAAGGATATCCAGGACTTGAACTCAGCTCTGGACCAAGAAGACCTAATAGACATCTACAGATCTGTACACCCCAAATCAACAGAATATACATTCTTCTCAGCACCACATCACACTTATTCTAAAATTGACCACATAATTAGTAACACTCCTCAGCAAATGTAAAAAAAGAGAAACCACAACAAACTGTCTCTTAGACCACAGTGCAATCAAATTAGAACTCAGGATTAAGAATCTCACTCAAAACTGCACGACTACATGGAAACTGAACAACCTGCTCCTGAATGACTACTGGGTACATAACAATATGAAGGCAGAATTAAAGATGTTCTTTGAAACCAATGAGAACAAAGACACAACGTACCAGAATCTCTGGGACATAGTTAAAGTAGTGTGTGGAGGGAAATTCATAGCATTAAATGCCCACAAGAGAAAGCAGGAAAGATCTAAAATCTACACCCTAACATCACAATTAAAAGCAAACAAATTCAAAAGCTAGCAGGTGAGAAATAACTAAGATCAGAGTAGAACTGAAGGAGGTAGAGACACAAAAAAAACCCTTCAAAAAATCAACGAATCCAGGCGCTGGTTTTTTTAAAAGATCAACAAAATAGATGGACCACAATAAAAACTAATAAAGAAGAAAAAAAGAATCAATTAGACACAATAAAAGATGATAAAGGGGATATCACCACCAATCCCACAGAAATACAAACTACCCTGAGAGAATACTATAAATACCTCTACGTCTAATATCCAGAATCTACAAGGAACTTAAACAAATTTACACACACAAAAAAACAACCCCACCAAAAAGTGGGCAAAGGATATGAACAGACACTTCTCAAAAGAAGACATTTATGCAGCCAACAAACATGAAAAAAAGCTCACCATCACTGGTCATTAAAGTAATGAAAATCAAAACCACAATGAAATACCATCTCATGACAGAATGGTGATCATTAAAAAGTCAGGAAACAACAGATGCTGGAGAGGATGTGGAAAAATGGGAATGCTTTTACACTGTTGATGGGAGGGTAAATTAGTTCAACCATTGTGGAATACAGTGTGGCAATTCCTCAAGGATCTAGAACTAGAAATACCATTTG
>NW_012101770.1:31863-33835 GCF_000951045.1 Mandrillus leucophaeus
ATAAAAACTAATAAAGAAGAAAAAAAGAATCAATTAGACACAATAAAAGATGATAAAGGGGATATCACCACCAATCCCACAGAAATACAAACTACCCTGAGAGAATACTATAAATACCTCTACGTCTAATATCCAGAATCTACAAGGAACTTAAACAAATTTACACACACAAAAAAACAACCCCACCAAAAAGTGGGCAAAGGATATGAACAGACACTTCTCAAAAGAAGACATTTATGCAGCCAACAAACATGAAAAAAAGCTCACCATCACTGGTCATTAAAGTAATGAAAATCAAAACCACAATGAAATACCATCTCATGACAGAATGGTGATCATTAAAAAGTCAGGAAACAACAGATGCTGGAGAGGATGTGGAAAAATGGGAATGCTTTTACACTGTTGATGGGAGGGTAAATTAGTTCAACCATTGTGGAATACAGTGTGGCAATTCCTCAAGGATCTAGAACTAGAAATACCATTTGACCCAGCAATCCCATTACTGGGTATATACCCAAAGGATTATAAATCATGCTACTATAAAGACACATGCACGTGTATGTTTACTGTGACACTATTCACAATAGGAAAGACTTGGAACCAACCCAAATGTCCATTAGGCTGGATTAAGAAAATGTGGCACATACACGCTATGGAATACTATGCAGCCGTAAGAAAGGATGAGTTCATGTCCTTTGCAGGGACATAGATGAAGCTGGAAACCACCATTCTACGCAAACTATCAGGACAGAAAACCAAACACCGCATGTTCTAACTCATAGGTAGGAGTTGAATGACGAGAACAATACATGGACACAGGGTGGGGAACATCATACACTGGGGCCTTTCCGGGGGTAAGGAGCTGGGGAGGCATAGCATTAGGATAAATACTTAATATAAAAGACAAGTTGATGGGTGCAGCAAACCAACATGGCACATGTATACCTATATAACAATTCTGTACATTGTGCACATGTACCCTAGAACTTAAAGCATAATAATAAAAAAAAATGATGACACAATGCCACAGGCTGTAATTTCTTTACAGACATATAAATTTGACAGAAATATACCAAACAAAATGCTTGAGAAATACAAAAAGCAATTAAGCATTTGCAACACTACAAGTGAGCAAAATGCCAAGAACTATAGAGAAGTAGAAAAAAAGTATATTATATTTACCCACCACAGCCATTCTTCATCCCCAATACAACACGGTGCCTTTAAATATAAACTCCCAACTCCTGGCTTCTCCTTCTAAAAGTAAACAAAATAGTGCTACATGTGTCCATGTTTTTGGCTTTTCACAGCCTTGCCAAAGATTAATTTCTATGTTCCATGAGAGAGCTAAAAGAAATGGTGGTATACTTTGAATGACAGTTTGGGTCAGCTGAGGTAAATGACTGTGACAAGAGAAAAAAGACTTCAGTACCATAGACAGACAATGGGTATAGAAAGTGATTATAGGATCTCAGTAAGACACATGGGAATCTTCTTTAACTGAAAAACAAACACACAAGCCCAGGGAAGACACATCCATAGAACAGGTTTGAGAGACTCCAAGAATTTCTAGCCTAAAAACCTGGTGCTGGGTCGGGCACAGTGACTTACGCCTGTAACACCAGCACTTTGGGAGGCTGAGGCGGGCAGACAACCAGGTCAGGAGATCCAGATCATCCTGGCAAACACGATGAAACCCTGTCTCTACTGAAAATACAGAAAAGTAGCCGGGTGTGGTGGTAGGCACCTGTAGTCTCAGCTACTTGGAAGGCTGAGGTAGGAGAATGGCATGAACCCAGGAGGCAGAGCTTGCAGTGAGCTGAGATCACTCCACTGCACTACAGCCTGGGCGACAGAACGAGACTCTACCTCAAAAAACAAAAATAAATAAATAAATAAAATAAAATAAATAAATAAAACCTGGTGCCATATTGCCCTAGGTCAAAGCCACTTCATAAATATTTTGACATTT
>NW_012101770.1:34560-36717 GCF_000951045.1 Mandrillus leucophaeus
GTACTAAAAAAAAGGGCCAAATTATGTAAAAATATGTAACTCTCTGAAAAAGATATGCACATACACAACTATAAAAATGTATAGTATTATTGTCATGGTTCAAAAAACACTTTGAATTACACTCTAAAATTTAAGACATGTTTCTGCTAGTCCTTGATTTATGAAACAAACCGAAAAAAAGAAATGAAATTAGAAAGATAAAAGCATAAAAACTATTTAAAAATTTTGTTAATGTATATGCAATACAGTATTAGTGACATTGATAACAAAGATGAGGGCAGATATAATAACTTTAAGAGACTTTCTGTAATCCCCATGTTAACCACATAGAAAATACCTATAGACAAATAAAAAGTTAACTAAGAGTAAAGGCATGTCACTAAAATATCAACAAGATAGTACACAAAGAAAGAGAGATAGAGACAAAATAGCTAAAAGAGTCATATAAAACAACAGAACGGTAATAGTAAGTTCTTTTTTTCAGAAAAATTATTTAAATATTCCTGTACTAAACTTCCTAATCAAAATACACATACTGAAGAAAAGGAATTTTAGAAAATTAAAAAAAAAGAAAACAAGATCTAACTATGTCATGTCTCCAAAAGACTCACTTCAGATTCAATTTAAAAAATAGTCTGAAAAGAAAAAACATTCCATACAAGCGCTAACCAGATGAGAGGAGGGGCAATAATTAAGACAAAAAGTGTCACATTTCATTTAATATACTTTTAAGTCAATATTCACAATAGTTAGGTAGGATATGAAATTATAGGAGAGTTCAATAACTGAGAACATACAAATATATAAATGTATCTGACATTAATTTTCCCAAACACAAAGAAAACATTGACAGAATTGGAGCAAAAAATAGAAAGCAATGTAATAATGGTAGGATACTTCAATATCTCACTTTCAGTAATGAATAATAAAGCAAGACAAAATATTAATAAGGGAACAAGAAACTTCAATGTACTATGAAACAATTACACCTAACAAATGCAGACAGAGAGCAGAATACATTTTTAATAGCTCATGAAACATTTTTCTAGATAGACCACCAGTGACACCACAAGTCTTAACAAATTAAAATTAAAATGTCAGACTATTATTTAGAGCCCAAATGGAATGAAACTAGAAATCAGTAGTAACAGAAGGAAAAGTGAAAAATTTACAAACTATGGAAACTGAAAATCATATTCTTGAGCATACTCTTGTTCAAGGGCTGGAAGACATAATATTGTGAAAATGTCTATACTGCCCAAAGTGACCCACACACTCAACACAACCCTTCATTTTCAACTTTACCTCTCTGAAAATAGAAAACAAAGCCCACAAAATTATACGAAATTTTAAGGGACCATGAAAAAGTCTGACAATCTTAAAAAAGAAGAAAAATATTGGAGGTATTATACTTAATAATCTGCAAACACAAAATAAAGCTATAATAAACAAGGCACTTCAGTACTGGTATAAAGGCAGAACACCAAAGCAATGAAGCAGAATGCAGCACAGATATAAACTCTTCACATATGGTTAAGTGAGTTATTCACACAGTTTATTGAAGCATTATCCACAAAAGCCAATATGTGAATGCAATCTTGTACCAAAAATAGGGACAAATATAATTTAAAATATAAAGAAAATGAAATATTACTCAGTATTTAAAAAGCAGTACATTTTCTAATATCTACCATAAAGACAAATTTTAAAGACATTATGCTAAATTTAATAAGCCAGCCACACACACAAAAATATTGTATGAAAATACTTATATGGAATATCTAAAGTAGTTACATCCTTAAAAAGAGAAAATAGAATGATGTTTTTAAATGGTCAGTCAATGGGGAAAATTAGTGGATGCATGTGTATAACATTTTTTTTGCAAAAATAAAAATGTTCTAGAGAGGTTGCTAACAATATACTTAATACAAATAAACTATACAATTGAAAATATGAAAGATTATAAATTTTAATATGTATTTTTTACAATTAAAAAAACAATCATTGACCACCAACCAAAGAAAGCCAATATACAAGTCATAAAATAGGGGCAAAATTTATACAAGCAAAGAAACACACAAATAATTATACTGACAATAGATACATGGCTAATTCATATCTGGCTTCTGTCCAAACATTGTCTTAATGTGTACAGAG
>NW_012101770.1:41692-42195 GCF_000951045.1 Mandrillus leucophaeus
AACTATAAAAATGTATAGTATTATTGTCATGGTTCAAAAAACACTTTGAATTACACTCTAAAATTTAAGACATGTTTCTGCTAGTCCTTGATTTAGGAAACAAACCGAAAAAAAGAAATGAAATTAGAAAGATAAAAGCATAAAAACTATTTAAAAAAATTGTTAATGTATATGCAATACAGTATTAGTGACACTGATAACAAAGATGAGGGCAGATATAATAACTTCAAGAGACTTTCTGTAATCCCCATGTTAACCACATAGAAAATACCTATAGAGAAATAAAAAGTTAACTAGGAGTAAAGGCATGTCACTAAAATATCAACAAGATAGTACACAAAGAAAGAGAGATAGAGACAAAATAGCTAAAAGAGCCATATAAAACAATAGAACGGTAATAGTAAGTTCTTTTTTCAGAAAAATTATTTAAATATTCCTGTACTAAACTTCCTAATCAAAATACACATACTGAAGAAAAGGAATTTTAGAAAATTAAAAAAAAA
>NW_012101770.1:43295-45135 GCF_000951045.1 Mandrillus leucophaeus
TTTTTTTTGCAAAAATAAAAATGTTCTAGAGAGGTTGCTAACAATATACTTAATACAAATAAACTATACAATTGAAAATATGAAAGATTATAAATTTTAATATGTATTTTTTACAATTAAAAAAACAATCATTGACCACCAACCAAAGAAAGCCAATATACAAGTCATAAAATAGGGGCAAAATTTATACAAGCAAAGAAACACACAAATAATTATACTGACAATAGATACATGGCTAATTCATATCTGGCTTCTGTCCAAACATTGTCTTAATGTGTACAGAGCTGAATATTGGCATATAAAATTTTATTTAAAAATGTATTTATAAATAAATAAAAACAAAAACACAATGTGACATAGTCTGCTCTAAAATATGAAACACAGGAATGTAAAAACGCAGAATTTTTTTAAATTTTTTCCAAATGGAGTCTCTGTCACCCAGGCTGGAGTGCAGTTGCATAATCTTGGCTCACTGCAACATCCACCTCGCGAGTTCAAGTGATTCCTCTGCCTTAGCCTCCTGAGTAGCTGTGATTACAAGTGTGGGCCACCACACCCGGCTAATTTTTGCATTTTTAGTAGAGATGGGGTTTCACCAGGCTGGTCTTGAACTCCTGACCTCAAGTGAACCACCTGCTTCAGCTGCCCAAAGTGCTGGGATTACAGACATGAGCCACCGCGCCCGGCCCAGAGCAAAATTTAACAAAAAAAAATTGAATAAACATGGTGTACTACTAAAAAATAATTCTAGATAGCTACAATTTTCAACTATGACTGCACATTCATAAAGAGCACATATTTTGGTGTTTTGTTTTCATTTTTAAATTTCAACTTTTACTTTAGATTCATGCGTAGCTTTGTTCCATGGGTATATTATGTACTGCTAAGCTTTGGGTACTACTGCTACTCAGGTAGTGAGCACAGTACCCAATAGGTAGCATTTCAGTCCTGGTCTCCTTCTATCCCTTCCTCCTCTAGTGGTCCTCAGTGTTTATTGTTTTCATCTTTTTGTTTATGTATACCTAGTATTTAGCTCTCACTTATAAGTAAGAACATGCATTATTTGGTTTTCTGTTTCTGCATTAATTTACTTAGGATAATGGCCTCCAGCTGCATCAACGTTGCTACAAAGAAGATAAATCTGTCCTGTTTTTATGGCTATGCAGTATTTCATGGTGTATAAATACCACATTTTCTTTTTCCAATTCACCACTAATGGGAACCTAGATTGATTCCATGTCTTTGCTATTGAAGGCCATGAAGCTTGAATCATTAGTGCACAATAAAAGCAATAACATTTCATAGAAAATGCATTATTATCATTCATAAATACTTTGATAGGAAAATTTGAAGAACTTAAATAGTACTGAAGAATCTTCTTTAGTATGTCATTATTATTTTGATGCTATTTTTACACAAAATGTAAAGGTTATAATGCAACCTTTGGAAGCAAAGCAAACTATTACATTTCTAAATAATATGAACAACATAAATACTGTACAATATGGTATGAAACACTAATATACAAAATGAACAATTAGAAACAAATGTATACGATCATTTAGATTGTATAGTTTGAGAAAAGTGAATGAAAATGCTAATGACTTTGTATTCAGTAAATTTAAACATATAAAAGATTTTAATGAATGTGCGGTGCCTATTATTTAATTCACTTTTTATATAACATATACATTCAAGCACATTGCTTCAGAACTTGTGAAATTAAAGCAAAGTTAGCATACAGCAAATCAGAAAATAAAAAGGAAAAATATAAGACACAGTCCTAGTAATCTTCATAATAAAGAAGATAAAATTATAGAATAATAGTTATTAAAAAATA
>NW_012101770.1:45437-47584 GCF_000951045.1 Mandrillus leucophaeus
GCTCACTGCAACCTCTGCTTCCTGGGTTCAAGCAATTCTCCTGCCTCAGCCTCCTCCTGAGTAGCTGGGATTACAGGTGCACGCCACCACATCCAGCAAATTTTTGTTATTTAGTAGAAAGGGGGTTTCCAATACAAGGGTTCATTGTGTCATTTTTAATTACATTTTTAATGCTTCTGTTTTAACTAGTACTGGCAGTCCTAGGTAGAACAATTAGGCAGGAAAATTTTTGAAAAGACATCAAGAGCCAAGTGCAGTGGCTCATGTCTGTAATCCCAGCACTTTGAGAGACTGAGGTGGGAGGATCAAGCTTAGTAATTTGAGACTTGCCTGGGCAATTTAGTGAGATTCCATCTCTACAAAACTTTAATATATTAGCCAGGTGTGGGAAATGCACACCTGTAGTGTCAGATGCTTGGGAGGCTGAGGTAGGAGAACTGCTTGAGCCTAAGGGTTAAGGCTGCAATGAGCCACGATTACACCACTGCACACTAGCCTGAGTGACAGAATGTGACCCTGTCTCAAAGGGAAAAAGGAAAAAACAAGGCATCCAAACTGAAAAGAAAGCAGTAAAAATGTCACTGTCTTTCGGTGGCATTATCTTATCTATAGTAAACCATGAATAGTACGCCAAAAGACTGTGTCAGCTAATAAACACTCAGTAAATTACAGAAATACGAAATTAACAAACAAATAATTTGTGTTTCCACTAACAACAAACTGTCAAATGAAAAAGAAAAAATAATAATCTCATTGAAATAGCACCAAAATAATAAATTTCTTAGCAATATATTTAAACAAGGTGAAAAATCTTTATATTGAAATATTTAAGATAATAAAAAATTGACAACACAAATAAATGCAAAAATATTTCATGTTTATGGGTTTAAAAAATCATTAAAGTATCATATTATTTAAAGTAATCTAGAGATTCAATACATGCCCTATCAAAATTCCAGTAAATTTTTTTAAAGTAATAGAAAATGCAATCCTGAAATTTATATAAAACTACCAGAGACTTGCTTTGAATAGCCAAGGCAGTTTTGAGGAATAAGAACAAAGCAGGGGGCATTATACTTTGATTTCAAACTACATTTGAAGACTATTGTAATATAAACAGGATGGTCTGTGCATACAAATGCATACCACAATCAGTGGAGCAGAATGGAGAGCCCAAAACAAATCCATTCATCTAAGATCAAATTATCTTTGACACTGAGGCACTGAGAATACACAATGCAGAAAATACAGTCTCTTCCATACTTGCTGCTGGGAAAACTGAATCCTCACAAGTAAAAATGTAAAATCAGACAATTTTTCTGACACTATACTTGAAAATTAAATATAAAATAAAGATTCTAATTATGTAAGACATAAATCCTTAAAAACTTTTAAAGAAAACATATGAACAAACCTTAATATTGGTCTGGAAAATTAATTTTTGGATAAAACAGCAAAAGTACAACAATAAAAGCAAATACAAACAAGTTAGACTGCATCAAACTAAAAAGCTTCTGCACAACCAAGAGAACAATAAAATAAGAAAACCATATCTGATAAGTTGTTAGTATCCAAAATATTTAAGAAACTCATACAAATCAAAGGCAGAAATTATAATAATAATGGTAATAATAATAAGATAAAAAATAAGCCAAAGACTAAATAGATGATTTTCAATGAAAGCATACAGTTGGCCAACAGGTATAAGGAAGGTGCTCAATATCACCAACCTGGCAGTTGCAAATTAAAACCATGGTGAGATATTACTTCACACACATTAGAATTGCTAATATCAAAAAGAAAAGTTATAACAAGTATTATATATATTTTTTAAAAATACCGTACACTTTTCATGATTTGTAATTTTTTAGAGTCATAATGAAAACCACTATAAAGATTCTTAAAAAAATTGAACAGTACTACTATACAACCCAGCTATCTCATTTCTGCATATACAATAAATTTAGTATCTCAAATAAACATCTACACCTCCACGTTCCTTGAATCAAACAATTGCCAAGATATGAAACAAACCTAAAATGTTTGTGGACACTAACTGGATAAAGAAAACATGGTATGTATAGTGAATAGAATATTATTCAGCTATAAAATAATAAAATCTTGCCATTTTGACAACATGGATGGAC
>NW_012101770.1:47849-52072 GCF_000951045.1 Mandrillus leucophaeus
ATAAAGATGGCTGCTAGGGCCTGGCTGGAGGTGAGGAAAATGAGATGTTGTTCAAATGATACAAACTTTTAATTTTAATTATAAAACAAATAAGTTACAATGACAGCTTTATGACTGTAGTTAATAATACTCTTAAGTATGCTGAAAATCTGCTTACAGATCTTAATTGTTTTCACTACACAAAACTATGTAAGGTGATAGATGTGTTTGTTCATTAATTTGATTGTACTAACCATTTCACTATGTATATACATATAAAATCAATACATAGTGTACAATAAATATATACGTATTCAGTTATTATCTGTGAAAAGATCCACATGTTACACATACATATATACACGTGTGTGCATACATGTATGTGTATGTGTATATATATACACATATATGAATGACACAGTCCCAGTAAGCCTCATATTAAATAAGACAAAGTTGTAAAATGACAGTCATTTAAAAATAAAGTTTAAATTGAGTTTAATATATGCTCAGCAATGTGTTTAAGCTCCTCAATGACATAGTATGTTTGATAAATGTATGAAGTAGATACACTGAACTATATTACAGTTGAGGCATCTGGGGCACAGAAAGTTTAATTTACAAATATTAGTTTATATAAAAAGTATAACATTTTCAAGTAACATAATTTTATACTTTCTTATATTTAGGGAGATGCTTAGTGTTTTGATTAAATTACTGAGTATAAATTTCTATAAAATCACATTTGAAACCTCTGTAAGATAGAAAATTATAAAGCAACCGGGCATCTATAATCCTAGCCCTCTGGGAGGCTGAGGCGGGAGGATCATCTGAGGTCAGGAGTTCGAGACCAGCCTTACCAACATGAAGAAACCCTGTCTCTACTAAAAATACAAACAGCTGGGCATAGTGGCTCATGCCTGTAATCCCAACTACCTGGGAGGCTGAGGCAGGAGAATTGCTTGAACCTGGCAAGTGGAGGTTGTGGTAAGCCGAGATCGTGCCATTGCACTCCAGCCTGGGCAACAAGAGTGAAACTCTGTCTCAAAAACAAAAACAAAACAAAACAAAACAAAACAAAGAAAAGAAAGAAAGAAAGAAAATGCTGCCAAGCAGAATGTTTCTTTTTGTGGTGCTCCTGGGATTTCTGAACCACATCCCAGTATCACCAAAACTCTCATATATTTTAGACATTATCCAAAAAAAAAGAACCTTAAAAATTGTTTAACATAGTTTCTCAAAATACACGTATTACTATTTCTCCCAAAGCAATGGAAGAGCATTCATATCACACATTATTTTAAGTTATGAGTAAGACTTTCATTATCACTGTAAACTAAGAAACAAACGAAGAAACCATAACTGAAGAGGAAGTACAGTGCTTAGAAAGTTAATGAGAATGAGACAAAAGATGCCCTTATGTCAAATCAAGAGAAAGAAATGCAGGTTACTCAGAAAATATTTCCACTGTGAGAGAGCCTCTCAAACCATTTTTAAAAGTCTGGCTCCCTCCTTGACACTGGGAAGTCTCATTTGTGTCATTTGCTTCATTGCAGAGTTAATGGAAGCTAATAGTACATTGTCTCCTTCCTCACTGATATCCAAGGACCCAATCCCATCTCTAACAGGGATCTTGGGCATCCACAACTTCCCACGTTCAACAGCCTCAAAAGGAACATTTGTAATGTTGCAGGTCATATATTCATGGTAATAACTTTTCTTAGCTTATTAGATGCTGGGATGTAGAGAATGAAGAGAAGGCTCTGGTATCTAAAAAAGAAGTATTTCTCAGAGCCCCTTGACTATCGTAAGAAGAAAACAGGGGAAAGTAGTTAAAACAAACTGATTAGGCAAGACCATCACAAGTAGAGAAGTGAACATTTCAAGTTCTTCCCATGACATTTCAGAAGTCAAAGTGGACCCAGTCCCTGACCTGAGAGACATTCACCTCAGAATAAGACGGTTCTTCATTTTTCTCCTCCTTCTGTGTGATCCCGTTACGTGTGATAATCTGCACAAATTCCACCTGCATCTTGAAAATATGCCTTTGAAGCATCAGCAAAACTCCTTCCCCTATATCACCAAACCCACAGGCAGAAGGACCTAGAATTGCAGATAAAGTCTACCTTTTTCTGTCCTTTATCATTAAGAGTGGTTCAGAAACAATAAACTCAAATAAAAACCAAAATGTGATATTCCCCTTTCCAACACTCTGGTGTCCTCCTCTGCCAGAGACACCAGCAATTTCTGCTGCAGCAATGGGACTATGGACCACCCGGACCTGCCCGTCTCAGACCCAAAAAGAGCAGTCCCTATGATCTTCATTTGGAACTAAAGCTAAACTCACCTCTCGTGAATGTATCTGGAAGCATTCGTGGTTGACCCTGGGCTCACCTTAGCCTCACATGTGGCACTTAATTAAAACAACATGGCTGTAGAGGAGAAGTGGAGCAAGATGACTAAATAAAACCCTCTAACAATTATCTCCCTGATGGAACACCAAATGGAATGACTATCCAAATAAAAAGCATCTTTTTTTTTTTTTTTTTGAGGTGAAGTGTGCTCCATCACCCAGACTGGAGTGCAGTGGCGCAATCTCGCCTCACTGTAACCTCTGCCTCCCAGGTTCAAGCAATTCTCCTGTCTCAGCCTCCCGAGTAGCTGGGACTACAGGTGCATGCCACCACACCTGGCTAATTTTTGCTTGTATTTTTAGTAGAGACGGGGTTTCACCTTGTTAGCCAGGATGGTCTCAATGTCCTGAGCTTGTGATCCACCTGCCTTGGCCTCTCAAAGTGCTGAGATTACAGGTGTGAGCCACTGAGCCCAGCCAAGAAGCATCTTTATAAGAACCAAAACTCAAGAGAGTGATCATAGTACCCGGTTTTAACATCAAATGAAGGAAAGAGGAACTGAAGATGGTTTAAAAAAAAAAAAAAGCCTGGGATTGCCAGCAGCACCTCTCCTCCATTCCCTGGTAATCAGCTTTGCAAGAAGGGCAAACGCGTGTGCTTACAGAAGGAGGAGTGTAATGATGGTGAGACTTTGCGGTAAAACTCAGTGCTGCCTGTCATAGCAGAAAGCAACATGGAGCAGAGTTCAGTCAGTGGCCACAGACGGAACACTCAGAATAGCCCTAGTCAAAAAGTTAATTGTCCATTCTAGTGGTCAAAAATTGAGTTTCATGCAGCCCCTACACCATAGGTCAAAGCACTCTGGGGTCCTGAATAAACGTGAAAGGCAATCTAAGCCACAGGGACTGCAATTTCTGGGAAAATTCTGGTGCTTTACTAGGTTCAGTGTCAGAAAATCTGAAGTGCATGTGACCTTAGGAGATGCCAACAGGGATGGCCACGGACGTGCTTACATCACCCTTATCCCAGACACAGGCGGTGCAGCTCAAAGCTCCCAGAGAAACTTTGTCCTTCTACTTGAGGAGGGGGAAAGGAGAGTAAAGAAGACGTTGTCTTGCAATTTGGATACCATCTACGCCACAGTAGAATATGGCACCAGGAAAAATCCTGAGGCCCCCATTCCAGGACATAGCTCCTGGGGGGTGACAGTTCTAGACACATCTCAAGTCAGACGAGAACACAATGCCTTGAAGGGAAAAACCCAGTTCTGGCAAGATTCATCATCACCTGCTGACTGCAGAGTGCTTGAGCCTTGAATAAACATCAACGGTGACCAGAGAGTACTTGCTGCAGGCCTTGGGTGAGACCCAGTGCCGTGCGGAATTCAGGTATGGCCCAGTGCAATCCAAGCTGTGGCAGACACGTGGAGACACTTCTGCTTGAGGAAAACGAGAGACAGGAGTAAAGGGGACTTTGTTTTGAAGCTTGGTGACCAGTTCAGCCGTAGTGAGGACGAGTAACAAGGGCTCCTGAGGTCTCTGATTTTAGGCCTTGGCTCCTGGATGGCATTTCTGGAACCACCCTGGGCCAGAGGGGAGCTTACTACCCTGAAGCGAAAGATGCAGGCCTGGCAGAGTTCACTACAGCTGACAGAAGAGCCCTGTGTCTTTAACGAATATCAGCAGTAGCCTGGCAGTACTTGCTGTGGGCTTTGGGTGGTGGTGGCCACAGGGAGTGGCTCCCTATGCTTGAGAAAAGGAAGAGAATGGATGTTGTCTTATGGCTTCAATGCCAGTTAAGCCACAGCAGAATAGGGCACCAAGTAAATTTCTAAGGCTCCTGACTCCATGTTCTGGCTACCAGATGGCACTTTGTTACTTTCCAGCCCAGAGT
>NW_012101770.1:52284-58073 GCF_000951045.1 Mandrillus leucophaeus
AAAAAACATAGTTTTGCAACTTGAAGCCAGGTGTCTGCTGAATGCAGGTACCTACTGTCCAACAGAAACTGTGACATAGGTACTATCTTTTTTGCTATTTACATTTCAAAGCAATGGTTTCTAGATCCTAGTGAAAGACATTTCTAAGTTAAAAAGTCTGCCAAAGTCCTATTTAGTTATTAAAATGATTTACATATATTGCAAAGAGACAGAGAAAAAATTTACATATCAAAGTTTTCTAAATTAAATCCTTCAAGGAAAAGGAGAGCAAAATCTATTTTTTTATTTTCAAGTTGGAGTATTATATCTGTTATTTCTAATTTGTACTTGCCCTTACAACAGCCAGGTCTAAGGCTATAACCTTGAACTCATGGACATCTGAATTCCAGTAGGCATTGGAATCAGGCACCTGAGGAGTAGTGGCAGGTACAATGTGTGCACATGAAAGAGGATTTGGTCAGGAAGTAAATTAAGGCAGAAGAGAGAAAGATGCTGTGAAGGACTGTCAATCTGAAATAACCAAAAGGCTCAAAATCCAGTTTTCGAGTTTATTCAAGTAAAAAGCTAGGAATAGTCATCCAGGAGACAAAGGCTCTATCTAGAGAAATGGGGTCAGTGCTCTTTAGGTCAAAGTTAAGTTCTTGCTTCTACAGGCAAAAAAAAAAGTATAATTTAACAAGATTATCACATTTTCTATATAAGTCTGGTTTAAGATTTACAATGAATTAATCAGTTATAGTCGATTTTTCCTACTTCTTGTTTTTGTTTTTCTTACATCTGGATTTCATTTTCTTTTCAACCTAAGAGAGTGTTTAACATTCCATCTTAAGACAATGTAATGGCCATAGGTAAGAAGGAGGTTGAGCAATAATGAAAATCAATAGTGAAGGGAAGAGGTCTTGCACGGGGCACTTCAGCTGTTTACAACACTTTACAAAAGAATGTAGATGTGGAAATAGGTATAATTCATAAACAGAAAAACAAAGGTTACAGCTGCCTTGGTTACTGCTGCCTGTCATATGACCCAGATCTTTTATTCACATTCCTTTATGGCTCAGAATAATTTAGAGTATCAAACAACTTACATTTTGAATTAGTTTCACAGCACTCATGGGCCGGAAATAGTGCAGAGTTAGTGGACGAACTAACTTGTGCTACATATATTGGCCTAGAAGGGGTTATGCTCTGGCTTATTTATTTGTCCATGCAGGTAGAGGAGACTATGATCAAGTGACTCAGAAGCCCAGCTGAGTAAATGGACCAGGTTGTTGCCACAGATTCAGGGTCTGGGGACAGGAATAAGCCAATTGTGTTTGACTGAAAACTCTAGGAGCAAACGTAAAGTGAATACAATTCGTTGGTGTGGAGCCTGGTCCTAAGAGAGGTGTGAGCACATTATTATCTAGTGTGCTTGTGTGCACACGGGCAGAATCACATGGTGGTGGCTAAATGGGGGGAGGTCTGCCCTCAGAATAGATTCCCTATGTGTCCACAGTTCCTTTTGACCTTGGGAGAAACATGGAATCACAGAACAATCTAAAGTGTGGCAGTCTGTGTGCAGTAGAACAGAACTTCCCTTTTTTGAGACACCTGGGGTCTCCCTCCAGCCCAGGGCCTGCCTGACTCGTGTGGAGTGATTCACAGGCAGACACATGCCCTTGGCTCCTCTGATGTTATTTGCTGGAGATACTTGATCCAAGTGTCAGAAACATAAAAAAAAACAAAATGTTCCCTTTTGTTTTGGGTAACTCAAGACATATTGTCAAAAATTACTATAGCATGAGAATAAAAGTATTTTCATTCTAGCTTTGTTTGAAAATGAACAAATCAGCAACAATGGATGTGCACTGGGAATAGATGGAAAAGCCTTTGACAATGATGCCATGAATTCATATTGTATAATGCGTAAGTAATAGAGCAAACTATAACTCCATTAAGATCAGGTTCTGTTTGTGTGTTGTGTGTGTTTTCTATAAATTATTGAACCACAAATACCACCACTTTTAGGTATTTATATTTTTTGTACATTTTAAAATCAACTTTTATTTGAAGCTCTGAGGTACATGTGCAGGATGTACAGGTTTGTTACATGGGTAAACATGTGCCATGGTGGTTTGATGCACAGATCAAACCATCACCCAGGTATTAAGGCCAGCACCCATTAGCTGTTCTTCCTGATGTTCTCTCTCCCACTGACCCCCAACAGGTCCCAGTATGTGTTGTTCTCCTCATGTGTCCACATGTTCTCATTGTTCAGCTTTTACTTGTGAGAACATGTGTTTAGTTTTCTGTTCCTGCTTTAGTTTGCTAAGGATAATGACTTCCAGTTCCATCCACGTTTCTGCAAAGAACATGATCTTGTTCCTTTTTATGGCTGCATAGTATTCCATGGTGTATATGTACCACATTTTCTTTATCCAGTCTACTGTTGATGGACATTTGGGCTGACTCCATGTCTTGGCTATTGTGAATAGTATTTTTTAAAAATTTTTACAACAGTGTATTGCTTAAGGTAAATCGAAAAAAATACTTATTAAAAATATACTTTGATTGTCAGGAGTGGTGGCATGCAACTGTAATCCCAGCTACTCGGGAAGCTGAGACAGAAGAACAGCTTGAACCCAGGAGGTCGAGGTTGTAGGAAGCCGAGATGGCACCACTGCACTCCAGCCTGGGAGACAGTGAGACTGTCTCAGAAAAATGAATAAACATACATGTATATATATACTTTGAGAGCACTGACTCTATTGAAATGTAATCCCAGGTGTTTCATGCTCAACAAACGACTGTAGTTTAATATGTGTTGTAAATAATTCCTCTTCGTTGGCTTTGTTTCAAAATTTTTTAGCTGGTACTTTTAAAGAAAATGTTTAGTAGTCCAAATGAGTGCCCATAATATGGTAAACATTATGGGAGATTTCAAATAAGTAAATAATCACAGAATTCACATTTTGAGGAAAATCTCACAGCAATAATTGGTTAGAATTTACATAAAGGCAGATGTCTCTATACAAACACATAAGACAAACAGAAGCAGAGCACAGCTGCAGTTTGCACCAGGCAAGGTAAGGAGAAAAGGGCGGAGGTAAAGTAGGGAATCCTGAGGAAGAGTGTGCTTAGGGACTGTTAAGTTGAAGTTGCCCTAGAAAGGCCTTACTAAGAATTAGGAGGTTTTAATAATTAAGAAATAGAGAGTGACTAAATAGTTTTCCAAACAGTAAACAGAAAGATGTACATTAAATTTTTTTGCAGGATTAAAACATTGCCAGGCCTACTAAATAAATTATTAAATCCATTCCAATAATTGCCATATTCTTATTACTGTTATCTCAGTTAACTGCACTGATAAATATTTTAACTTCCAAGTCAGGGTATTTCTTCTATCTTTCAAGATGCTAAACAATAAAATAAATCATGTGCTATTATTATTGTTTTATTTATTTATTTTGGAGACGGAGTCTCGCTTTGTCACCCAGGCTGGAGTGCAATCTCACAATCTCAGCTCACTGCAACCTCTGCCTCCCAGGTCCAAGCGATTCTCCTGCCTCAGGTTCCCGAGTAGCTGAGATTACAGGTGCCCGCCACCACGTCCAGCTAATTTTTGTATTTTTAGTAGAGACAGGCCAGGCTGGTCTTGAATTCCTGACCTCAGGTGATCCACCCACCTCGGCCTCCCAAAGTGCTGGGATTACAGACTTGAGCCACTACAAAGAACATGTGTAACTAGTTAAAGTTGACTTTGTAGTTGTGAGGCTGAGCTTCAGGCCCTTCCTCAAGCCAACTTTTTTCTCTATTAAATGTCCTTTGTCACATTCTCAGACATAATTCTAGAAATGTCTAGATTTTCAATCCTGCTCACACCACATTTTGATGTCATATGTTACTATCTGAACACTTTTTACAACAGTGTCTTGCATATTGTATGCAGCATCATCAAACATGATTCCCCAGAAAACATACAAACATAATTTCTATTTGTGGATAATATAATATACCTAGAAACCCAAGAGATTCCACAAATACAAAGATATAGCATAGTGGTTGGATAGAAAATAAATGTATTAGTAAAATAAATATAAAAATTAATGTTCTATCATACTGAGATACCAATTAACACGCACATTAGAATGGCTAGTATTTAAAAAACAACAACATAACCCCTATAACAAAAATTGGTGTAAAGCATGAGGAGAAGTAAGAATGCTTTTTTTCTGCCTGTCCAAATGTAAACGGTGCAGCCACTATAGAAAACAGTCTGAACATTTCTTAAAAAAAAAACATAAAATGTATGTTGCATATTTAGAACGTAGAATTATATGATCCAGCTGTTCCACTACTAAATATATATCCAAAAGAATTAAAAGCAGGGGAGTGAAGAAATATTTGTATGCTTGTGATTATGGCAGCACTATTCACCATAGCCAAAAGATGGAAGCAACCCACATCTTCATCAATGAATAAATAGATAAACACGATGTGATATTTACATGCAATGGAACATTACTAAACCTTTAAAAGGAAAAAAAGTTCTGACCACATGCTGAAGCTTGAGGACACTATGCTAACTGAAATAAGCCAATTCCAAAAGAACAAATATTGTATGACTCCACTTATATAATGTACTTAGAATGGCAGAATTCACAGACAGAAAGTAGAATGGTGGTTATCAGACACAGTGCAGAATGGGAAATAAAGAAGTGTTGTTTAACAAGAGATACGGAGATGGATAACAAGAGTTATGGAAATAGATGGTGGTGATGGTTGCAAAACGATGTGAATGTACTTTAACATCACTTTATGTACACTTAATCATGAATTGAAATGATTAATTTTATGTTACGCATATTTTACCATAGTATAGTTTTTAATGATTTTCATACAGATTTCATACAGAAAACCAATAAAAATTTAACAAATATAATGAAGGAGAAGATGACATTACAAAAGCTACGATAAATACATTTAGGAGGAAATTTTCAAGAAATATGTAAAACTTTAAGAAAAACTTTAAAAGACTTTAAAAGACACAAAAATAACCTAAAATTTTTTGCAACATCCTAAAGACTTCAATTTTAACACGATTTCATGTATTCCACACAAGACAAAAAGTTGATGAATAAAGGCAGGTAGCTCATACATTTGAAAAATAATGGAAATTTACACTTGTCAAAAACCCCACAATATTCAGTGATGCTGTAAAAAACAAATACTCTTATGCAATCAAAGTAGAAGAGAATGTGCAAAATACCTAAACCTTAACTCTGGATCCTGGAAACCCAATTCTATGACTATACCATGTAATAGAGCTTTATAAATAGTAAAGTAATATTTAAAAAGTCATTCCCTGTGACTTTACTTGTCATAGCAAAAAACAGAAAGAGCAGCTATGCTCATTTATTGGACAAAGGGTGAAGAGTCCCATGCCACCATCATATTAGAACACTCAGCAGCCATGAAGATGAAGGGGAAAGCCCTCTGTGTGCCTTTATGGAGCCTTGGTCATGGTATATTGCAAAGGCTGTGTCAGTGAAAGAATGTAATTATATTAAGAAACATATTGGCCTCTACCCCAGCAAGCTCAATTCCTGAGGTTCTAAGCAACCTCATCTTTTTCTGCCGTTGAAAACAAACCTGAAGATGAATTTTCCTTTCAGAGCACAGACCAACCAGAAGCTAAGGTGTGCTTTCAGACAGGGGTGGGCATTGAGGGAAAGCTGCCCTTACATTCAGGGGAACCCGCATGACCCTCCTTGCAAGCAGAAGCCAGCCCAAAACAGCTACTTACTGAG
>NW_012101770.1:58170-61226 GCF_000951045.1 Mandrillus leucophaeus
CTTTTATTTGAAGCTCTGGGGTACATGTGCAGGATGTACAGGTTTGTTACATGGGTAAACATGTGCCATGGTGGTTTGATGCACAGATCAAACCATCACCCAGGTATTAAGGCCAGTACCCATTAGCTGTTCTTCCTAATATTCTCTCTCCCACTGACCCCCAGCAGGTCCCAGTGTATCTTGTTCCCCTCATGTGTCCACATGTTCTCATTGTTCAGCTTTTACTTGTGAGAACATGTGTTTGATTTTCTGTTCCTGCTTTAGTTTGCTAAGGATAATGACTTCCAGCTCCATCCACATTTCTGCAAAGAACATGATCTTGTTCCCTTTTATGGCTGCATAGTGTTCCATGGTGTATATGTACCACATTTTCTTCATCCAGTCTACTGTTGATGGACACTTGGGTTGACTCCATGTCTTGGCTATTGTGAATAATATTTTTTTTTATTTTTACAACAGTGTATTGCTTAAGGTAAACCGAAAAAAATACATTTTAAAAATATACTTTGATTGTCAGGAGTGGTGGCATGCAACTGTAATCCCAGCTACTCGGGAAGCTGAGGCAGGAGAACAGCTTGAACCCAGGAGGTCGAGGCTGTAGGAAGCCGAGATGGCACCACAGCACTCCAGTCTGGGAGACAGAATGAGACTGTCTCAGAAAAATGAATAAACATATATGTATATATATACTTTGAGAGCACTGACTCTATTGAAATGTAATCCCAGGTGTTTCATGCTCAACAAACAATGTGTTGTAAATAATTCCTCTTTGTTGGCTTTGTTTCAAAATTTTTTATCTGGTACTTTTAAAGAAAATGTTTATTAGTCCAAATGAGTGCTCATAATATGGTAAACATTATGGGAGATTTCAAATAAGTAAATAATCACAGAATTCACATTTTGAGGAAAATCTCACAGCAATAATTGGTTAGAATTTACATAAAGGCAGATGTCTCTATACAAACACTTAAGACAAACAGAAGCAGAGCACAGCTGCAGTTTGCACCACGCAAGGTAAGGAGAAAAGGGCGGAGGTAAAGCAGGGAATCCTGAGGAAGAGTGTGCTTAGGGACTGTTAAGTTGAAGTTGCCCTAGAAAGGCCTTACTAAGAATTAGGAGGTTTTAATAATTAAGAAATAGAGAGTGACTAAATAGTTTTGCAAACAGTAAACAGAAAGATGTACATTAAATTTTTTTGCGGGATTAAAACATTGCCAGGCCTACTAAATAAATTATTAAATCCATTCCAATAATTGCCATATTCTTATTACTGTTATCTCAGTTAACTGCACTGATAAATATTTTAACTTCCAAGTCAGGGTATTTCTTCTATCTTTCAAGATGCTAAACAATAAAATAAAGCATGTGCTATTATTATTGTTTTATTTATTTATTTTGGAGACGGAGTCTCGCTTTGTCACCCAGGCTGGAGTTCAATCTCACAATCTCAGCTCACTGTAACCTCTGCCTCCCAGGTCCAAGCGATTCTCCTGCCTCAGGTTCCTGAGTAGCTGAGATTACAGGTGCCCGCCACCACGTCCAGCTAATTTTTGTATTTTTAGTAGAGACAGGGTTTCACCATGCTGGCCAGGCTGGTCTTGAATTCCTGACCTCAGGTGATCCACCCACCTCGGCCTCCCAAAGTGCTAGGATTACAGACTTGAGCCACCACATCTGACCTCATGTGTTATTATTATTCCTGTTTCACAAATGAGATCTATGAGACACAAAGAACATGAGTAACTAGTTAAAGTTGACTTTGTAGTTGTGAGGCTGAGCTTCAGGCCCTTCCTCAAGCCAACTTTCTTCTCTATTAAATGTCCTTTGTCACATTCTCAGACATAATTCTAGAAATGTCTAGATTTTCAATCCTGCTCACACCACATTTTGATGTCATATGTTACTATCTGAACACTTTTTACAACAGTGTCTTGCATATTGTATGCAGCATCATCAAACATGATTCCCCAGAAAAAATACAAACATAATTTCTATTTGTAGATAATATCATATACCTAGAAACCCAAGAGATTCCACAAATACAAAGATATAGCATAGTGGTTTGATAGAAAATAAACGTATTAGTAAAATAAATATAAAAATTAATGTTCTATCATACTGAGATACCAATTAACACGCACATTAGAATGGCTAGTATTTAAAAAACAACATAACCCCTATAACAAAAATTGGTGTAAAGCATGAGGAGAAGTAAGAATGCTTTTTTTCTGCCTGTCCAAGTGTAAACGGTGCAGCCACTATAGAAAACAGTCTGAACATTTCTTAAAAAAAAACATAAAATGTATGTTGCATATTTAGAACATAGAATTATATGATCCAGCTGTTCCACTACTAAATATATATCCAAAAGAATTAAAAGCAGGGGAGTGAAGAAATATTTGTATGCTTGTGATTATGGCAGCACTATTCACCATAGCCAAAAGATGGAAGCAACCCATATCTTCATCAATGAATAAATAGATAAACACGATGTGATATTTACATGCAATGGAACATTACTAAACCTTTAAAAGGAAAAAAAGTTCTGACCACATGCTGAAGCTTGAGGACACTATGCTAACTGAAATAAGCCAATTCCAAAAGAACAAATATTGTATGACTCCACTTATATAATGTACTTAGAATGGCAGAATTCACAGACAGAAAGTAGAATGGTGATTATCAGACACAGTGCAGAATGGGAAATAAAGAAGTGTTGTTTAACAAGAGATACGGAGATGGATAACAAGAGTTATGGAAATAGATGGTGGTGATGGTTGCAAAACGATGTGAATGTACTTTAACATCACTTTATGTACACTTAATCATGAATTGAAATGATTAATTTTATGTTACACATATTTTACCATAGTATAGTTTTTAATGATTTTCATACAGATTTCATACAGAAAACCAATAAAAATTTAACAAATATAATGAAGGAGAAGATGACGTTACAAAAGCTACGATAAATACATTTAGGAGGAAATTTTCAAGAAATATGTAAAACTTTAAGAAAAACTTTAAAAGACTTTAAAAGACACAAAAATAACCTA
>NW_012101770.1:63736-63991 GCF_000951045.1 Mandrillus leucophaeus
TGGTGCACACTTGCAGTCCCAGATACTCTGGAGGCCAAGGTGAGATGATGGCTTGAGCCCAAGAGTTTAAACCCAGCCTGGACAACATAGTGAGACCCCCATATCTAAAAACAGTACACACAAAAAATAAAAAGATACAGATATTCCCTCATTCAGCCCAATGGGGAGGGGGAAAGCCCAGGTGGGGGGCTTAAGGCTGAGCTCTACTGGTTCCCAAGTCCCAGGCAGCAATTTCACTTCTGAGTCTGCCTCCCT
>NW_012101771.1:0-2137 GCF_000951045.1 Mandrillus leucophaeus
CCCTCCCCCAGCCTCGCTGCTGCCTTGCCGCTAGATCGCAGACTGCTGTGCTAGCAATGAGGGAGGCTTCGTTGGCGTGGGACCCTCCCGGCCAGGTGTGGGATATAATCTCCTGATGTGCCCGTTTGCTAAGACCCTTGGTAAAGCACAGTATTCGGGTAGGAGTTACCTGATTTTCCAGGTGTTGTGTGTCTCAGTTCCCCTGGCTAGGAAAAGCGATTCCCTTCCCCCTTGTGCTTCCCAGGCAAGGCGATGCCTCGCCCTGCTTCAGATCTCACTGGTTGGGCTGCAGCAGTTGACCAGCACCGATTGTCCGGCACTCCCTAGTGTGATGAACCCAGTACCTCAGTTGAAAATGCAGAAATCACCTGTCTTCTGTGTCGTTCGCACTGGGAGCTGGAGACTGGAGCTGTTCCTATTCGGCCATCTTGCTCCGCCCCCTCAATCTTTAAATTGCAATTGACTTCTAGACAAAACACCTACTTCTGCAAAGAACTTGCATGAATTTTTAATAAGTTGATAGTAATAATCATTAGTTATGTATATTAAATGATATATAAGTGTGTTCAATGTTGCTTTCCCATTATTAGAAAAGTACATATTGAGATACATAGGAGCTTTATAGTATATACGTGAATACACAGAAATACACACCCTGAAAATACAAAACATTGTCCATGTGAGTTAAAATGTTAACTATTTTGACTAATTATCCTATTCAGGAAAGTGTCTTAAAAATTTTTTCTAAACATCTTACAAAAAATTTAATCTCAAAATTTGAAATACATCCAAATAGGAGTTTTGGAATTAATAAAATACATTATCTTGTTTGAAAAATTTTCTGCTGCTAAATTTGTTACTTAATTTTTACAAGGTCCACTTATATTTATACTCCTTTTTAAAATAATCACAAAGTTAAGAATGGATTAAAATTAAATATTGGTGGTGAAACTTCAAAACTCTGGCCCTTCATCTTCTAAATTGGAAGTTGAGACTTAACTTCTGCCGTCTTTACAAAAGAAACAAACTTTCAATTTACTTTTAATTCATGTATTTACTTGCATAGATCACTCTTTGGCTGTGTTTTAAAGTGTACCACACTAAGGTGATCTATATTCATTAAGTTCATGCTCTCGTCTCCAATAATGGAGCTTGATTTTCTCTCATTTAATCAGATTTGTAAAATTTTGCAGACTAATTGAGGTAAACTGTGCAATTAAAAAACCAATTATATTTTACAATTGACCACATCTTTTATTGAAACCACTAATCCCCATAAGTTGTAGACTTATACATATAGCCATCAAAATTAAGTGTTATATATCAGCACTTTATTTATCTATCATGAATTATAAATGCCCAATCTAACTGATAGAACATAGAAATAATGAAAAAAGCTTGAATTGACAGCTTACTCATGATCTTCATCACTCTGGTAAGTATATTAACTTTTTCAATGGGTACTTAATGCACTGGTGTGTAATAAACTATACTAATTAACTGAAGTCAAAATAATACCATTCCACATAGCCAATTATTACACTATAAGAATTAGGTAACTCTTCAGCAGCAGTCAAAATGAAGACACTCATTGTATTTATTGTGCAATAAAGTCATAAGACAGCATTAACTCACTCATTTTAGAAGATACCTTACAAGAATCACCAGGTGACATACACATGTAATTTATATAATACAAATTATCATGATTATATAATATAATATTATTATCACTGCTATAGAACAAGACATAAAGACTATCTGATAGACTATTACTTAGAATAAATTTTGTACATGTATCTCTAAAGGAAATTTAAAGATTCTTCTACTTATTTACTTGACTATTAAAGAAGAATCAATCATGAATGGTTTCCTACACAGATTATTAGAATCCATGGTAAACATTTCGCCCTCTCTGTCTCTCTGTCTCTGTCTCTGTCTTTCTCTCTCTCTCACATACACACAGAGTAATTTAAATTCGTCAAAGAAATACTATTTTAATTACTAATCAAGAAAACTTCCAGCCTCCAAATAACTACAAACTGCTTTAAACAAAAAGGAAAGTTTACGACTATAATCCTACCCTATCCTAGCTAAATATTTAAGTGCAAGACAACCACCATTTGATGTGGGTTGG
>NW_012101771.1:4502-86118 GCF_000951045.1 Mandrillus leucophaeus
TGTGAGTTAAAATGTTAACTATTTTGACTAATTATCCTATTCAGGAAAGTGTCTTAAAAATTTTTTCTAAACATCTTACAAAAAATTTAATCTCAAAATTTGAAATACATCCAAATAGGAGTTTTGGAATTAATAAAATACATTATCTTGTTTGAAAAATTTTCTGCTGCTAAATTTGTTACTTAATTTTTACAAGGTCCACTTATATTTATACTCCTTTTTAAAATAATCACAAAGTTAAGAATGGATTAAAATTAAATATTGGTGGTGAAACTTCAAAACTCTGGCCCTTCATCTTCTAAATTGGAAGTTGAGACTTAACTTCTGCCGTCTTTACAAAAGAAACAAACTTTCAATTTACTTTTAATTCATGTATTTACTTGCATAGATCACTCTTTGGCTGTGTTTTAAAGTGTACCACACTAAGGTGATCTATATTCATTAAGTTCATGCTCTCGTCTCCAATAATGGAGCTTGATTTTCTCTCATTTAATCAGATTTGTAAAATTTTGCAGACTAATTGAGGTAAACTGTGCAATTAAAAAACCAATTATATTTTACAATTGACCACATCTTTTATTGAAACCACTAATCCCCATAAGTTGTAGACTTATACATATAGCCATCAAAATTAAGTGTTATATATCAGCACTTTATTTATCTATCATGAATTATAAATGCCCAATCTAACTGATAGAACATAGAAATAATGAAAAAAGCTTGAATTGACAGCTTACTCATGATCTTCATCACTCTGGTAAGTATATTAACTTTTTCAATGGGTACTTAATGCACTGGTGTGTAATAAACTATACTAATTAACTGAAGTCAAAATAATACCATTCCACATAGCCAATTATTACACTATAAGAATTAGGTAACTCTTCAGCAGCAGTCAAAATGAAGACACTCATTGTATTTATTGTGCAATAAAGTCATAAGACAGCATTAACTCACTCATTTTAGAAGATACCTTACAAGAATCACCAGGTGACATACACATGTAATTTATATAATACAAATTATCATGATTATATAATATAATATTATTATCACTGCTATAGAACAAGACATAAAGACTATCTGATAGACTATTACTTAGAATAAATTTTGTACATGTATCTCTAAAGGAAATTTAAAGATTCTTCTACTTATTTACTTGACTATTAAAGAAGAATCAATCATGAATGGTTTCCTACACAGATTATTAGAATCCATGGTAAACATTTCGCCCTCTCTGTCTCTCTGTCTCTGTCTCTGTCTTTCTCTCTCTCTCACATACACACAGAGTAATTTAAATTCGTCAAAGAAATACTATTTTAATTACTAATCAAGAAAACTTCCAGCCTCCAAATAACTACAAACTGCTTTAAACAAAAAGGAAAGTTTACGACTATAATCCTACCCTATCCTAGCTAAATATTTAAGTGCAAGACAACCACCATTTGATGTGGGTTGGGTCAGTTAACAAAATACTCTATTCTCACTAATTCTTCAGGTATATTGATGAAGAGTCTGATTCATTATGTGAAATATAATTAAGCTTTCACAGAGATACAGTTATTTCAAATAAACATCAAGGTTCATTTTAAAGTCTACTTTGTAAAAAATATGCATTCCTTTGGATTTTCCTATGAGTAAACTCAGGTTTTTTTTAAATCAGAAAACATAAAATTATAAATTTTGATTGAAAGTTAAAGTTTTTCATTTATTTATTTATATTTATTTGGATGTGATTGTAATGATGGTTAATTTTTCACTTTTACACTCTAGAGCTGTGGTGTCCAATAGAGTAGCCACTAGCCATCTGTGACTATTTCCATTTAAATGAATTAATATTAAAATAAATTACAAATTCATTTCCTTGGTCACACTAAACACACTTTAGTCGCTCAATGACAGGTAATAAGAAATATTTCCATTCTCTCAGAGAGTTTTTTTGAGCAATGTCACTCCAGAAGCACCACAAAGAGTAAAAAGATTATAAGCTTGGGCGGTTAGCACTTTGAAGTAACATAACCAAGATTCAAACCCAGGCATATCTCTGGTGTCTCTGCTTTCCCCATTAGCCAACTAGTTTTACGAAAATTTATAACACTTACTAAAAATTATATTTGGCCCAACTCTGTAGCTATGGAGAACAATGCAGAAATCATTTAAAAGTAGATTAGGCAGTAAGTTTAGATTAATTTATATTTAACTAATAATGATGGTAGTTACATGTAAGTCTGGACTCAGCCTACTTTCAAAAATAATTTGGAACTATTAATTACACTATAAAGTCTAAATATCTAGCATCTTATTGGAACATTTATCATTTAACTCATTAATTGTTTTCAAATTTCACCTTGCTGTTCAGCCAGGAGAAAAATGATTTTTGTAATATTATGGTCAAACACAAATGGGACAGGAGAACTGTATGCTCTGAAACCAGATCCTTGAATTTCTTTTCAAAATAGCTATAATGTGCTTAGAAAATACTCAGAAAATGAGATTATTTTACAAAACATCTGTCAAAGGATCTAAAGTTCCAAAGAATTGTAATCGTATTGTGGCTGATCTGATCTGAAATCTTCACATTATCTTTCCAGCCTGGCCATAAATTCCTGTTTCCTACATCTAGTAGGTCTAGGAATCTTTCCAGTGTCCACAATGGGACAAAATTATTCCACTCATTCTGTTCACAGTTTGTAATTATTTTTTATTTGGTCTTATTATTTTACAACTATTTTAAACAGAACTTTAACCTTAAAATAATTTTCTTTTTGCCTAGCATCTGCAGCTACATTCAACACTGGCTCCTGGAACCACCCCCTCTGCCCTAACCCCATCTCCTCCTTCTGCTCTATAGGTCCCCCTCATTATGCAAGAAGTCAGACATTGACTTTAGAATCAATGCTTTCTTCAAATGTCTTCTAAACCACAAACTGTCAATACCTATATAACATGCATATACCTAATCAGTGTATTTGTTGAATACACATTGTTGGTTGAATCAGTTAGTGGATTAGAAAATCAATTCAGTGATAAGTTTGAAAAAATAGTAAACATCATGATGCAATATAGACAAAACTCTTTTGGTAAAAATGTCATGGCAAGCAATAGTGAATGAAGACAAAACTGAGTCAATTCAGTAATAAGTGGAGGATATTATTTTTATTATAATAAAAATTCATTTGCCTATATTCTAACATTTCTCTTTCATCTGCTAATGATACTCATAATTTTATTTTTCTGATTATGTTTTTGTCAACCATCAATAATCTATTTCTCTGATAAATATGAAATATAATTTCTCAGAAAGAGTAGTTTTGAGATATGGGAAAGGAAAAGCCTAAATCAGAGCATAGACCACATAACTGAGCAAAAGATATAGGCTAGAATGATAAGTAAATTTGTGGCACAATTATAAGTTCAACTGCTGTATTTACTCAATGCGCCCAAATGCCAGTAGTAATCCTAAAGCTATCAAAATATAAATTTTAGGTTAACCGACTCATTAGCAAGCTCTATATTATTTACACTGCAGCATGGAGATAAATGAGGTCAGTGCTATGTGAAATGCTATCATAAGCCTGGAGAAAGAAAGGTCTGCAAACTGCCAAATACTATCAAGAATGTGACAATTTCCTGATGTTTTTGAACACTGTAGTATGCTTATCGGTAAAACATCCTGGGAAATGTATTTTTTTGCAGAAACATACAATTCTTGACATTACTGATGAAAATCCCTTTACATTATTACCGTGATTCTACTTGTTAAGCCTTATCATTTGTCAACTTGTAAGCAAATGTAGATTTGATGATTTCAGCTGTCATGGTTTCTTGCCAAGACTGCAAAACTGCAAACAGACTTACAGGAAATTTCTAACCACTAGAAGAAGAGATAAATGTCCAGAGCACCAGTTTTCACAATAGCCAGCTACCAGCTCCACCCCATTATCAACTACAAAAACTTCTAAAGTAGCAATAGAAGAAGTGTTTTTAGGATCCCTCAGAACAAGTTAAAAGAATGGCAACTGTACACTATCAGTTAACTAGCAGGGCCTTTACAATGCTACACTAAAGTACAGAACTAGTCTCATCATGATGCAGCCATTAACAGAAATTGAGTTAACAGAACCTTTAAAAATTAGCAACATTGAGACTTCACTTTACAAATTTGGAAAATGTATTTGCTTAACCAAGAGTTCCTGCTATTTTCACATGAACTGACAGAAAAACATCCTAGTGTAATCACTGGTTCTCATAGTCAACTTAGAGTGTAGGAAAAATTATTCCCAGTGCAATGGGCCATTTAGGACTATTTGGTTGGAGAAAAAGACAGGAAACACTGATGTATTCCAGGGACTCAACTAATGCATAAAAACCCACATAAACTTACGGTAAAGAGATGTAAAAAGATATTCCATGCAAATGGAAACCAAAAGTGAGCAGGTGTAGCTATTTTTATATCAGATTAAACAAACATTAAAGCAACAATGTTAAAAAAGACAAAGAGACACATCACACAAGGATAAAAGAATCAGTCCAACAGGAAAATATCATAATCCTAAATATATATGCACCTAACATGGGAGCTCCCAAATTTATAAAACAAGTATTACTAGACATAAGAAATGAGATACACAGCAAGACAATAATAGTGGGGGACTTCAGTACTCCACTGACAGCACTAGATAGGTTATCAAGACAGTGTCAACAAAGAAACAATGGACTTAAACTATTCCCTAGAACAAATGGACTCAACGGATATTTACAGAACATTCTACCCAACAACTGCAGAATGTTCATTATTTTCATCAGCACATGGACCATTCTCCAAGATATACCACATGACAGACCACAAAACAAGTCTCAATAAATTTAAGAAAACCAAAATCATATTGAGTACTCTCTTAGAACAGTGGAATAAAACTGGTAATTAACTCCAAAAGGAACCCTCAAAATTATACAAATACATGGAAATTAAATAATCTGCTCCTGAAGGATCTTTGGGTCAACAATGAAATCAAGATGGAAATTTAAAAATTCTTAGAACTAAATGATAATAGTGACGAAACTTATCAAAACCTCTGAGATACAGCAAAATTGGTGCAAAGAGGAAAGTTCATAGCTTTAAATACCTACATCAAAAAGTCTGAGAGAGCACAAAGAGACAATCTAAGGTCACACCTCAAGGAAATAGAGAAACAAGAACATACCAAATCCAAATCCAGCAAAAGAAAAGAAATAGCACAGATCAGAGTAGACCTAAATGAAATTGAAACAAAAAAATACAAAAGATAAATGAAACAAAAAGCTGATTCTTTGAAAAGATAAACAAAAATGATAGACCATTAGCAGGATTACTCAAGAAAAGAACAGAGAAGATCCAAATAAGCTCAGTTAGAAATGAAACAAGAGATATTACACCAATACAGCAGAAATACAAAAGATCATTCAAGGCTACTATGAAGACCTTTACAAACAAGTAAATCTAGAGGAGATGGAAAAAATCCTCCCAATACACAACCCTCCTGATTAAATCAGGAAAAAAATAGAAACTCTGAACAGACCAATAACAGGTAGCAAGATTAAAATAGTAATGACAAAAATTGCCAACAAAAAAGTCCAGAACCATATGGATTCACAGCTGAATTCTTCCAGGCACTCAGAGAATAATTGGTACCAATCTTCCTGAAACTATTCCAAAATATAAAGAAAGGGGGGATCCTCCGAAAATGATTCCATGAAGCCAGTATCCCCCTAATACTAAAACCAGGAAAGGACATAAAATATTCTCAAAAAAATACAACTTAACATCCAACAGCATATCAAAAAGATAATCCACCATGATCCAGTGAATTTCTACCAGGGATGCAGGGATGGTTTAACATATGCAAGTCAATAAACGTGATACATCACATGAACAGAATTAAAAACAAAAATCATAGGTGCAGGATATCCAGTGAACACCATCAATGGGATCAATCAAGAACCTTATCAACATTAAGCAACCAAGAAAATGTTCTCCTTCACTGCCAGATCTGAAACTTCCCTCATCCAATGAGAAACACCAAGGTGGCTGAGGTAGCATTAGCAAGAAAAATCTAGCCACAACAAGAAGCCCAACACAGAAACCTCTTTGATCCTGTGGGTCTAACACTCCCCTCCTTCGCTCATCTAAAAAAACTAATGTGGCCCAAGTGTATTGGTAGAGAGAATCTTGTCACAGCAAGAACCCAGACTGGAAAGTGTTCTAGATCTTTCAGGCAGCTAACTGTGCCACAGCAAGAGAGCATCCTGTTTTCATATGTTTAAGGTTCCCCTCTCACTCTAGGAGAATGACCATGGCCCAGTCCAGGAATCAGCTCCTATCTTCTCATGTAGAAACAGAAGGCACAAGTAGAATATCCAGTGATACCAGATAAACCAAAAAGCTCAATATAACACTGCAAAGCCTCTAAAAATTAAACTGTTATTAGAGCCTTAACCCTCAAAAACGTATCAGGTACTGTGAGCTGAACCTAAACGGAGTGACTGTCTGCTAAAATAAAAAAATAAAAAAATATAACCCAGACAAAATAGAAAAAAAAAAATTGATGAAATGTCTAAGATATAATTAACAATTGCCTATCATACCAAAAACCAAGATGTTCAAAACCATAAAGAGAAAAGACTGATGCCAAACTGAGAAGAATTAGATGTCATAATTAACTGTAAGGATTTTAACAGACCCATCATAAAATGATTCAACAATCAATTGCAAATCCTCTTACAAAAAATAAAAAATATAAAATTTCAGCAAATAAACTATTTAAAAGAATCAAACGGAAATTATAGAACCCAAAAATTCCGTAACAGAAAACTCCCTGGATGGACACAATAATAGAGTGAGATGACAGACAATATAATCAGTGAAACTGAGGACAGAGCGGTATAATTCATCTAACACTAAACACTAAGAAAAATATACTGAAAAAAGAACAAAGCCTAAGGGACCCAAGAGACTATATAACAATAACCAATATTTATATCATCTAAGTTCTGGATAGAAAAGAGAAAGAGAATAAGGTTAAAAGTATATTCAAATAATTAATGGCTTAAAACTTACAAAATTTGATGGAAGACACATAATTACATATTCAAAGAGCTTAGTAAATTCCAAACAGGATAAACTCAAAGAAATTATTGCAAGGCAAATCTTAATCAAAGTTTTGAAAATGAAAGACAAAATAAAAATCTTTAAAGCACCTATAGAGAAAGGCATCTTATTTATGGGGGAACACAAATTGGAAGGCCAGATTTGTCTTATAAAACAATGGATGCCAGAAAGAAATGGAATAATGTTTTTCAAGTGCTGAAAGGAAAACACTGTCAACATGAATTCTATATTGGAAAAACCATCCTTCAGGAATGAAAGGGAACTAAAGATATTCTCAGGTGAAGGCAAACTAAAAGAATTCATTGCCAATCAACTTACCATTAAACATCAGGTAAAAGAAGTTCTGTAAAGAGAAAGTAAATAATAAAAGAATCTTGGAGCATCAGCAAGGAAGAAGAAACCACAGAGCAGAAATACGGATACACTCAATAGACTTTCCTTTTCCTCATGAGTTTTATAAATCACATTGATGATTAAAACAAAAATTATAACAAATATCATTCAAATTTTATGCCACTCTTATGTATAGCAATTATCAAAGTGGTTATATAAGTAATGTTTATTTTGTCTTTGTTAGTAAAACACAAGAAGTATCTAGAGAATTAACTTCATAATTCACTCATCTTAATATGTCCACTGTATTTTTCAGAATGTTTAACACATATTAGTGTTTAATAAGTATTTAGTAAATGGATGAATGAAATGGGTAAATTTTTATTTAGCATCATTTTCCCACTTCCTCTAAATAACTAGGTAAATACTTCAAATGTTAAAGTAATGATTATGCAAAGCATTTTTAAACCTGTAATTTCCTAAGAAATTATATTGTTTATAATTAGGTACCACTGTAGCCCACATTACTTTGGACCAACATGTTTCTTCGTGTTATACTATTCTAAAGATAACATTCAATAATATTCCATGGATATGTGGCTTTATAGCTTCTTGATAACTGAAGAAGTACAACGAGGATATTTCAGAAATGAGAAAACTTTAAAAAATAATAAGGACCTTCAAGTTTAATAATATAGGTAATATTAACAGTTGAGGTGGGTCATAGGACTTAGCATACAAGTCCTGTGGCCTTATTTTTAACTTAACGGTGTTTTTAATAGTGACCCAATTCCATTCCATTGTCTGAGATCTGTAGAAGGTTGGAAGTATTTTACAGAATAGTCTTTGTAGTCCTAAAATGTCTTAAATTTCTGTTTCATACTTCTCACAGTCAATTCAAGGCCCCACCTCTATTATAACTCTGGCCCCAACATGTTACAGAATATTAAAATGGATTTGTGTTTATTTTCTAAAGGAATTAGAAACTAGGGATTAAACATTAGGGATCCTGACCGTCCTTAAGTCTGAATGAATATACTGATAGCTGTGGGCATCAGTATATTTACAGGGATCCCTAAATAAAAATTAACTTCAGAATCCCATTCATCTTCAGGTAGTTTACATCATGGCTGTGATAGCAGGAAGAGATGACCCTGAGATTTGCTTTCTCAAATTAGGCTGAAATTTGCCTTCTCAACTTACGTAATCAAATGTATGGTATTACAAATAGTAATATGACACAGAAAGAATGTGTGTAAGAAGTGAATCAGAACCAGTCATGGTGACTCACACCCAAAATCTCAGAACTTTGAGAGGCCAAGGCGGGCAGACCACTTGAGGTCAGGAGTTCAAGATCGGCCTGACCAACATGACGAACCCCATCTCTAGAGAAATAATCAGAACCAGCTTCCCCAAAAGATTGATAAATTTGATTTAAAAAAATTAAATACTCTGTACAGGAAAAAAAAATACCATAAATGCAACTGAAAAAAATACATTATCCAAGGAAAGCTTATTTATATTACACAAGACAGATATATTTTGCTTAATTTATGAAGAGCTTATACATCCAATTTGAAGGAGATAAACTATCTTAGTGTGCATTGAATATGAGATATGAACAGGTATTTACAGACTAAAATGTACAAATCAATAATAAATATCTGAAAAGACAGTCCACCTTTACTACAAAAAGGAAATTAAAAAGGAATCATTTTCGCCAATCCAATTGGCAAATTTAAAACGTCTGATGATATCCACTGCAGGCAAGAGTGCAACAAAAAGAAGCTCATACCATCAGGGAGAATGTAAGTTGGAACACCATTTCTCAAAAATAACTTAGCAATATTTTTTAAAAATTGACAGAGATATCCCTTTTGACTCAGAAAACCCACAACTTCGATTTGTTTTACGGATAGGATTATCAAAGTTTTCCAAGATATATTTTAAAAGATATCTTTTGCAAAACAAAAATAACAGAAATACTGGGAACAACTGAAGTGTCCCAAAATACTATTAAAAACAAACAAACAAACAAACAAAAAAAAAACAGCAGCTAGCACTTAGCATTTTCTGCTACCTACTCTTCTTAGCATTTAATTTGTATAGTTTTACATAACCCACACAAAATTTTGGAATTTTACCTGTACTTTGCAGATGAAAAATGCAAACATGGAAAGTTCTTGCCCAGTGTTTACAACTCTGAATTGGTAGAAATGGGATGTAAACCCGTGCAGTCTGATTCCAGAGTGCCTACTCTTAAGTAAATACGATGCAGTTAAAAACAGGTAGAAGATATATATCTATGTGTTAATATGGAAAAACCTCCAAGAGGAAAAATAAGGAATAAAATGTAGTGAAAGGTATGTTCTCTTGTATGTTTTTGTATGTGCATATAATTATACATGAAGTTTATTTTCTGAAAAAAATCACCAAAAAAACCCAATTACCTAGATTTTTGCATTATATATGTGTGTTGTTTTTATTTAGCAACATCAATAGCCATTATATGGGGAAACCATTATATAGTAGGGAACAGCCTACTTTTATTAACATCTTTGTAGTTTTGTGAATTAAAAAATATATAAATGTTATATTTTAAAGTAATAAAAGTAATGTTAATAATCCATGATCAGTAATTTTTAACCAAACAATTGTTAAATTCATTGATTCATATATTAATTTAATAATTCATTCCCTTAACAAATACTTATTAAATACTTAACCATAAAACAATTTTCTAGGTCAGGATTTGGCAAGCTTTTTCTGTAAAAGGCCAAATAGCAAATATTTTAGGCTCTGCAAATCCTATGTCTTGGTCACAACTATCTAACTCTGCCTTTGTAGTGCAAATGCACTGTAGGCAATATACAGTAATGTGCCATGTCATGAATGTTCCTGTCAATTACGGATCGCAAATGTGACTGTGATCCTTCAAGCTTCATTTATAATAATTGCACATACAAGTGCATCATTTTTAAATCTTTTTTTACTGTAGTTCTACTTTTCCCTATGTTTAATTCTATTTAGACACACAAACACTTACCATTGTATTACAATTGTCTATAGTATTCAGTATAGTAACGTTTTATACAGATTTGTAGCTTAGGAGCAATAGGCTATACCATCTAAGTTTATTAAACCCTCTACGATGTTTGTACACTGGTGAAATTGACTAAAGAGGGATGCATTTCTTAGAATGTTTGCTCATCATTAAGTGATAAAACTTTATTTACAAAATTTGGCATCAGATCATATTTAGCCTACGGGTCATAGTTGGCTAACTCCTGTTATAGGTGCTTAAATTTAGTCTGTCTAGGTGTCTTTAGCCTAAAAATACAATAAATACATATACTTCTATAAAAAACATTCTCATATAATTTATATATGCACAGAGCACACTGTTCCATGGTGGGCAGGTCTATGCAACCTACCCGCAAGAGTCCAAGGAAGCTGAAAGGCTGAAGAAAGAAGCTGACAAATTCAGTTGCTTGGAAACATTTAATAAAGACTTACGAATAGAAGCAATCGTCTGAGTCTCAGTCAGCAGCAAGACAAGATGAGGGATGCCTGTATCATTTTTCCTTGGATCCAGGGCTTATATATACTATAGGGAAAGGGTAAGTGAGAAGGTATGTGTAGGACAACTGAAGCATGATAACATCGAGGTTATTTGCCCTAAGGGCAGGATTTACAGTAAGTGCCTACTCTTACACAAGGAATGATAGACAAAGTGGAAATCTTAGAGGTCTTTCTTGAACTAGGGTTATTCAGTAGTCAATATGGTGAATTAGTATCCAAGATGGAGCTGCTTGGCCTACATGCAAACAGACACACACACACACACACACACACACACACACACACACAGAAAAACATTAAAGGACCAACAAAGAAGTATACCTGACTCAAGTATTAACATAAATGCAGATGTAAAAATTAGAATGATATAGAAAACAATAATAGTAATGCCTATATATTGTACAAATAAGTTATTACAACACAAGAAATTAGAGAAGAAAACATGATACAGCTTTATTCTCAGATTTTGCATAAAGAGGGGATGGAAATGTCAAGCAAATTAATTGCTTTCTGGATTTACATTAAAATGCATCAGAAAAATAGGCCATTGTTATTTTCAGATAAGTACAAGACATCTGATATCAAAACCAAAAAGTGAATTCTTCACTAAACAATTATATTGAAGTTGTTTCTGGAATATTTATTTTAGTTGCATATCTCAATATCAAAAACATACAGAATAACCCTGCAAGTTCTTGACAGACCAACAGTAAAAACAGTTCAAAGACAGAAGACACTAATATTATTTGATGAAATGATAAGCATGTAACTAATGAATAACTGTATGATGATAAAGAAATTTAAAACTAAAGAGAGAAAAGATCCACTTACCAGATTACTTAAAATGAATTTAAATAAAAATTTAACATTTTTGTTTTATAAATCAATTTCCATTAGTAAACCCTGGATGTGAAATTAGACCAGAAAAAAAAAAGTTGAATATATAACATAATGGTTTACTCTGGTAGCAATGGATGAATATTTGTAGCTCAATTTTCTTTAACATTAATCAGTTTACATAATAATGAAGGCCAAGTTATATAATATTATTTCCATGTAAGTCATTACATAAGCAGACTTGCTTGATTTTTGAAGGGAAAGGAAAGGAAGTTTTAGCAGTTTGGAGAATTTTTGTACTTATAAATAAATGGTACCCTTTTTGGATAACCCGATTCTTCCACAGATCACCACACTTGAAGATGAAAAATGATGTGAAATAAGAGATAGAGGGATACAATTCTGACCAGTGTACTTTTTTATTTCTTTCAAGCAATGTTGTATCCCAGTCTGCCATGGTTCACTGAAACCAAATTGGTTTTCTCTTCTTGTATCAATATCCAAATCATGATTTTCTCAGAAGGCATACACTAACCTTCTCATTAATCCTGTGAATGTCATCAGTCAGGATGTTGGTAGCTAACCCAAAATGCCTTCTCAGAGGATGTCCATTAAGATTTCCAGAGTAGAATTTGTTGCAATTCATAAGAAATGCTAAAAAATATGCTCTTAAGTAGAAAATATATATATATACACACACACACACATGCTCTTTTTACAAATTTCCTGTGCATAGTATATCTTTGAAAAATTTAGAAAAATATCCCAGTACCTGAAAATCATTTTTGTGATTAAATGAGACGCCTAAAACTAAAAACATGTGACTTGTATAAAAAGGAAATATATTAACATGTAGTCTTCTAATAAGTAAGCTGCATTTAACAAAAGTTGAGAAGAAACAATAATTGGAAAAGGCAATAGAAAAACCACCATCCTAATAAATATAATTAACACTTAAATAATAACTAAAAAGTGGTAAAATTTTTAAATTACCATACTGGGACTGGAGAACCCAAATTAATATTCTTTTTTTATTTATTATATAAAAGAATATAGTAATCCACTCTTAAAATCTAATAAATGAAAGCCAAAAAAAATTAGAATGCTCACTTAAAAGGTTTGCTTCATTACAGTTGTTTATATATTACGATACTGAAATGATCATATACATTTTTTTATACCTAGGCACATGCCAATATGTTTTTCGAGATCTCAATACATCAAGCTCAAGTAATTAATTCACACATATAAAGCCTACTTTTATTATGAAAATTTTAATCAAATCTCTTTTTTTATATTAAAAGTATATTCTACAAAGTTAAGAATTTAACTCAGATAGGCAAATTCAAGACAGCCGACTAGCTGTAGCCAGGAAGAACATCTCCCACTAAGAGACCTGAACGTCAGGAAGACTGGTACACTCCAAGCAGATATTTGGAAGAAAGGCATTAACAGTCAACAGAGGGAAGACACAGGTGCTGGGCTGAAGGGCAAGGAAGCTAGGAACCCACCATGGGGCTACTGTGCACCAGAACTCATTTTTGGCCACCAGTGACTCCTGGGAAATGGGTGAGTTAAATAGGCAGGATGATCCCCTCTCACCATAGGCCACTGGAATCCCGGCAGCTGGAGACCCCACAACCCCCATGGGCACTAGAGGTGGCAGAGAGAGCTGCTTAGAGAGGTGGTAGGGACAGGACTCCAGCCTCTGCAGAGCCCAGAGTGTTTGTGGTGGGAACATCTGCAGGGGAGCATTAACAGGGATGCCCAAGGCTCATCATGCTCCTTTAAGAGACTCTAGCCACAAGGGACTACCTGGACAGAGCAGGACAGTATTGCCTTTGAAACAAGGCCAGTTTGATCTGAGAACTCCCTTGTTTGCTGGCCTTCCCCAGGGACCCAGCCTGGCTACACCTACTTGCAGTGCAGCCTCAGATGACCAACTAGGGTGCTTCCCAGGAGTCCTCATCTTAGCTCCTTCACTGGGAGATTATGTCTGACCATCAGGGAATTCCAGTAGAGCAGTCCCTGCCGACAGGCACCAGCCCACCCCCACTCTTCTCCCACAGTAGCCTCCTCATGCTACTTTGCCAGCAAGCACTTGTCCACAGCCAGCCCCTCCACTGCTTTGCCAGTGTACATGGGCAAACGTCACCTCCCCTCTGACAATGGTGTGCGCACGTGTGCACATCCTGCACGACACTGATACTAGTGTCAGCGCATCCTGTGTCCCGCAGCCCTGACCCCAATTCTTGCCTAGCTATGCCACCATTGCATGTGAGAACTTGTACACGGATGCCAACAACTCCACTTTCCCATGACGACAGCACCATCACTGCATAGGTGAGCACGGAGTTCAGTAGTCCAATGCCTGTCAGCACCCTGCTGCCACAGTGGTCATGAGCACATGCAGAAATGCTGCAGCCCCAGACCCACTGCAACAACACCCCAGCCAATGCCCCTGTACCCCATCACACTACCACTGATGCTGGAATGCATGAAGGAGCATGGATCCCACTGACACTGCTCTAAAGAAGCACTTTAGCGAGCACTACACATCAGAGTGCTGTGGCCAGTGATACAAGAACATCTCAGTCCCTCCAATGCAGAAGGTTTACAACCTTCAGGAGCCAGAGAACAAAATCAGGGGCTAAGTAACAGCCCCGCAGATTTGGAGCATGTAGCCCAGAAATGCTGAGCCGAGCCATGGTGCCTTAAGTTCTTTCAGAAATGAAACCAGTCAACTGAACCCACATTCAAAACTCCCAAGGACAGCAAAGAAGATAAAAGCACAAAACCCCATTCAAAGGATAGCAGTTTCAAAGACTGAAGGAATGTCAGCCCATACAGATGAGAAAGAAGCAGCAAAATAACTCTGGAAATTCAAAAAACCAGTGTCTTCTAACCTCCAAAACTGTACTCGTTCCTCAGCAATGGTTTTTAACGAGGCTGAAATGGCTGAAATGACAGAAATATAATTCAGAATAAGGATAGGAATGAACATCATCAAGATTCAGAAGAAAGTGAAAACCCAATTCAAGGATTCAAGAAATACAATAAAATGATGCCAGAGATGAAACACAAAATAACCATTTTAAGAAAGAACCAAACTGATCTGATAGAGCTGAAAAACTCATGTCAAGAATTTCAGAATATAATTCTAAGTATTAACAGCAGAATCAGCCAAATTGAGGAAAGAATTTCAGAGTTCACAGACTGGTTCTCCAAAATAGCCAAACAAAAATAAAGAAAAAAGATTAAAGAAGAAAGAATGAAACCTCTGGCAAATATAGGACTAGGTAAAGAGACCAAATCTACATCTCACTGGCATCCCTGGAAGAGGGGGAGAGAAATCAAGCAAGTTGTAAAACATTTTTCAGAATATTGTTCATGAAAATTTCTCCAACCTCACCAGCAAAGCCAACATTCACATTCAGAAAATCCAGATAAGACTTCTGATATACTACACAAAATGACCATCCCCAAGGCACAGATTCTCCAAGAATGAAATTTAAGAAAAATCATTAAAGGCAGCTAAAGAGAAGGGGCAGGTCACCATCAAAGGGAACCCCATCAGGTTAACAGAGGACCTTTCAGAAGAAATTCTACAAGCCAGAAAAGACTGGGGGCATATATTCAGCATTCTTAAAGAAAAGAAATTCCAACCAAGAATGTAATAACCAGTCAAAGTAAACTTCATAAGCAAACGACAAATAAGATCCTTTTCAAGTAAGCAAATGCTAAGGGAATTTGTTAACACCAGACCTATCTTACAAGTGGTCCTGAAGGAGGTGTTCAATATAAAAATGAAAGACAATTACTTGCCACCACAAAAACACACTTAAGTACATAGACTATTGACAGTATAAAGCAACTACACAATGAAGTCTGCATAATAACTAGCTAACAACATGATTACCGAATCAAATTCACATATATCAATATTAACCTTGAATGTAAGTGGGCTAAATGCCCCAATTAAAAGGCACAGACTGGCAAATTCAACAAAGAAGCAAAAACCAACAGTACGCTTTCTTCAAGAGATCCACCTCACATGCAATAACACACAAATGCTCAAAGTAAATAAATAAAGAAAAATCTACCAAGCAAACAGAAAACAGAAAAAATCAGGGGTTGCTATTCTAATTTCAGATGAAACAGACTTCAAACCAATAAAGATCAAAAAAGAAGGGCATTACATAATGGTAAAGGCTTCAATTTAACAAGAAGACCTAACTATCTTAAATATATTTGCATCCAAATCAGGAGCACCAGATTAAAATGTAAGTTCTTTGAGATGTAAGAGACTTAGATTACACAATAATAATAGTACTACACTGACAGCATTAGACAGATCACTGAGACAGAGAAAAATAAATTGAAAATATGCAAAGATATTTGGAACCTAAACTTGACACTTGACCAAAGCCACCTAATAGACATCTGCTGAACTCTCTACCCAAACCAGCAGAATATACTTTCTTCTCATTTGCACATAGCACATATTCTAAAATGGACCGCATAATTGGCCATAAAACAATCCTCAGTAGATTCAAAAAAGCCAAAATCATACCACCCACACTCTCAGATCATAATACAATAAAAACTGAAATAGATAGTAAGAAAATTGCTCTATACTATGCAGTTGCAGGCAAATGAAACAACCGGCTCCAGAATGACTTTTGAATAAACAATGAAATTAAGGCAGTAATCAAAATATTATTTGAAGCTAATAAGGAAAAGAGATAAAACATACCAGAACCTCTGGGACATAGCTAAAGCAGAGTTAAGAGAGAAGTTTAATAGCACTAAATGCCCTCACCAAAATGTTAGAAAAATCTCAAATTAACAACCTAACATTACATTTAAAGGAGCTAGAGAAACAAGAGCAAACAAATCCCAAAGCTAGCAGAAAACCAGAAATAACCAAAATCAGAGCTGAACTGAAAAAAAAAAAAGAGACACGAAAAACCACACAAAGATCAACAAATCTAAGAGTCTGTTTTTATGAAAGAAGAAATAAAATGGACAGATGCCCAGCTAGACTAAGAGAAAAACAGAGAAGTTCCAAATAAACACAAGAAAAAATGACAAAGGAGACATTACCACCATCTGAACAGAAATACAAGAATTCTGAGATTACTATGAACACCTCTATGCACAAAAACTAGAAAACCTAGAATAACAGATAAATTCCTGTACACATGCAACATCCCAAGAGTGAACTAGGAAGAAACTGAATTCCTGAACAGACCAATACTGAGTTGTAAAATTCAATCAGTTATAAAACGCCTACCAATGAAAAAGTGTCCACGACCAGATAGAGTCATAGCCAAATCCTACCAGATATATAAAAAAGAGCTGATACCATCCCTGTTGAAACTATTCCAAAAAATTGAAGAGAATGGATTCCTCATTAACTCATCCTATGAAGCCAGCATCATCCTGATACCAAAACCTGACAGAGATTCAACTAAGAAAGAAAACTTTTACCCAGTATCCTTGATAAACATAGATGCAAAAACCCTCAACCAAACTCTAGCAAAGAAAATCCAGCAGTGATCAAAAAGCTAATCCACCACGATTAAGTAGGCTTTTTCCCTGGGATGCAAGGTTGTTTCAATAAATATAAATCAATAAATGTGATTTATTACATAAACAGAAATAAAATAAAAAACCACATGATCATCTCACTAGATGCGGAAAAGGCTTTTGTTAAAATTCAACATCCTTTCAAGTTAAAAACTGTCAACAAATGAGACATTGAAACAACATACCTCAGAAGTATAAGAGCCATCTATGACAATCCCACAACCCACATCATACTGAATAGGCAAAAGGTGGTAGCATTTCCCTTGAGAATCAGAAGAAGACAATGATGCCCACTCTCACCACTCCTGTCCAAAATAGTATTGGAACCCTAGCCAAAGAAATCAGGTAAGAGAAATAAATAAAAGACATTCAAATAGGAAGAGAGAAAATCAAACTATCTCTGGTTGCAGATGATAGGATTCTATACCTAGAAAATCAATCATATCTATCTGAAAGCCCCTTGATCTGATTAAAAAAAAAAAAAACAAAAAAAAACTTCAGCAGAATTACAAGATACAAAAATAATGTACAAAATCAGTAGCATTCTCATACACCAAGAACATCCAAGCTGAGAGCCAAATCAATAATGCAATCCAATTCACAATAGCCACAAAAAGAAACAAATACATAGGAATACAGCTAACAGGGCAGGTGAAATATCTCTACAGTTAAAATTACAAAATACTGCTAAAAGAAAGCAGAGATGAAACAAACAAATGGAAAAACAGTCCATACTTATTGATAGGAAGAATCAGTATTGTTAAAACGACAGTACTGCCCAAAGCAGTTTATAGATTCAACACTGTTCCAAACTACCAATGACATTCTCCACAGAATTAGGAAAAAAAAAAAAAAATTAAATTCATATGGAACCAAAAAAGAGCCTGAATAGCCAAAGCAATTCTAAGTAAAAACAAGAAAACACACAACAACTACAACAGCAAAAACCAAAGCTGCAGGCTTCACACTACCCAACTTCAAACTACACTACAAGACTACAGTAGCCCAAACAGCATGGTACTGGTTAAAAAAACAAAACAAAACAAACAAACAAAAAAACACATCTTGAACAATGGAACAGAATAGAGAGCCCAATATCAAGCTGCACACCTACACCCCTCTGAACTTTGAAGAAGCTGACAAAAACAAGCAATGGGGAAATAATTCCCTATTCAATAAATGGTGCTGGGATAACTGACTACCCATATACAGAAGACTGAAATTGGGGCCCTTCCTTACACCATATAGAAAAATCAACTCAAGATGGATTAAAGCCTTAAATGTAAATTCTAAATCTATAAAAACCCTGAGAGATAACCTAACAAATGCCATTCTGGACATGGAACCTGGCAAAGATTTCATGAAAAAGACACCAAAAGCAATTGCAGCAGCAACAACAACAAAAAAAAATTGACAAATTGGACCTGATTAAACTAAAGAGCTTCTGCCAGGAAAAGATTCTAGAGTAAACAGACAACCTATAGAATGGGAGAAAATATTTGCAAGCTATGCATTCCACAAAGGTTTAATATCCAGGGTTTATAAGTAACTTAAACAATTCTACAAGCAAAAACCAAGTAACCCCATTGAAAGTGGGGTTACTTTCAATGTATCAAAAGAAGACATATTTGTGGCCAGCAAGTTTATGAAAAAAACACTCAATAGCACTGATCATTAGAGAAATGTAAATCTAAACCACCATCTCACACCAGTCAGAATGACTATTATTAAAAAGTCAAAAAAATAAGAGATTCTGGCAAGGTTGCAGAGAAAAGGCAATGCTTACACACCTCTGGTGGGAATGTAAATTATTTAAGCCCTTGTGGAAAGCAGTGTTTCGTGATTCCTCAAAGAACTTAAAACAGAACTACCATTTGACTCAGCAATCCCATTGTTGGGTATGCTCCCAAATGAATATAAGTCATTCTACCATAAAGACATAGGCATACGTATGTTCATCACAGCACTATTCACAATAGCAAGAATGGAATCAACCTAAATGCCTATCAATGGTAGATTGGATAAAGAAAATGTGGTACATATGGGCCGGGCACGGTGGCTCACACCTGTAATCCCAGCACTTTGGGAGGCCGTGGTGGGCAGATCATGAGGTCAGGAGATAGAGACAATCCTGGCTAACACGGTGAAAACCCATCTTTACTAAAGAATACAAAAAAATTAGCCAGGTGTGGTGGTGGGTGCCTGTGGTCCCAGCTACTCAGGAGGCTGAGGCAGGAGAATGGCGTGAACCCAGGATGTGGAGCTTGCAGTGAGTGGAAACTGTGCCACTGCACTCCAGCCTGGGTGACAGAGGGAGACTCTATCTCAAAAAAAAAAAAAAAAAAAGAAAGAAAGAAAGAAAATGTGGTACATATACACCATGAAATACTGCATAGTCATAAGAAGAATGAGGTCACATTCTTTGCTGCAACATGGATTGGAGCTGGAGGCCATTATCCTAAGTAAACTAACACAGACACAGAAAACCAAATAGTGCATGTCCTCACTTATAAATGGAAGCTAAACATTGAGTATATATGGACACAAAAGCAAAAACAACAAATACTAGGACCTATTTGAGGGTGGAGGGTGGGTGGAACGTGAGGATCAAAAAACTATCTATCAGATAATATGCTTCATTACCTGGGAGATGAAAGAATCTGTACATCAAACCCCCATGACATGCAATTTATCTATGCAAAAACCTGTACATGTGCCCTTAACCCTAAAATAAAAATTAAAAAATAATAATGGCACACAAAAAAAGAATTTAATTCAATGCAACAAGTATTTATCAAATCAATTTTTCCCTAGTACCAGAACATGCTAGGTGCTGGAATATAAACATGACTAAAATAAAGTCCTTTCTTCAAAGGGCTTAAAATAAAATACTATGCATAAAATAAGCATACATATAGTTATAAAGCAAAAACCAAAAAAAAAAAAAAACAAATGTTTTGAAAATGTTTAACTAAATATTGATCTCCAGTGACTTTAATACCTATTTTACATTGGCGAGGGCTCATAATGGATTTCATAAAAGAAACAGCATTTAAATTGCGCTTTGAAGCTTGGATGGGATTTTTACAGAAGATCTATGCAGATAATACTTCTCTGTGGATGACACTGTGTCAGCAAATTAATGAGGCAGTGTCTAGAAGATATAGTCACACACACACACACATACACACAAAATAACTATAGCACAGGCTATGCATACGCATAGTGGGAGAAAGTTCAAAAGTAGGGGAACATTTTTACACAGACCGTTAAAGTCTAAAATGAGAAATTTAGACGTAGTTTAAAGAGTAATAGAAAGTCAGTCAGTACTTTGGGGCACAGCTAATCTGAATTTCCAGGACTGACAAATCCTAGGATTTGTCTACACATAGGATTCATAAATTGGAATGCAGAGAAATTTTAGCCAAAGGGGTTATTTTGGAGGTTATTGAAATAACTTAGCAAACTGAGGATAACTGTCACATATCAGAAGAATAAATAGAAGGGAAAAGATGATGTGAAAAAATGTGATGAAAATGATTGGGATAGGAGTGGGATGGATTAGATGAAGACAAAATTGACGTTAAGATTTTTTCATGGTTTCATTATTCCAGTTGTTGCAGGAACTTCAAAATAATGTGCCTTCGTATTTATTTGTGCTTTTGTTTTTGCTTACTTTTCCATTAAGTGTACCAGGACATTGGTAGGCTCTTTCACTCCAGAGATGAATGCCTTTAAATCTAGGGAGAATTTTTCATATTGTCTCTTTGTTAAATTCCTTATTTTATTTGCTTGTTCTAAAGCTTATATTAGATACTTGGTATCCCAGATTTCTTCTAACATGTTAAGCATAAAAAAGAATCTTATATTAAGGATAGGTTCTACATATTCTTTTGAAAGTTTTTACATTGTGCTTTTCAAGTTATTTAATCTAACCAGAATTGATTTATGCATAGCATGTTGCAAAAATCTAATTTCTTTTTTTCCCGTATGGATGATTGAATTTATTCTAGTATAACTCTCAAAGTCCATATTTTTCCCACTGCTCTGTAAGTGGAAAAAACATTTAAGTCTTTGATCTATCTTGAGCTGATTTTTCTATACGGTGTAAGGAAGGGCTCCATATCCCTGTTTCATATCAAGGACCCATATACACATAAATCTGTTTTGAGGAATTCTATTCCATAGGTCTGATATCTCACTGATTTAATTACTATTGCACCATAAAATCTTGTTATGTAGTACGGGAATTTCTCCAGAATGTTCTTCCTTAGGAGTGTGTTATACATTCTTTATAATTTCAAATAAATTTTAAACAAACTCGTCAAGTTCCTTGAGAAATCCTTAGTTACTAAATTTATAGATCAAGGTGGGAGAACTGAAAGAGAATCTTCCTACTCATGAACATGACACATTTCTCCATTTATTTTGGTAGTTTAAATATATGTTTATACTTCTTTTGTTAGATTTATTTCTATGTACCCCATTTTTTTTGCTATTTACATAGTAGGTTTTAAATAATTTTACATATTCTAATTACTACCAGGATATAGATATGCAATTGCTTTTAATATAATGATCTTATGACTAAACATTGTCAGAATCTCTTATAAATTGTATTATTTGCCCATAGATTATTTTACTTTTTTCTATGTTGTCAACATCATCTTCAAATAATGTCAGTTGTTGAACTTACTTTTTCATTTTATTAATTTACTAGGTACCTATCACTGATGTTTCCCATATTTTACCAAATCTAATGACTATCAATCTTATTTTTCAAAACCTAAAATGCATCTGATGACCCGGTAAGTCAAAGGAGAATTTTTGTTCTTTACAATTCCATCCATCCTCCTGCTCCAGTCTGTACAGACCTATTCCATACCAATCTCCACACACACTTATTTTCCCCTTTTCTTACTGCTTAAGATAGTGCCTCTATTACTTTGTTAGGTAGAAGTAAAAATATCAGGCATCTTTTTCTCTTTCCTGAATTTAAATAAAATGCTTGTAACATTATAACATTGAATACAATGTTTACTGTATGTTTTTGGATAGATACTCTTAATTACATTAACAAAAATTCCTTCCAACACTGATTTCCCAGGAATTTTTATTAAAAATGTAGGTTAAGTTTTATGGGACACTTTTTGTCATTTTTTTTTTTGGTATCTACTGAGATTATTGCATGATTTTCTCTTATTTCTTCTAAGATATTAATGCACTAATGTATTTTCTAATCCTCCATTATCTTAGTCTGTACCTGGATTCGTTCTTTTATGCCTTTATTGTATAGTAAAATCTTGGAATTGAGAGAAGTTAAAGTGTACATAATCAATTGGCCATTTTCAACCAGAAGTCCAGAGATAATTTTTATAAAATGATAAAGACTCAGAGAAGGGAATAAGAAAAGACTAAGATCTTAATACCCAAATTTATAATTTACAGGTACAGATCATTTACAGGAGACTAATAAATATCTGGGAAAACGTTTAACATCACGGCTATTTTTAACATGAACATAAATATGAATAATAAAATTAGAAAAAAATACATATATATATAGAGAGAGAGAGAGAGGAGAGAGACAGAATCTCACTCTGTCGCCCAGGCTGGAGTGCAGTGGCGTGGTCTCCGCTCACTGCAAGCTCCGCCTCCCGGGTTCTTGACATTCTCCTGCCTCAGCCTCCCAAGTAGCTGGATCTACAGGCGCCCGCCACCACGCCTGGCTTATTTTTGCATTTTTAGTAGAGACGGGGTTTCACCGTGTTAGCCAGGATGGTCTCCATCTCCTGACCTCGTGATCCGCACGCCTCAGCCTCCCAAAGTGCTGGGATTACAGGCATGGGCCACCGCGCCTGGCTGAAAATATTCTTTTTTAAGCATTAGAAGACATATTGACACTGTATTGCCTTACATACTATGAGTGAGAATATAAATTAAAATAATCTTCTTGAAAGTCAACTTGTCATTGTATGTCTAGGCCAGCCATTACAATTCTAAAAATCAAAGGAATCAATCTTAATGACAGAAAAAGCTTTGTGCCCAAAAATATTCAATGCAATGTTATTACTAATACCAAATATTGGTACCAAATTTAATGTTCAACATTAATACAATGTAAAACATTGTCAGCAAATCAAAGACTTCAAAAAAAAACATTGACCAATGTGGCTTATTTAATAATATTGGGACATAATTACCTATTCTACTGAAAGAAAATAGATGTTTCCTCATATCATGAAGTCTTAAAAATACAAAAAAAAAAAAGATTTGTGTTATAATTTTTAATAAGTCAGCTAAATTTTTTAAAAAAGAATATGCTTTTCACTTCATAAAATAGTCTGGGGAAAAAGAAGAGAAGAATATACACTGAAATATAAGTAAATATTCCTTGCCTCTGAGTGATGAGATAATGGAGGATTTGTCCTTTTTTCCTATATTATTCTTTTATCAAAAAATACCTGTATGAAATACATATTACTTTTCTAATCACAAAATAAGTTTTAAGAAAATATGTCTTTTAGAGCAGTAAGCAAACTCATTTGTTGCTTCGGGGTGGAAGAGCATACATATTTTAAGTGTTTGTGTGAAGCAACATAAGTTGATATATAGATATTATTACTGTATGTGTCAGATCACCATATCAAAGACTTTTGTCCTGGTCAGGTACTTTTTTAGAAATGTCTGAAGAGAGCCCAGCACGATGGCTCACATCTGTAATCCCAGCACTTTGGGAGGCTGAAGCAAGAGGATCACTTGAGGTCAGGAGTTCGAGACCAGCTGGGCCAGCATGGTGAAACACTATCTTCACTAAGAATACAAAAATTAGCTGGGCATGGTGGTGGGCATCTGTAATCCCACCTACTCAGGAGGCTGAGGCATGAGAATCACTTGAACACAGGAGGCAGAAGTTGCAGTGAGCCGAGATTGAGCTACTGCACTCCAGCCTGAGCAACTCAGTGAGACTCTGTCTCAAAAAAAAAAAAAAGTCTGAAGAGGTAGCCAATGAAAAGGGCATATGAGATGTTCCTATCTCTAGAATTTTTACATAAGAATAGTGGGATTCATTCCACTTTAACTATTAATTATGACTAATGTGTTATTATATCATCAGGTGAGATGAGATCAAGGTGTTACAGTATACTATCATATCCATAACCAGTCAAACTTATGTTTGAAATGAGTGAACTCAACTATGCAATGACATTTGGCTCCCAGAAATGCTTAACAGAAACTTCAACTATCTTAGTAATGACTCTGAAACAGTATACATTCTCTGAACACCACAAGGTCTTAAGAGTAAAATAATGCAAAATGAACTTTTTTGTGCATTTTGATTTAGACTTCGGTCTCTAGAGTCAAAGCATAAAGGAAAAAAAAAAAAAAGAATAAAATTTACAGATCTTTTTATTAAGAGTATTATTTTCCCTCAAAAGACCTGAAAATAAGGAGAAAGGCAATTGTAGCACCGATATGGAACTTGAGAGAAAAGCTTATGTTTTTGGATAACGAAATAATTAAATCAATTCTTATGAAATTCTTAGGAAAGGAGTTTTACTAGGTAACATTCATCAATGCAGAACCAAAGTTTGATTATAACTTGGATACATATAAATCTAGCTATGTAGTTTGCTCTCATCTTTAAACAGGTCTAAAGGCAAGGGATACTTTCTGACTATTAAAGACCAGACAAGTAAGAATTCTAACCTAAGAAAATTTGAATGACTTGAATATCAAAACTTGAATACCAAAAGAAATCGTCTAACCTCTCTCTATAAAATATATATCGGTAGTCACATTATTAAAGTGTGTCCATAATATTCACAAATCTCTTTATGGGAATTCTAGTTATAGGTACTATGTAAAAAGTTCTTGTGCAACAAAGAAATTGAATACCAAGACTGAGTACTTCTGCTTTGTACACATGAAGGACAAAGGAACAAAACTGGATGTAAATGGACAAGCAAAGATTAAATGGGGGCAGAAAAAAGCAATAGGGTTTCAAAATAGTCATTTCATAGTTTTGTTGTTTGTTTTTTTCCTTGAATTTCCAAAACAATGCATGTCTCATGTTCACTGAAGTATATCAAAGGTTGAATGACATGTCTCCATTTCTCTTGTTAGTGAATATATTAGAAAATCTGAAAAACCAAGGAAAAATGTAAGGAAGATGAGCTGAATTACCCTGCCCTCTGTTTCTCCCTCTCTCATTTTCACATTTAGAATAATGGAGGGCATATTCCTACTCAAAGAAACTTATTTGAGTGAGAAGAGGAGTAGATTTGAGTATACTTTGACATAGAAATATAAATAATTCAGTGGCACAGAGTAGATTCCAGAAACAGATTAAACTAAATACAATAATCAAAATGGGGGAAAATGGCTACTTAAAAATGATCTTGATATAACCGCCTACATATCTCAAAAATATTTTTTACCACAAACCACACCTAAGAATTAACTTCCTATAAAGATATAACAAATCTATTAATTTTTTAATTAGAAAAATATATATATATATTTACTTTTAGAATGAGAGGTTTTCTTAAAGAAATACAACCCAGGAACTATGAAGTAACAGATATCCACAATTAAACATATAAAGTTTTTAAAATATTGAATGTCAAAAGACACCAAAATAAAGAAAATAATTAGTCAATGTTGAGTCAAAATAATATATATTTACTATATGATGGGTTCCTTATCATTTATGTAAGTTGAAAACAAAGAAATAAAAATGGCAAAAGATATTCATGTAACTTTATAGAAGAGAAAATGCGAACAGGTAGCATATAAAAAAGATATAAAACTTTAGAAAAATTGTAAGTTAAAGCAAGGAGTTTCCACTTTTTACTTGACTGAACCATATTTTTAAATTAATAATATCTAATACAGGTATTATTCTAGGGAAACAGGCACTTTCACACATTCCCAGAAGTTGTATATAAACATAGAACTTGTTTGGAAGGTAATGTAGCTCTTTCTATTAAAATTCATACATGCACTTTGAATCAATAATCCCACTTTTAAAAGACTAGCCCATTAAAATAAAACTTCAGCCTGTAAGTTGTACACACAAGAAACATTGCCAATGTTAACAGAAATACAGAGACATTTTTAAACACCAAAAATGCAAATTAAAATAAAATCACTGTGAGATATCACCTCATACCCATTTGGATGGCTGTTATCAAAAACACAAGAGATAAAAAAATGTTGGTGTTGGATGTAGTTAAAAGGAAATCCTAATACATGGTTGGTGGGAATATAGATTGGTGCAACCATTTTATAAAACAATATGAAGATTCCTAAGGAAATTAAAAATAGAACCACCATGTTGCCCAGCAATTCCTCTTCTGGGTATGTACCCTAAGGAGTTGAAATCACCCCTTCATAAATATATCTCATTATAAGATATCTTATTATCTTATAATAACTCATACTTATTGCAGCATTATTCACAATAACCAAGATATAAAAACAATTTAAGTATCCATCAAAGAATGAATGAATACAAAAATATGATTTTTAAGGCTGAATAATAAAATATTAATATAGAATATTATTCAGCCTTAAAAAAGGTGATCCTGCCATGTGCTATAATATGGACGAACCTGAAATTTTTTTATGCTAATTGAATTAAGCCAAGTACAGAAATAAAAATACTGCATCATCTCATTTATATGTGGAACTAAAATTAAGAAGCATGAAATATCGAAAAATAGGGAATACAACATTGGTTGCCATAAGTAGAGTGGGAGAGAAAATAGGAAATACTTTTATATCTTAGGTCAAAAACTACAAAAAAGAGGACGTGTAAAATCAACACGTCTCAAAATCTAATGTACAACATGAGGATTATAGTTAGCAAAATTATATTTTACTAATAATTTTGTTAAGTAGATTTTAGCTGCTCTTATAAAAAGGTATAATGAGAGATAATAGATATGTCAATCTGCTTCACTATAGAAACTATTTTACTATCTAGATGTATTTTACAACATTATGTTGTAAATTTCAAATATACACAGTAAAGTTTATTTTAAAAAATAAGAAATGATTAAATGAATTTAGAATACCTATTCTATTAATACATATATGTGATTAGTATGCAGTTATTAAAAATAAGTATATAATGTTATAAAAATGTTCATAATAGAAAATGTGCAAGTTTTTTATGTTTTAGAAAATGTAAATCATAGGGACAGAAAAAGCAAAATAGAAATACATAACATCATCTAGACATAGCCCATGTAGTTTTGTTACATTTCTGGTTGGTTTATCAATTTCAACAATTTATATTAAATTAGTTTTAAAGCATGCTTCATCAAAGAACACAATCAACGGAAAAGACGGCCTATGACGTGGAAACAAATATTTGCAAATAATATATCTGATAAGGAGTTAGTGTCCAGACTATATAAAAACTTTCAAAACTCAACAACAAAACACAAACAAATCAATTTTAAAAATAGGCAAAAAACTTAAATACATATTTCTCCAAAGAAGATATACAAATATCCAGCAGACACACAAAAAGATGCTCAAGATTACATATCAGGGAAATACTCATCAAAACCAAAATAAGATACCACCTCACATTCAACAGGATGGCTACTATCAAAAAAATAGAAAACAACAAATTTTGGCAAGAATGTGTAGAAATTGGAACAGTTGTACACGGCTGTTGGGAATGTAGAATAGTATAGCTACTATGGTAAACGATATGGCTGTTACTTAAAAAATTAAAAATAGAATTACCATAAGAGTAAGCAATTATATATCTGGGTATATATCCAAAAGAATTGAAAGCAGGACCTCAAAAAGATAGCTGTACCTCCAGAGTAGCAGTAAGATAGCTAAAATGTGGAAGCAACCCAAGTGCTCATCAACATACGAATGGGTAAACACAATGTGACAGATATAATTATATATATAATGCAATATTATTCAGGAAGGAAATTCTGATACATGCTAAATCATGGAAGAACCTTGAGGGGCTCATGGTAAGTAAAATAAGTCAGTCACAAAAAAGCAAATACTGTATGATTTCACCTATGTGAAGTACTTGGAATAGTAAAATTAACAGAGACAGAAAGTAGAATGGTGATTGCCATAGGCTGGCTGACGGGAGAAATGGTGAGTTGCTTAATGGATATAAAGTTTCAGTTTTGCAAGATGAAAAGAGTTCTGTAGGTTGGTTGCACAAAAAATGTGAATGTACTTAACATTACTAAACCACTATAAATGGTTAAAAGGGTAAATTTTAAGTTATATATATTGCACCACAATTGAAAATAAAAGTGAAAAATAATCTTAAAGATACTCTCCATTTCTGAAAACTTTACATGGGAAAATCTTTTCCATAGTAGAAAAGACTGAGTCATGAAACTGGGAATCTGGGTATGCTTTTATATTAATTTTTGGACTCAGTTTTACTCTAGGGCAGCTCTGTATTTGAAATAGTAATCTAGTAACCCATATTATAGAAGACTAGCCTCATATCTTTCAAGTCATCTGAGTTTTTGGGAGAAATTCAGAAAAAGGAAGATGACATTTCAAAAATATTTTACAGTATATCCGCATTGAATTGAACTGGAAACTCTTTAACAATTGGCATTTTAAAAAGAAATATATATCTAAACAGACATTTGAAGAGAGCTCCTTGAAACAAAAAGGAGAAAGGAGATGTAGTGGCACCAACAATGTAGGTTTCTAGTTTCCAACACCTAGTTCCAAGGCACAGTCTGAGCATTCTCTCTCAAAACAGATGTGATGTTCAATGACAGGATGCCCCTCTTGAGCAATTATTTGACTGAGGGTCAAAATATTATCTGGATGAGCTTAATCCTCTTGGAGTTCTCCTCTACCCTTCTGCTATCCATAAGAAAAGAACCCAATCTCTACTGGTTCTCTCCATTGTAAAAGCTCATATTTCATTGACTCATTTTTTTTCTAAGACCCATTCAAAGAAATAAGACTTTAGAATGTAAAAAGAGATAAATTTGTTAATACTTGAGAAATGAAACATTTTTAATGGCCAGGCCTGGCCGCCAAAAAGGCTGCTTCTGATTTATCTTACATTCTAAACCAAACATACTAAATATCTGAGCATAATCATATTTAATATACCTTTCCCTTCTCCATTTCAAAGGCAAGATAATCTGTCTAATATTCTTTAAGAAATACTACAGAGAGCAAATATCCTCTCCTTTTCCCTCATCCTCTTAAGAAAAATAAATAAAATAGAACTTTAGAATATATCCCTGTACTCTCTAAAAAATAAACCAAAGCTGCTCCTATTGGCCTAAGACCCTGTATTAACCTTTAAACTGCCTTCAGTAACGGAAAATAACCCATTAAAGAACCATGTTCAATTCTATGATGTATACATTTACTTAGTTTGACAATTATACCCATTTGCTTCTTTTCTTTCTTGATAAACAGAAACAATATTCAGCTTTACACTGTACTTCATTACTTTTTTAGCTTTTACAAGCATAGGCATGGGAACTTCTATATCAAATAACTTTCCTAAAGTAAAGAATTTCCAAAAGCATAGGAAATTTTCCAACCTAGTGAAAAATTTACATAAAGTACTTCAATATACAATATACTTAGTAGTGCTGAAAGCGTTTAGAGTTTAAAATATGCCTTCATGCATTTGACACACACACGATCTCTATGAAACATTTAAGAAGGAAATACCAGAAGCCTAAAAAGTTTGTGCTAGTTGTCTAAAATTGCAAAAATACTAATATATAGATTTGTGACTAAGATTCAGTTCATGGTTTTAAGACCCGCACTTTGAATATTGAATAAAATATGTTGCCACTTATTATTAATATCATTCTAACAATTAAATTAATAATTGGGAAATGACGTGATTTGGAAGTTTTGCATAGAGGTATTGTTTTTTAACAGTAAATTATTGATGCTAATATGAAAATTAATCACAATATGTGTAAATATACTAGAATCATCATGATTCCTATACTGTAATCAGGTTGTATTTATAAACTTAGAGAATTTCAATACCTATCAGACAATTTAGACATTTTTCAAAGCCAAATCAGGGATTTCAATAATATTTGCATTAATACAAAAAAAAAAAGAAAAAATCTGTGTTTAGAAACAAAGAACAAACACACTACAAGTTCCTCAGTCTCATCTCAAAACGTTCCACAAAAAAAAAAAAAAAAAAAAATTACATAAAAAACTAGTTCAAAGCCATGAAATTTAATTGCTGTGAGTTTTATAGGTGTCATAAAGCCTCCTGCTATGGAATTTTTAGATCTAATTTTTATTCCTAGATAAGAACTGAAAGATAAACTACTTCAAAGCAGCAGCTCAGCCCTGTTCACCTGCTTTAGAATGATTTGAAATGATTTAGGACCTTTCAAAATACAGGATGCTGATGATGTCTATTTTTAAATGTTTGCTTTTCCGATCACATGGGGCATTTTGTGATTTTATTGCATGACCTTCGACTGCATCATTGTATGTGTTCTTAAGCATAGCAAAGCTTTTTAAAATGAACAATATTTTCTAAATCAAGACTGTTAAGTATTCCTATTTTTAAGTAAGTTTTGTCTTATTTTAGACTTTAACTGGTTTCCTTACAGAATATGAATATAACCATGAGTCTTTAAGAGGCCTGCTCTCCTGTGAATACACATTTTCTGCAAATCCTATAAGTGGTACTCTCTATCAGTGAGCTGCATTGTACCAAAAATACAGAAAGTATAAAAATATTTTATTAGAAAAAAACAAATATATACAGAGAGAGAGAGATAGATCAAGTTCAGAGATACATATAAATTCTGTGTATATTTTCTCTGAGATGTGCTTCAACAAGAAAACTAATTAAAGATAATACAAGTTTGAGTCATTCCCTGGCTGTTTTTATTTCTAGCATAGTAATTTTTGTGAAAGATATTCTTTAAATCACAATGTACTTTTTTTATATATTGTAATTATTTATATTGAGTCCAAATAAATTATTAGATAATGATGGTAACTATTTAGCTTTAAGACTCTTTATACCATTTTGTCTTTTACCTCTAAACATATGTGTTTTTAAGTACTTCCACTTTACCATCTTTCTTGTTATGTAAAAAATGCCTATATTTCTATAAATACAATTTACAAAGATAGTGCTAAGAGAAATGAAAAACTGTTGGACATATTTTAAATTAAATTTCAAATGTACTGGCACTTACAGACTAAAATTCATATCAGATGTACTGACATGGAACTACAGTTATCTCCATTCTACATGATAAAATAATAAGAATAAAACTAAGATATAATTATAACTTAAAAGTTTTGGAAATACTTCTGGTTTTCCTTCCAACAGAAAGAAACCTTCACTAAATAACTTCACTGAGATTTTCCTTTTAAAAAGGTATTAATTTTGCCCACAATTTGATCTACGTTATTTTAAAATTTTGTATTACTGCACTAATAGCAGTAGCAGTTGCAACAAAAATGGTAAAATCAGCTGCTGCTGCTGTTGCTACAGAATCCAATGCCTCAAAATATTTTATCTCAGCTATGTTTCCTCTCTCTCTTCCTCTCTTTTTCTCTGCAACTTTTTCTCTCTCTCTATCTCATTAGGATCCCAGATTTATATAAGGAGCGGATTTTCCTGGGACCATCTTGTAGATGTGAGGAATTTGCAAGAACACTGTTGAAGAACCTGTTCCATAACTCTTGGATCCACCACCCAAATCAAAGATAGTAAAAGACATCACAGAGGGCGGAAGAAAATACTGGTGAAAAGAACTATCACTGTTCTGTAAATCCCTCACTCCACTCATTTAGAGAAATGTTAGGGGTGCATCCTTCTAATAAGTCTAGAAAGGAGTCTTAGGAAAATGACTTAGAGGTTTTGGAAATACATTGCCTGAACTAACTAGACCCTAGGTAGGGTATTGGGATTGGCATGTACTGCCAGACCTTGAAGACTAGAAATGCACAAGGTTTTCTCATAAATCAAATATGTGTCAGAAGAGATGGAAAACCATAATAGAATTGTGTTGACTGTTATCTAATAGAGCCATCTAGAGTGGCAAGTGGACATCGGCAGAAAGAGGCTATATGTTACCCAGTTGCTGCAGAGGAGAATAAATAGGTATGTGCCTGGGTCATGAAAATAGAGTTTTAGGAAAGAACCCCTAGGCCCCACACGAGTGCACATGAGGTTCTGTTTTATACATCTGTCAGCCCAGAGGGCTTAAAGCCAACTGATTACTCAATACACGTGGGAACTGTTCTCTTTTCCCTGTCCATACTTCCCATCCCTATAAAGCCCAAACCACAGCTAGAAGGTGGGGGGAAAGGAGGCAAGAAAAAGCTCAAGTCAAAGGAAAGAGATGACAACTACACAATATCCTCTTCACACTGCTGGAGAAAGGAAGGAAAAACAAGTGCAGCCAGGTCAGTTTCACAGTTTTGGGACTGTAAATGGGACTGGAATATTTTAATTTCTCTATGGAGGCTTGTTTCAGGATAAACCGACTACATTGTAATATGGTCTGTTTTCTAAAGCTGGGCAGAACATTCATGGTGTAGTATTTACCATTGTATTACCAGTAATGTAGCATAAAATTGAAGGTGCCTTACTGATTAAAAAAAAAATTGGCCATCACATTGTAATGCTCAGAGGAATGAACGGTGGCACAGGTATAAGTGGGCGGAGCCCATGTGAGGAGAAGGGAGGAATCACTATATCCTTGCTGTACCTTTGCTGCTGGGCACGTTTCTTTCTTGCCTACCTTTGGTTTTCTTCAGCTGTGTTCAAGTATTTTCTGGAATCAATAGTGTCCTGTAGTTTAAAGCGTCTAAAATGTTGCAATGTAAACAGAGTAAAGCAACTTTCCCTGGGCTTTGCAAAAGTTGTAATTGAGAACACTTACCAGCGTGGGCTGGGACTTTAAGGAGTCTCTTTTTCAGAAAATTAAGCAGGAGAGATATATGTGATGTTTCACTCTCAGTTTTGTATTTGAAATCTTCATTTAAAATGCTAAGATGCAATATCATTCATTTTGAACCAGGAAAAATACACAATTGTATCACCCTTTTATCTAGGCAATTCCTGTAGAAATGTATTTTTTAAATATGTGTTTTAAAGGGTTTTTGATGCTGCATTACTGCTTTGGCCACGTCGCTCTCATGACTTTCAGTGTACCAGATTCTCAGCTCCCTGAAATGTGGAGAGAACAAACTCTAGAATTACAGCAAGAATATTCCATGAGCACAATACTGCATCATTAACATTTTTAATGGTATGAATTTTATACCATCTGTTTATGTTTGCAAATATGAAATGATTACATGTTTTAAAATGAACACTTTTTATCCTTAATTCTATATGTTTACAAATATATTTTAATTAAATTTCAAAACAAAGTTTTAATATCTAAAAAACTTACAGACCATTTTGAGTTTTTAATATAGAGGCATGGGAATATTGTTGCTGATTAAAGTTTAAAGGGACAGTAAAAGACAAAATCCACACATTGTGCTTTCTTAGCATCTTCTTAGTTTACCTACTCTGGTAGAGGAAGTAGATAGTATTCCCACTATCTTAAATAGAAAGTTCCAAGTGTGGTGTCTCACAGAACCTTCCCAAGTCATTTGGTCATCCCTACATTAATCATTCTGGACAAGGGATTGTAGTACTCTGACCAAGCATAGATCATTTCCCATTTATTCAGGAGAAGAGACTCTGCTGTCATAAGAAAGGAGGAAGAGGTTAAAGACAGAAACAGCAAATGTCCACTAAGATAAGTATCATTATAATATCCTGAGCATATCAGTGAGTAACTAGAGGCTCAAAAATACCACAGTTCACAGATGAAAGGAAGAACTTTATTGTACACAGCTTTATGGTCTCTCTTGTCCATGGACTCTGTCTAGGGAGATGTTTGTAATGCCCTATAAAAAGTGCCTCTGATAAAATTACTAATACTTTCCATATATTTCTAAATTAAAATTAAATTTTTCTCTTCAAGGGATCTCTGAAAATTCAGAAGATCACAAATATAATTCAGATTAAATCATGTAAGAATTTATATTTGAATTGATGTTAAGTACACGTTGAATTCATTTCAAATTCAATTGTCTGTCCCTAAGTGAGTTTATATTAAATATCATATATACATTTTTTATCTTGATTTATCATCAGTAAAAACTGAACAAAAATGTGTATGTATATACATATGTATTTTTGATATTATATGTGTATACATATATAATATCATATAATAGGACCACTTACAGTTCACTAAGCAAATCTTCCATTGAAAAAAAGATAATTTTCCTGAGGAGGTTCAGGCTTAAATGTTGGCTAGCTAGGAAGTCCTAATTTTGCTTCCTCAATTTTCCCAAAGAAAGATCTTAAAAATTAAGAAAGAAAACAAAACCAACAAAGCAGTGAAAATTAGGATGAGTGGCCAGGCATCTGTCTCATTTCAAAGGGAATGTCTGATAATTAAAGGTTACATGTAGCCACTGAGTGGAATCCTTTAGAAAGAAGAAAGAAATTACGTCAATCAAATCTTAATACATATTCTTACCTCAGAGACATGAAACTATCACTAAGTAAAGTAAACAATTCATTGTTTTAATGAGTAAGAACAGTGTTCTGTGCAACTCAAAGTCATTCTCTGTTGCCCACCATTACTACAATTGAGGCTACAAATCCAGTAATTAACAGGGCTCAAAACAGAATTGTATTGGACATAACAAATTACCAGAAAGAAGCCAGTAGGAGAGGGAAATGAAGGCAAGAGTAGCCATGGGAAGACTGCACACTTTCTAGGCTATAGTTTTCATGATTACTTCAAATTATCCAAAATTAATTCCAATCTACAAAGTCACATAGCTGATCAGGAAGTGAAAGCAGGAGATCTGGCACCAGTCCAGCACATCTCACTAAAGTAAAGTTTTAGATCAGGCAGGAAGATTGTAATGACAACCGGATATTCATGAGGCAGAGCAAGTAAGATCAATATACTTGATGATTGGCAAATACAACTATTTCCATTAAATGCTAGGAACAAAAACAATAACATGCCAGTTATAATATAAATGAAGGAAAATAGTGCAACTGGGTTGTGAGAATAAAAATATTCTTATTGAGTAATTGGAACTACAGTAAAATAAAAGTAAATTTTAGAAAACACATAGATGAAATTTTTTCCATTCATAATATACTACTATTTATAAGTATACACTAAGATATCTTAAAATTTGAATTCAAATGTTTTCTGGGAAAAAATCAATTGTCAGATAAAATTTAAACATTTATGAAGATTTTTTTTTTAATGTCACAGAATTTCTGCCTTCACAAGGCTTTTATCGCACAAGAATTTCAACTATGTGTGTTTTTAATCTTTCAAATAACAGATAAAGTACAAACTTAGCAAATTCATTCATTCTGTGTTACCTACTAGGTGCTGATAGGCTGCTGGGCACCAATAATAAAGTGGTGGTCAAGAAAACCATGATCCCTATCCTCACGGAAATTGCAAATCTAGTATGTAGAGAGATTCAGAGCACAGAAAAAAAAAAAAAAAGGAAACGAGATGATGGTAACACACACACACACAAAAACAGATAAAACTCACCTATGAACAGAGATAATAATTTAGGAAATAAAAATGCCAGTAAACAATATGTAGGCTTTTATAATAAAAGACTATACCAAAAGCAAGTTTGGTTTATTCCAATATTAAAGTTGTGGCATAATACTAAAAAATATGATACATATTAGGCCAAACCATGTGTTTAGCTAAGTAGTAAAATAGATTTAGGAAAGCTAAATATGCAAAAGTAATGACTAGAATTAGCTAGAATTTGCAGAAAATAAGGTGTCAAAAAGTAATAACGTAAGAACTAAGCATTTAAAAATATACAATACATAGATCTAACATAGGATACAATAAAGGTGACATGAATCAGTGGGGAAAATATGAGTCAATAATTAGTTATGAGACTATTAATTATTTATTACCAAAAAGAAAATTAAGTAATTACTTCACAATATAAAATAAAATAAATTTCATATGGATTATAGTTAAATGCAAAAAAGTATATTAAAAAGAGGAGAAAATATAAACGAATATGTATTGAATTTCAGGTTATGAAAGGTCTTTGTAAGAACAAAAGTAGAAGAAGCACTCACAGAGAGAAAGAGTGAAACTCTGAAATTATGTAAATCATATATTACAAATCAATATAAAATTCAAGTTAGTTATGACAAAATATTTGCAAAACATAAGACTAAAAATGGTTTAACCTGCTTAATATATCTGAAGATCTTTAAAAATCAAGAAAAGAATATAATAGTTGAAAAATGGCGCTAATACAGGACTAGACATTTCACATACAAAAAAAAAAATTGCTAGTAAATATTTAAGAATATCATCATTATTTATCCCATAATACCACAGACTTACAACAAGATACATTTTCTTGTTGTAAAATGTGTAAAATGACCAAAAAATCCACATACAACATGCACACAAAGGAAAACAAAATTACAACATTGTGGATTTTGTGAAACAGAAGGATTCATTTGCTGCTGGCCAGAAAGAATCAGAATAACCATTCTAGAAAATAATTCAGCAAAAAAAAAAGGAAACAAATTGGCAATATATGTAAATTACACTGTAAATACTCAGACGATTGGCCTTATAATCCTCCTGCAAATGGGTGTACTAAAGTAAACAGTTTTAAATCTTTGGTGTCCTCTCTCTTCAGTCTGTAGACAGGGACAGAACGATGAACATACAGGGGAAGTTCATCAATGGTCTTGGTGTAAACTGGCATTTTATTACCTCTGACCATACTGCGGCCAGAAGGCAGTCATGTAGTCTCACTTACAAAGGAGGCTGGGGAATATGGCCCAGGCGTATGCCCAGAAAAAGGATCAAACAGATTTTAGTTGACACAAAGGAAAATCTGCCATGCCATGGATCTCAATTATAAGTAGTCAAGAGTAGATATTGTAAATGCAAATACACTTGACTACACTACAGTATAAATAAAAAAAAATAACGAGGAGGGAGCAGTACTCCAAAGTAATAATAATAAATGATGTTGTGACCCTTAGGACAACGAGTTATATCAGCTATTTATATAATGATGATTAAAAGCATATTTTATAATAGTAATTCATACTGAGAAGTGTTCACCAAGCCAATTTTTAATAAACATTTTTTAATAACTTTAAATTCACATAAGAATTGCAAAAATAGTAGAGTTCCTATGTATGATCTATTATTTATCCTAATGTTAATGCCTTACATACCATCTGCCAAAACTAAAAAGTTAACGTTGGTACATAACTATGGATTAAACTCCAGAACTTTCTTTTTCAACTGTTTTTCCACTAATGTCTTTTCCATTTTTAGGATCTAATCCAGAATATAACAGTGCAGTTAGTCATTTTTCTTTAGTTTCATCTGGTCTGTCATAGTTCCTCAGTCTTTCCTTACCATGACCTTGGCAGTATTGAAGAGTACTGGTCAGGTATTTTGCAGAATGTCCTTCAGTGTGTGATTGTGTAATGTTCTCATAATTAAACTGGGGTTATGTGTTTTGAGGAAGAAAAATAAAAAGATGAAATGCCCTTATCATCACACTGTATAAGAAAGTACATGATAACTTTATTCTTTGTAAGTGAGTCACTAAGTCTAGTCATCACCCGTGTGTGTGTGTGTGTGTGTGTGTGTGTGTGTGTGTTAGGGAATGGGGGGCATGGTTTACATTCTACCTGCTGGAGGTATAAGTATGGTTTACATTCTACCTCCTGAAGGTATAAGTATCTATATAGAATATTTAAATTTTTCTCTATGGACAATTTATCTCTTCTGCTTCATTTGATAAATCATTAATTTATGTCAGTCTGGACTGATGTATATTTATTTCATATTATGGATTATACTCCAGTATAACACAAAAATGTAATCTATATTATTATTTATTGCTCAAGTTTCTCCAGTTTTGACCATTTAGATGCCTCTATCCTTTTGAGGTTTCTTTTACCACTTTCTTATTTTCTGGCACTATGTAAGATGCTCTAGATTTATGTTGTATTGCTTGAGTCCTAGAATCAATAATTTTCCCAATGAGCTCTGGCTTCTTTTATTAAAAAATGGTATTTAGAAACCAAGATCTGGGTCAAGCCTAGCTTCATCTACAGCTACAAGTAATAATGGCTTATTGCTCATTATGGTGAAATAAAATGCAACACCAATGATAATTAGTTCAAATGAATGTGTATTACGTGTATATATTTGTATACCAGGGGATTTCAAAAAGTTTATGGAAAAAGAGAATCAAAAGATAAAAATAAAAAATATAAAATTAATTTATTGATGAGTTCCATAAAGTTCAACCCACACTTTTAAGTGATAATACCAGCCATTTAGTCCATCCCTAAAGAACTGAGGGTCCTGTGGATTTAACCATGTCAATGCAGTGTTCTCTACATTATTAGCTGAAGAAAAATATATGCCCTCTAAAGAGATGTTTTTAGAAGATTAGAAAACAAAAAGAATTCAAAGGAGCCAAATCAGGACTATAAGGTGAATGGCTAAGGATTTTCCATAGAAATTCTTGCAGAAGGAATGAGCAGGAGCATTGTCATGGTAGAGAAGACTCTCTGGTGAAGCTTTCCCAGTCATTTTTCTGCTAGAGCTTTGGCTAAGTTTCTCTAAAGACTCTCATACTATGCAGATGTTATCATTCTTTGGCCCTGCAGAAAGTCAACAAGTAAAATGCCTTGAGCATCCCAAAAAACTGTTGCCATGATCTTCACTCTTGACCAGTCATCCACTTTTGCTTTGACTGGACCACTTCCACCTGTCCATAGTCATCACTTCGTGCTTCATCTTCAAGATCATACTGGTAAAGTCATGTTTCATCTCGTGTTACAATTCTTCAAAGAAATGCTTCAGAATCCTACTGGTTGAAAATTTTCACTGAAAGCTCCGCTTTTGTCTGCAGCTGATTAGGGTTCAATGGTTTTGATACCCACAGCACAGAAAGTTTTTGTTCAACTTTAATTTTTCAGTCAGACTTGTATAAGCTAAACCAATTGAAATGTCTACGGTGTTGGCTGTTGTTCCTGCTGTTGTCAGTCCTTTTCCGTTAGGGCACAAACAAGGTGAACTTTCTTCCTTGCAAATTGATGTGAATAATCTGCCACTATAGGCTTCATCTTCAACATAATCTTGTTCCTTCTTAAAATGAGTTTTCCCTTTGTAAACTGCAGATTTCTTTGGGGCATTGTCCCCATTAACCTTTCATAAAGCATTAATGATTTCACCATTCTTCCACTCAAGCATTGCCATAAATGTTATGTTTGTTCTTGCTTCAATTTTAGCAGAATGCATGTTGCTTTGAAAGGGTCTCTTTTTAAATTGATGTCTTATCTTTTTAACGCCTCAAACTAGATCTTGTTCACATATTAGAACAAGTTAGCATGAATTTATTTGAGTGTATTTTTTTTAAATCTATGCATAGTTTTTTCAAAATACACATTTTTCATGAACTTTTTGAAAACCCCTCATATGTAGAGAATCTTTGATTTGACAATATATTGGCATTTTTTGATATAATAAAATATTTCATTTACTAATCTTTCCCATTCACTGTTTTAATATAGTATTTAAAAAATTTTTTAGAGACAAAATCTTGTTATATTGCTCAGGTTGGCCTTGAACTCCTAGCCTCAAGAGATCCTCCCATGTTGGCCTCCTAAGTAGCTGGGATGACTACTGCATCGGGCTTAATCATAGTATTTTTAAAATCCCAAAACTTACCATGGTACACGATAAAGTAGATACAATATATAATGTATATTTTTACTGATACGTCAATTGTTTGTGTCCAGATATTGAAGAAATGTCAGAATAGTTCATGAATTTCATTATACAATGAAATGCTTTGTACCATTGAGCAGACCAAAAATAAAAGATAGTGGCTCACGTCTCTAATCCCAACACTTTGGGAGGCTGAGACAGGTGGATCACCTAAGGTCAGGAGTTGAAGACCAGGCTGTCCAATATGGCAAAATCCCATCTCTACTGAAAATACAAAAACTTAGCCAGGCATGGTGGCACACATCTGTAATACGACTTACTCAGAAGGCTGAGGCAGAAGAATCGCTTGAACCTGGGAGGCAAAGGTTACAGGGAGGCAAAGGTTACAGTGAGACAAGATCATGCCACTGTACTCCAGCCTGGGTGACAGGGCAACACTCTATCTCAAAAAAAAATATATATATACACACACACACATACACACACACACACACTTATATATATATATAACATCATGTATATATGTATATGTATATATATTAACATCCTCAATAGTAAGACAAAATAAAGCCAAGCTAAGTGTAGTTTTAATGGAAGATAATATAAAGATGAGATCATTTGGAAAATCATAGAGAAATGTTAAGGTTCCTAAAGAAGTCATGATGATTAAAATATCCAATGTTTTGTTTTTGGAAATATTCCATATTATTTCCTATATGCTTTTGGTGAAATCAAGAAGAAAAAACATTAAGCAACGTAACTTTAATTAGCAAGGAAAGAACGGGATCAATACTTCCTGTCTAACTTTTCATTTCTTTCCTACCAAGGTTTCAACTTTTATACTTCAATTTTCATAGGCAAAGTAGCACTAGAACAGTAACTATTCATAACATATTTTGAAAAATAACACGATTTTTTATCTATCTAGAAACAGAAGGCTTTAGAGTTTCATTTTAATTGTAACATTCTCTTGGAGACTAGGAAATCATTTTTATTTTATTATTGCTTTTATCTTTTTCTATTTGGCATTATTGGTTTGTTTCTACTCCATTTATGCTGGAACACAGAATTGCATGAGAACTGATTATTTAATTTGTTGTTTGTCAAAAACATCACTAGTGATGACATCAGTATGGCTTGGGAATAGCATTTGTTAACTTTGGCTCAACTATATGTTACATCTAAATTTCCTCTCCCCAAAAATGACTTGAAATTTGTACAACCGTGGAGGTTACATTTTAGTGAAATATTTCTTAGCAAAATTTAACCAACGCAAATATATGTGCCCTCTGAAAACCCTTACCAGATTATAAAATAAGCAAGAGGTAAAAATGATTTTGTTTTCAAGAAGAAAAGGTGCATATTATTTTAAATTTATGAAGTTTAAAAGCATAAATACAATTAATCTATCCTATCAAATTTTCTCAAATTCTAAAAATGCATGCTACTGTATACTGTTTCAGTATGTTTATAAAGCTTGCTAATCAAATTAGTCTATATTTGTTTCTCTTGTAGCAGAAAATGAAGGCTAGAAAGAATTAGGTAAAATGTAGACACTTAACCATATAATTTAAATTGTGCGTGTGTGTGTGTGTGTGTGTGTGTGTGTGTGTAAATTTAAACTTGTTCATGAAGGCAAGGACTTCTGTCTGTTTTGTTTAAAGCTGTATCCCCAATACCAGGCATTAATTAGGTGCACAAATGAACAAATAACATGCAGAAAAATGTGTCATTAACCCCATTACAATCAAAAGAAAAATCAAGTACATATTTATTAACTATTTTATTGCTGGGATTCAATTTTCTGAATTATCATAAGAAAAATACTAGCTCTCAGATTGGAAATGTTTTAGTCTGTGGCCAAGTTTAAGGTTCAGAATTAGAATCAATTACATTTCCCTAATATATAAAAGGAACTAAAATTGCCAGGAAGTACACAAGAACTTTCCCACTTTTCTGGAAGATCTGCTTGCATTGCAAACACTTTTTCTCTTTTAAGATTTTATGCTTTGGTGGCATTAGTAGGTTTGACAGAGATTCAAGGGTTAAGCAGAGAGAACTCCCCAAACCAAAATATTTTTTGCACTCACTCTCTTTTTTTCTCACTAAGTGAAGAACCAGACAGAATAAGAATATGCTAATAAGATTCACAGACTGTTCCTTTCCCTTTTCTGGGCAATGGAACTTTCTTTAAGTAAAAAAGAAAGTGATACACTAGCAAGTTAGTCCAGGAAAGAAATGTGAGTTAGATACCAGCAGTGGATATAGTCCGGATAGTGCTAAGAAAGAGTGCCAGAATAATAGAGGGAGATGCATATGCTAGAAATTGGGAAACCCTACACTACATTATGATATACATCATAGTCTTTAAGAATAGTGGTTAGATAGGTCTCTATTATTATTCAGTTTTGTTGAATCAGCATTGATAGCAGTTAGTGTTTACTGTAAAAGTCTGGACTTATCAACCAAAGTGAGTAACCCTAAGGAACTGCAGCAGAATATATTTTCCAAAGAGCATCCAACATGCTCTTATACAATGTTACCTTGTCAATCCTACATTGAGTTGGAGTTTAACATCCCTACCATTGAATCTAGGGTGACTTTCTTGGCCTGTCTTACAGATAGAATGTTGCAGACAAGATATTTTGGGACTTCCAGAGCTAAGCTATAAAAAATCTACAGCTTCTGCCTGGGTATCTTAGAATGTTTCTTTTTGGGAAGCTTCCTCTGGGGACCCTCTGTTGTGAGTAGCCAGCATCAACTTCCAGTCAGGAAGGTGATCCTTCTTGACTCTGTCAAGTCTTTAGATTATATCAGCTACAGCTCACATCTTATTGCAACACAGTATGAAATTCCAACTTCCCAACTGAACCCAGTCAATTCCCAGAATCATGGGAAATTTAAAAAAAAAAATGTTTTAAGCCCCAAAACATTTGAGTGGATAAATACATAGCAGTAAGTAATAGATAGGGAAACATAGTGCTTTTAACGCATCATGAATATAAAATAGATCAGGAAATGACAAACCTTGAATAAATGAGTTCTTTTATGGTTCTAGCTCGTTCAGAAAATAGCTCATCCATAACATTTTAATATCATCTGAAGAGTGACCTGTGTATAAATACATGATGCACTGTGTTTCTCAATATAATGCTGTTTTCTTGTTAATCAAGAGGTCTCATTCACTACAAGGAGTTTACTTGCTAGGATCAATTTGAGGACTCACGCTGTGGTGTCTGTTTTGCTGTGTGTTTTATATTCTCATTTATTGTTAGGTAAGTAGAATAGCAGCAATAGCACCCAATACTAGTAAGCTTTTTATTGTTATGAGTTGTTACTTGACATTCATCAACAGAGTGGTGTTAGATATAAGTGGGCTGTAAATTTCCATCTTCATACATATGAAAGATACATAACATAGTTCAATGATTTATTACTAAGTAACTTACAAATATCAGTTCAAAAGTGACATATAATTTGGCACAGAACTTAACTAGGGAGTCATTTGTTCTTGTTTTCTGATTTCCTAGGCTGATTACAGATGCTCCTTCTCATCTCCCCTAAAACGACGTATACCCCTTCTATTAAGGACAAGAGAGTAGGCGCTGAAGACTATCTGAAAAGCTATTTTTGTATAAATGTCAAAGTATCTTTATTCAAATAGTAGTCAATTGTTGGAATAAAAGAAAAAAATTGAAAGGTTATGTGTGTGTGTGTGTGTGTGTGTGTGTATGTGTATTTATATGTGTATTTAATGCCTATTATCTGATTATCTCAAAATTCAAATGAAAACCTCATTTTGTCCAAGAGAAAACATAAAAAAAGCAGTACCTGGACACTACTTTCATGTTCTATCTGGAAGCTTTATCATTATGGTAACCTGCCCAACTTCATAAGCTTATGCAACCCTAAATATGGGTTTTAAATTTTTGAAGCATTAACTAGAGAACTAATACATATTTTGATTTGAGGGCTGACAGGAAGATAAATATTTTGACATGATTCCAGTGTTTTTTGTCTCACCTCTGGGCACCTCTAGGGCCTTCCCATATGCTGTTTCTCTGATAAAAATGATGGTACCCTGTTCTCTTTTTCCTAATACACAAAATGCATCCCATGCCCTCTACTCACACATATAATTTCCAGACTAAATATTTCTCCTTCAGAAGCTGTCTGTTAGTCATTACAAGAAGCTTCCAATATCCCTTCAAGTTCTTCTCTCTTGCCCTTCCTAAGTACTACTAAAGTGCCTTGTGCTTTTCACATCAGAGTCTTCCCACATCATTATAATTTCTTATTCACATACTATTTCACCCACTAGGCTTTAAGCTTCATAAAGGTAGGTTCTGAAATAATATTATCAATGCTTAGGATAATAACTGTCATATAACAAAGTCTTAATATACATTTTTGAAAGAGTTATAAAACTTGTAGGAGAACTCCCTTCTTTGTGATATTTTGGTTGGTTTTCCAAAGAAATTATTTTTGAGCACTAATCTATAATTATGTAGTGCTTTAAAAACTTTATGGGTGAGAAAAGACAATACCTCAATATTTTGATTTCACATTATATTTCCACAAAGATTCTCCCTATTTAGTTGGTTCAGTTTGAGATTTGAAGAAGGTTTTTTTTTTTTTTTTTTTCAAATCAAGCATTGCTGGTCTAATTTCAGATAAAGGGGACTTTAAACAAACAAAGATCACAAGTGAAAGAAGGGCAATCCATATTGGTAAAGAGTTCAATTCAACAAGAGGACTTAAGTATCCTAAATATATATGCACCCAACATAGGAGTACCCAGACTCATAAAGCAAGGTCTTAGGCACCTATGAAGAGACTCAGATATTCAAATAGTGGCAGTGGGAGACTTCAACACTCCCCTGATAATATTAGACAGATCATAAAGGCAGGAAATTACCAAGGATATTCAGGACTGAACTCAGCAATAGACATAATTAACACACAGAACTCTTCACCCAACAACAACAGAATATACATTGTCTCTCGTCACCACATGGTACATAATCAAAAATTGGCCACACAATCGGATGTAAAACAATCCTCAACAAATTAAAAAAAAAAACCTGAAATCATAGAGGGCATACTCATAGACCACAGTGTAACAAAAATGAAAATCAATACTAAGAAAATTGCTCAAAACTATATAATTACATGGACTTTACACAACCTGCTCCTGAATGACCCAGGGTGGGGAGAGTAATAAAATCAACAGAGAAATCAAGAAACTCTTTGAAACGAATGAGAACAAAGATACAACATACCAGAATCTCTGGGACACACTAAGGCAATGTTAATAGGACAGTTTATTATAGCACTGAATTCCCACATCAAAAAGATACAAAGATCTAAAATTAACCATCTAACATCACAACTAGAGGAACTACAGACACAAGAGCAAATGAGCCCCAAAACTAACAGAAGACAAGAAATAACTAAAATCAGACTGAACTAAAAGAAATTGAGATGTAATAAACTATAAAAAGATTAATGAATCCAGAGTTGGTACTTTGAAACATTACTAAGATTGACAGACCACTAGCAAGACTAATAAAGAGAAGATCCAAATAAATGCAATCAGAAATGACAAAGGAGATGTTATCACTGACCCTACGGACATACAAGAACCCTCAGACATTACTATGAACACTTCTATGTACACAAGTTAGAAAACTAGAGGAAATGGATAAATTCCTGGACACACACAACCTCCCAAGACTAAACAAAAAAGAAATTGAATCCTTGAACAGACCAGACCAATAATGAGTTCCAAATTTGAATCAGTAATAAAAAGCCTGCCAGTGAAAAAAAGCTCAGGGCCAAACAGATTCAAAGTCAAATTCTACCAGATGTATAAAGAAAAGCTGATACCATTCCTGCTAAAACAATTCCAAAAAATTGAGAAGGAGGGACTCCTCTCTAACTCATTCTATGAGGACAGCATTATCCTTATACCCAGGCCTGGTAGCCACACAACAAAAAAAAAGAAAGCTTCAGGCCAATATATTTGATGAACATACATGCAAAAACCTTCAACAAAATACTAGCAAACCAAATCCACGAGTGCATCAAAAAACTAATCCATCATATCAAGTAGGTTTTATCCTTGGAATGCAAATTTGGTTCAACACATGCAAATCAAGAAATGTAATTCATTACATAAATAGAACTTTAAAAGATCACACGATTATTTATCTCAATAGAGGCAGAAAACACTTTCAATAGAATTAAATATCCCTTCATATCGAATATCTCAACAAATTAGGCACTGAAGGAACATACTTCAAAATAATAAGAGCCATCTATGACAAACTCACACCCAACATCATACTAAGTGGGCAAAAGCTAGAAGCATTCCCCTTGAGTACTGGAACAAGACAAGGATGTTCTTTCTCACCATTCCTATTCAACATAATACTCTAAGTCCTAGCAAGAGCAATCAGGCAAGAGAAAGAAATAAAAGGCATCCAAATAGGAAGAGAGGAAGTCAAACCACCCTTGTTTACAGGTGACATGACTCTATAACTAGAAAACCCCATAGTCTCTGCCCAAAAGTTTCTTGATTGGATAAACAAATTCAGCAGTTTCAGGATACAAAATCAGTGTACAAAAAAATAGCATTCTTATACACAACATATAAGCTGACAGCCAAATCAAGAATGCAATCCCATTCACAATAGTCACAAAAGAATAAAATATCTAGGAACACAGCTTACAAGGGAGGTGAAAGATCACTACAACAAGAATGACAAAACGCTGCACAAAGAAATCAGAGATGGCACAAACAAGTGGAAAACCATTCCGTGCTCAAATAGGAAGCATCAATAATGTTCAAATGGCCATACTACCCAAAGGAATTTACAGACTCAATGCTATTCCTACCAAACTACCAATAACATCCCTTACAGAAATAAAAAAAAAAAAAAACTATTTTAAAATTTGTATGGGACCAAAAAAGAGCCCCAATAGCCAAAGTAACCCTAAGCCAAAAGAATAAACCTGGTGGCATCACATTACCTGACTTCAAACTATAATACAAGCCTGTAGTAATCAAAAAAGCACAATACTGGCACAAAACTAGACACATAGACCAATGGAACAGATTAGAGAGCCGAGAAAAAAAGCCACACACCTACAACCATCTAATCTTCAACAAAGTTAACAAAAATGAGCAATAGAGAAAGGACTCTGTATTCAACAAATGGTGCTGGAATAATTGGCTAGCCATACACAGAAGATTAAAACTGGACTCTTTCATACACCATATACAAAACTCAACTCAAGATAAATTAAAGACTTAAAGGTAAAGTCTAAAACTATAACAACTCTGGAAAATAACCTAGGAAATATGCTTTTGTACATAGGACCTGGCAAAGATTTCATGATGAAGACACCAAAAGCAATTGTGACAAAAATAAAAACAGATAAATGGGACCTAATTAAACTAAAGAGCTTCTGCACAGCAAAATAATCTATGGACAACTTGAATAAAACAACCTACAGAATGGAAGAAAATATCTGCAAACTATGCATCTGACAAAGTTCTAATATTCAAACTTTATAAGAAACATAAATTTATAACAGAAAAAAAAATTAAAAAGTGGGAAGGTCATGAACATACACTTTTCAAAGGAAGACATACATGTGGTCAACAAGCATATGAAAAAAATGCTTAATATCACTAATCATTAAAGAAATGCAAATCATAAACACATCTCACATGAGTCAGAGTGGCTATTATTAAAAAGTCAAAAAAAAAACAGTGCTGGAGAGGTAGTAGAGAAAAAGGTACTCATTTTTTTAAAATTTCATTTTATTTTAAGTTGCGGGATACACGTGCAGTATGTGCAGGTTTGTTACATAGGTAAAGATGCGCCATGGTGGTTTGCTGTGTTTATCAACCCATCGCCTAGGAATTAAGCCCAGCATGCATTAGCTATTTTTCCTGATGCTCTTCCTTCCACAACACCCCCACTGACAGTCCCCAGTGTGTGTTTTTCCCTTCCCTGTATTCATTTGTCCTCATTGTTTGGTTCCCCCTTATAAGTAAGAACTTGAAGTGTTTGGTTTTCTGTTTCTGCATTAGTTTGCTGAGGATGATGGCTTCCAACTCCATCCATGTCCCTGCAAAGGACATAATCTCATTCCTTTTTATGACTGCATAGTATTCTGTGGTATATATGTACCACATTTTCTTTATCCAGTCTATCATTGATGGGCATTTGGGTTGATTCCATGTCTTTGATATTGTGAATAGTGGTGCAATGAACATACACATGGAAGAATCTTTGTAATAGAATGATTTATATTACTTTGGGTATATACCCAGTAATAGGATTGCTTGACCAACTGGTATTTCTGATTCCAGGTCTTTGAGGAGTCACCACACTGTCTTCTACAATGGTTGAACTAATTTACATTCACACCAACAGTGTAAAAGCATTCCTATTTCTCCATAGCCTTGCCAGTATCTGTTGTTTCCTGACTTTTTAATAATTGCCATTCTGACTGACGTGAGATGGTATCTCATTGTGGTTTTTATTTGCATTTCTTTAATGATCACTGATGTTGAGATTTTTTTCATATGTGTGTTGGCCGCATAAATGTCTTCTTTTGAGAAGTATCTGTTCATGTCTTTTGCCCACTTTTTAATGGAATTGTTTGTTTTATTCTTGTAAATTTGTTTAAGTTCCTTGTAAATTCTCGATATTAGACCTCTGTCAGGTGGATAGATTGCAAAATATTTCTCCCATTCAGTAGGTTGTCTGCTCACTCTCATGATAGTTTCTTTTGTTGTGCAGAAGCTCTTTAGTTTAATTAGATTCCATTTGTCAATTTTTGTTTTTGTCACAATTGCTTTTGACATATTTGTCATGAAATCTTTGCCCGTGCCTATGTCCTGAATGGTATTGTTGAAATTTTCTTCTAGGGCTTTTATAGTTTTGGATGTTCCTTTTAAGTCTTTAATCCATCTTGAGTTAATTTGTGTATAAAGTGTAAGGAAGGGGTCCAGTTTCAATTCTGTATATGGCTAGCCAGTTCTCCCAGCACCATTTATTAAATAGGGAATCCTTTCCCCATTGTGTTTTTTTGTCAGATTTGTCAAAGATCAGATAATTAAGGTTGAATGAGGTCATGATCCTAATCCAACAGGACATGTACCTTTATAAGAAAAGGAAATAAAAGAAAAGGCCATATTTGAATGTAGTAGAAGGTGGCCATATGCAAACCAGAAATAGAGCCTTCACCAGAATCTGAATTGGAAAGAACCTGCATCTTGGGCTTCCAGCCTTCAGTACTGTGAGAAAATAAATTTTTATTGTTTAAACCATGTAGTCTGAGATATTTTGCAATGGTAGCCCAAACACACTAATGTAATAGACATCTTAGAAAATTCAGCTTTATGTCTTTCAATATGGAAAAACATTTATAATGCTGGCAGATATACTTGAATAAATTTGGCTGCAATAAACAGGGTTTTGTAATAATTAAAATACATGCATTTGGGAGGTATATAGAAGCAAACTGGCCTCTTTGAATTTCTCTCTGTCACCCAGGCTGGAGTGCAGTGGCACAATCTCAGCTTACTGCAATCTCCGCCTCCCAGGTTAAAGCAATTCTTCTGCCTCAGTCTCCCAAGTAGCTGGGACTACAGGCATGTGATGCCACCACCCACCTAATTTTTGTATTTTTTTTTTTTTTTTTTTTAGTAGAGACAGGGTTTCACTATATTGGCCAGGCTTGTCTCGAACTCCTTACCTTGGGATCCACCTGCCTTGGCCTCTTGAAGTGTTGGGATTACAGGCGTGAGCCACCATGCTTGGCCAACTCTTCCTTTCTTATTGGGCACAAGGCTGCGACTGTATTTCTCAGTCTACCTGATAAATAAATATGGTCCATGTGTCTATGCTCTCTCCAGGGAAATATTAATGACACAGATGGGTGCAAGAAAGAATCTCTCACTAAGGATTTCTTCTCTTCTTTCCTCTAGCTGAAGTGGAGACGACTGGAGTGATAACCACTGTGATTGCATGAGCCAAGCCTTCCACTAGCCGGAAACATTAGCTTTTAGGCCATTTGTGGGCACCCATTAGATACTGTTATTCAAATTCTGGCCCACAGATATGACTGATCCCGGGTCAAATGATGATTTTATAATACTTGGAAAATGACTTATCACCTAAGGTTGAGCTTCTTAAAGTTGGATGGCAAATTATCCATAATTGCTGTGAAAAGTTAAAGTTTACTTACGGGGTCTGAAGTTATATGGGCAAAGTAGTCATTTTCAAGTACACAATTTACATGAAATCCCATAAATGTTATTCACTCTATCATATATTTTTATGTGTCTTAATATAAAATAATATTTTTATTTATTGTCAAAAAAATTATCATAAATTCTCTTTTTCCAGAAATCCTTAAGTAAATTCACCCAGATACACCATAATGACCCTGGCCATATGCAGTTGTAATGATTTACTTGCAGTCCCCAATATACATAATGCTCTTTCAGACTTTACACTTTCTTTTCTTATCTGAAATACATTCTTCTTCTCTATCGGTAAACACCTACTTATTCCTCAAGGCTCAAATTATCATCTCCTTTATGGAGTCTTCCTTAACTAACTCCTGTTTCCACCTAAATATAATTAGTGTCTTCAACCTCTTGGTACACTGCACCCCTTTCTACACATCTCTGCTATGTCATAAGTTGGTAATTAGGATTCCTTTTAAGTATACTTCTCCCCAGGGCAAAGTCTGTCTCACTCATTTTGGAATTTGAAATATTCCAAAATATTCTAATATTTATTGGGAATCTCAATATTTTCAAATATATGTAGATATTTTAATCAAATATATTAGATTTTTCCTCCTTCTCTTCCTCCTTTTCTTCTTTTTCTTATCTTCCTCTTCCATTTCATTTTATTTAGATAATTTTAATCTCTTTCCAAAGATTACTTCCAAAGATTACTTATAATTCTTTTGTTAGATTTATTTCTATGTACCTCATAGTTTTTGCTATTTACATAGTAGATTTTAAGTAATTTTACATTTCCTAATCACTACTGGGATATAGAAATGCAGTTGCTTTTTATATAAAGATGTTATGACTATAGGTTGGCAAAATTTCTTACACGTTTTATTGTCCACAGATTGCTTTTTTCTATGTTGCCAACATCATCTTCAAATAATACCAGTTGTTGATTTATTCTTTCATTTTATTAATTTTCTATGTTCTATCACTAATGTTTCTCACATGCTCTACTAAATCAAACGTCTACCAATATTGTTTTTCAACTTCTAAAATGCATCTGATAACCTTGTTAATCCAGTTTTTGTTCTCTAAAATTCCATCTGTCCTTCTGTTCCAATCTTTACAAAGTTATAAAGTTTTAAAACACAGATATCTGGTAAATTGAAGAGTTCGTATTTGGAGAATTTAAGAACATTTAAAGGCATTCCCTACTCAGTCAAAACATAAAAGATCACTAATCTTCTAAGAGTTAATATTTGTATCACCTTGAGATTCATTGCATAGTCCTGCTCAATATGGAATTCTAAAAATAGAAAAAATATTTAGTTTAGTAAAGCATCGGGTGTTCCAAAACTGTTTTTAAAAAACAAAATCACAAAGTCATTTTTCTATGCTAACATATTAATTTAAACTAGGATACTTAACATACTTAAGCTATACTTGAAAGAAAAGTATTGATCTGAGGAGAGTTTTGCATTTCTGAAGCTCTCATGTAAGACAGTACAAAATGTAATATAGAGTATCTTGAATAGTTTTCTTATACATACATATTGAGGGACAGCCTGTGATTAGCCAAACATTTCCAAAAATGGGTTTCCTTTCTCTTTTCATTTTCTATAGTAAAATGTTTAAAGGATAGAATTATCTACAGATATGTAGAGAATTTTGGTGTTAGTCTGAGTTCTACAGAGAAACAAAACAAATAGAAAATGATTTGTTATAAGGAATTGGCTCACGTAACACTGGCGGGTAAGAAGTACCATGATCTAATCACTGCAAGATGGAGACCCAGGAAACTGGTTGATGTAATTCTGAGAAACAGGGGGCTGATGGTATAAGTTTTAGTTGAGAGTATGAGAAGACTGATGTCTGAGCTCAAGCATTCAGGCAGACAGTGAATTCCCTCTTCCTCTGTCTTTCTGTCCTATTCAGACTTTCAAAGGATTGAATGAGGCCCGCCCACACTGGGGAGGGCAATATGCTTTACTCAGACCACAGGTTCGGATGCTAATCTCAGCCAGAAACACTATTATAGACACACCAGAAATAATGTTTATCTAGGCACCCCATGTCCCAATCGAGTTGACACGTAAAATTAGCCATCATAATTTTGCATTCTACTCAGTGCGTAGTATAGTCAGGCAAACAGTATTCTTGGAGAACTGTGTGTAAAGAGGTATTGCTCCTGATGTTAGCAGGATTATCAATAAGAATCCTGGGAGACTGAGTAAGACATTGTAACATCTCCTTTTAAAGGTGGATGATAAATTGATTGTATGAGTCTATTTTTCACCAACAATGTTAGCTTGCTCAGAAATAAACCTGTGCCAGAGTGAATAACTTAAACTACATAGTTCTGATTGATAAGTCTAGATTTTTGCAAACATTCTCAATAAATATTACCAAAACTAAATTGAAAGTTTGAAAGTCTGAATAAATGGAAACTAAATACACTCTCGATTTGTGATTTGCATTTTAAAATCATAATACTGTAATATTTATTAAATATTTATTTTATAACTATGCTTAGCAATTAATGTGTTACTATATTTCATCAATTGCAAGAAGCCTATGTTTATATTTTAATGCTTCTAAATATGTATTTACCTTACAATTACAGATAGCAGAATTTAGTTATTACAGCCTGTGTACAAACAAACATGGCTGTTATTTCTAATGGCATGACTGTATAAATAAAACCCTTCAGTCAACAAACAGTCTAAGTACCAGAGTTAAACTGGTAGCATTTTTTTTTTCTTGCTGATACATAAAATAATATTGAATGTTACAATTTTCTCACTCATGGTCAATTTGACTCTAGATTAACTCTGTGCTGGTAAGTAGAATCTGTACACAACCTGAGGGGTAGCAGTCCCAATTGCTCATCATTTTCTAAAGGAAATGTCTTATTTAAGCTTTCCAAAGCAAAGGCTTTGAGTATATTTTGTCTCAGTCTTGATATTTAAATCTTTAAATATCACACTGCTGACTTTGATTTCCCATATTTATTTGTATATGAATAAACTTTAATTCGGTAGGTTAACTACCTTAAATAAGTCTTGTGTAGCATAGGTTGCAAAGAGAAAAAAAATAAATTGAAGACAGAATTTTCCAATAACAATAATAAGAGTAATAGTAATAGACCTCGAAAAGCCATCAATATCATATGTTGTTGAAAGAGCCAAATAATTATTTTAACATGCAAATTTTATATAAGAAAGCCAACTGCTTTATGAAGGTAGTATTAGTTAAAAAAAAAAAAAGCTGATAAAAAAAGCATTTAAAATCAATGACTTTTATTACTAATGCAGAAAAAAAGTATTTATCACTTTTGCTACTTAAAAAACTGGACTAAACAGATACACACATGCATGCGTGCACTATAGGACTTTGGACAGACAAGTGTGGATTCCTTTAGAAACAAAACAAGATGAAGATAATAGGAAGGAATGGCTTTGTTCCAATATTTACTCAGTTGTGAATCTTGAACATGCATCTTAAGAATGACAGGGCTCATATTAAAAGACAAAAAAAAATTATAAGACTGATTTGAGCCAATACAGTGAATTCATGAACACATTAACTTCCACCAAGTAGCTATTCAATGAATGTCTGAAATAGTAGAAGTTATAACACTAACGTTGAAAAGAAGGAAAATATTTGACAACAATCTAATTTCATGTGTAAAATCTGGGAGCAGCAGCAGCATTTTGAAATATGCCAGGGTATTAGAAAGAAAGAAAGTAGGATTAGAAATTGGGATTGCAAAATAGACAAGGTGGGAATAATCACTAACATGACCAAGATAACAGAAATTTTGTAAGTGAAATAGAATTTGCAAAGGCACAGAAACCTTGGAAAGCTCTATGTGAAACTGATATGCCCATTATTCCATAGACAATATCAAACTGTTAATCAGACAAGAAATCAATCTTTCCTGACACTGAATTGTTATGAAATAAATTAACAATTATCCATGTATTAAGCACCAGCTGTTAGGTTTATAATCCATATAAATATGTAAACAGTTTACAGACAAAACTAATTCAGTTTATCAATGCAAAATAATAATGGGACTCATTGCCTAATTTTAAAAACATAAAATGATGATGCAGTAGGATATGCAAATTTTGCTGTGGAACTACAAAATAATGCTTAGATTCACCAAAAAGATGAAAGTCCAAGGGCTCTATTTGATTTGTTTTATTAATTTCCTAGAGTTATTAATTTTGAAACAAAAACAATTGTGGTTATCTTTAATATACTTTGTGTTTTAAAAGTATACTTGAAGCAATTTTAGCTACTGTCTTCCAACTTCTATTATATTAAAAAGCACTATTAGATACAATTTAGTAAAGACAAAATCAGATCAATTTTTTTAAACAACATAAATTACTATAAAGTATTTTGAAAACTGACTCCACTTCTTAGTTTAATATTATATTCTTCTGATTTTTATTGTTAATTGTAGAAAATGACTTTAGCATCTGTTATTTATGTATACATTTAAAACACATTGCATCTCACACATCTTATCAGAAGATTAATCTGAAATTCAGATTTTAAAAAACACATTTTTTCTTTAGCAAAAATAAATATTAGCTTTATCCATAAAACAAATGGATTGAAAGCAGAAATACCAAAACAATTATATTAAGTGTATTGTAAAAATATTACAGATATGACAGTGTGCTCTACTAAAGGAGGTAGTCAAACTGAAAGTGGCTTGTCATGTTTGTTTTTTTAACCTAAAAAATTGTGTAAGATACAACAAATAATGATATTATGTAATAACTGATTCAAAAATGCAATTTCTCCAGAGTTACTTGACTACATGATTCATATGAAAAATAAAACACGAAAACATTTTTAAAATGGATTATGTAAAAGTAATGAATGAAGAAAGTGATAAAATGTTTGTCATTCTGTGATCAGATAGGAAGCAAAGACTTTTTCAACTATACTCTTAAAGTATTTTAAAAACTATTCTGAAAATGATAACAAGACACATACACATTTAAGTACATATTGTTTCTGAAACCAGACATTGCTTGCCTTTTTAAAAAAATTGATTTTCTATTACATTGGGGAAAAGATTCTATCAAGTCTAAGCAATTACAAATACAGAAGGAAAGTATTACAGAACCACTCTTTTAATGCTATTATTTCCTTGACAAAGAAAGCAAAATATTCTCCAATATTAAATTCAGAAGAAAGATATTAGTTTAGAAATATTCAAGTGTCATAACTTGTTTAAATTTCCATCAACACAGTGCAAAAATATTCATCAAACACTTAGACTCATTTACTGAATGACTTGGACAATGTTTACAAGACTTCATAACAATTCTGAAGTTAAAAATAGCTTTTTCAACATTAAAAAATATTAGGTTCACGCAATCAAAAAGTTTGAGAATTAAGAATATATTCTGTAATTTTTATAGTTCTCAAGTGATACAAATTTTCAAGATCGCTGTAGTTTTAGATAATCATCAGTTTAGTTGAAAGTAAAAGAGAACTCTGTGAATTTGTATTTGATGAGTAATTTGAAATTCTAAAAGCCCTTGCCCTTAATGGAAAATATTGAAGAAACCTAAAGCAAAAAGTTTCTGTACAAGTTATTACACACTAAATGCTCTCACAGCCACCATATTAAAGGAACAAAGGCTAAGAATGTCACCTAGTCTAGGAAGAATGTTTTTGTTAGATTGTGCTAGGTTGGTTGAGTTGTCAGAATAAGATAAATGGAGCTGAGCAGTACCATTAACCTGTGACATTTTTGACAATGCAAGGGTATGTGCTGTGCAAAAAGTAGACTACTTTTTTCTTTTCTCTCTCTCAATTTATAATAGATATAAGAAAACATAGATGAAATGTTTTAATGAAAGAAATGATCAGAAAAAGCTTATCTTGAATAATAGATGCTTTTCCACTACAGGCAAAAACACATTCCCAAATCAGAATACATTAATAAAGTATATCACATAGATTTAGTCTATATTCAAAAGAGATAAACATTAAAATACTCTTTAGGCATTTATGAAAAATAAAATCTGTTTCTCCTTATTGATAACTTCAAAAAAGGTTAATTAAAGTTAAAAGTAAGTTATCCTTTTTATGACAATAAACTCCATTTCATCTTTAAAATCACTATCAGACTTAAAATATACAAGCAATAATAGCATTTTTTAGTTTTTAGGTTTACTGAAATTTCACACAAATTTTAACATGCTTATTTTTTTTTTTTTTCTGAGCTTCCCACTGGCATGGGAAAAGCAAAATAGCTAGATCACAGCTATGTTTTAAAAGGAAAAACTATCAAGCTGCAATAAAAACTAAATATCAATTAATGTTCATAATAATAAAAAAATCTAATAAAGTCATCAATTAGTATCAATATTTACTCATAATGTGAGAAGAAATTCTAATACCTAATAATGACTTTATGCCTTACATGTTTCAATAAAATACCTTTTTTTATAATCCTGAGTTCTTGCTCTGAAATGTAATGTACATATAGACAAAATTTAGTTTTCAAAAAGAATATAACACATTTATTGACTCACAGATATCAATGTTTCATACATTCATAATTAATATGAACCAACAAAAAATACTGTCCCAGTCACCATGCCAAAGAATGACAATATAAGACTGCAGTGAGATACAGAATGTGTTTTCAATGTGACAGAGACTAGGAAGGGAAGTGGAAATAGGACTAATTTCTGCATCAATAATATGGTGCTAAAATGTTGAAGTGATCAGAATAAGGTAAGGAAGTTTATATCCTATAATTAGAAAGTTATTAAACATGACCTCAGAAATTATCAATTATTCATTCAACAATTCAATTGGATGTTTATTATATTCCATACACTGTTCTAATTATATTTAGAAGGGGGATAGAAAGATGGTAGATAGATGACAGATAGGTAGGTAGGTGGATCAATAGATAGACAGAGATAGACATTTCTCCCAAATATTTAAGAAAATATTATCAACCATGTTACAATATACATGTATATGTATATGTACATGTGTATATATGTATACACACATCAGTTTTTTTAGTTTCTCTGCCATTTGCATTCTTATAATAATATAATAATTGAATTGATCTAAAACTTATAGAAGGACATACCATTGAATGACAGTCTTTGATGCTTCTAAGTGTTAAATACAAAACTTTAATGTTTTATTAATTTTTTTATTTTTATTGACTTAATTAAATATACAAATTAAAAAGTTGGAATATTGTTTGCTACAAACAAGCTCCCAAAAGAAAATTATATGTCCCTATATTAATGTGGCAATTCAAGTGAAAAATGAAAAAAATACTCAATAAAGTAACGGAATTTAATTCAAATTTCATTTGTTTATAAATGAAATCTATAAATATGTTTAAAATAAAACTGATTCACATAAGAACTTCAAAAGTCTTAAGACAAAATTGTAGAATTCTTTGGTATTTAATGAATTAAAATGGTTGAAATAAAGCATAGCTACATATTACAGTTGAAAGGAATACAAACATTTATAAGTATATAATATTTAACATCGCAAATTATTCCAAAGTTTTCCAGAATTTTTAAGAGTTTCTTTTGTGATAGCAAATTTGGGAAAACATGTGTTTAGTGATTACACATCTCATCTATATCCTTTAAATCCCTATCAATTATTGGTTCCCAAAAGGAACCATTTGGGAATATGGTGATGATAATAAAAAAAGTAAAACCAACAATAACAATACATAATAGTAATGATAACAATAATTATGGAAGTTAATAACTACTTAGCCTTTATTCTATGCCAGGAGCTCTAATATTCACATATAGTAACTCATTTAACACTTTGTAGCAACCATATGAGATAGGTTCATTTTTTAACATGCTAATTATATAGTATAAGAAATAAATAAAATGTAAAAATAAAAAAATTGTTATTTAGGACTTAACTATGGACTTGGTAGGAAATCTAAAGATGAGCTTGCCATTGATTTGTGACACCAGTAGAAAGGCATATTTATATACAATGTGCTCAGAAAATTTATTGGCCAAATAACTTTGCTGAGTAAATGAACACTATTCTAAGAGAAGAACTAGAGTATTCTGTGAAACTGTGGTTTCAAAGGAACAATGATCAGCTTTAAATTACTTAAAGTGAAATCACAGATAAGTCTGTAATTGCAAAACTGAATGCCAAAGTCAAAATACATTATTGAAAGAAGTAATGCTATGTAATTATATATATATTTTAAGTTTGAAAATAATCTAATTTTAAAGGATTAATTAATTTACAAGCCAAAAATTGGCACAGAAAAGTGAACATTCTCTATAATAAGGAATTGCTTAATAAGTATTTAAAATGAGTCAATAATTTTTAATGTGTAATAAGGGAGATAAATCATATGATTTCATTATTGATATTGATAAGTTGACAAATATGGATTCAAATGTTTTTATGTTCAAATAGTTAATATTAAGACTAGTAGATTGAAAAACAGAATATATGGCATTCAAAACTCTAACTTAGAAGACAAAAGAGCCAAACAAACACAAAAATATTTCAAAAGGCAAAAGAGCATGAATAAGTAAATATAAACAAAAAATTTATAACATATTAAATAGAACACATATAAAATTGTTAAACATTCATGCTGAAAATTGAAGATTTAGATATGTTTCAAAAGACATTTGTAATTCAAAAAAACAGAGAGAATAAATAGTAAAATTTAGATACAGATATAGTCAAAGGAGGGGTGGGGAAAAAAAGGCACAGTCAAGAAAATAGCTTAAAAACAAGGTTAGGCATAAACATAGACTACATACCCTGCAAGACAAAGAATTATGAGGTACAAAAGAGTTCAGTTTTATAAAAGAAGTAATCTTATAATGAATATATAATGTCTATGTGAAACCTACTTTTAATGAATAAAGTAAAATATTAGCATCTTTCTCTCTAAAATTGGGGGAAAGGCAAAGCTCTCACCCTTTCTATTTGATACTGTACTAGACATGATAGCCAGCACAATAAAGAAAGATAAAAGAAATAAAAGGCACACAATATTTAAAGCAAGAGGCAAAATTTCTCGTTAAGCACATATTATTATCAATGCACAAAAACCTAAGGACTATACAAGGCAACTGCTAGAAATAATAAGTTAATTTAGTTAGATTGTAAAATTTAAAATCAACATACACAAATAGGCCATATTTATATTATCAGAAAATAATTAAAAATAAAATAATTCTACTTAGAATATGCATTAATCATATGAATCAATCCTTCAGCATTAATGATACATCATAGCACTTACGTATACATATATGCATATATAAATATACACATAGAGACATATATGAACATTGATATCTATCAGTTCTATTTTAGTATTTCTATTGTGTCTGAAGCAGAACATGTTGTAACCAATATCAAAGAAAGATATAGAACATAATTTTAGCTGATTTTTGAATTCATTATAACTTTTGCTGTTTATTTCACCTTATCAAAGACCATGACAGCAGAGCAGATACACAGATTTTTTTAAAAACCTAAAACTCACTTCTTTCAACCTTTTTATGTCCAAATGGAAAAAAAGGAAAAAAAAAATTGAACACACATACAAATATACAGTGCTATAATAAAAAGAGAAATTCATTGATGTCTTTTAAACAATATTTTATATTGCTTTATTTCTTATTTTTCTCCTAAGTAAGAAATGTTTGCTAAAAGATGAAATAATGCCTACTAAACATTTCTTCCTTTATCTGTTTATTTGATAGTTCATTGTCATCAATATCTGGAGCAAATATGACATAAGAAAGTTGTAGGCATAGTTTTTTTGATCAAAGCATGATTACAAGCATAAAATAATAACATCTATTCTTTATTCTCCATGGTTTATTTGGCATTTAACTTATTATGCTCTAACCAATAAATCATAAAGTTGTTTTCTCTCCAAATTATTTTATTGGCAATAATGACAAATGAAAGTGACTTGCTTGTGACTTTTACTATGCAACATAAACAGATCCAAAGAAAATAAATTAGACCTATTTGTAGAGTGTTTTCTAGGAAGACGGAAACTGCAGATAAATATAAAAATAAAAATAAAATGCTCTCATGTAATATATTATTTTGTCTACATTAATGTCAATAAATCTCACAATTCACACATTTTATATATAGTATATACCTTTAAACATGCTTATAAAAATATACTAATATTTTTAGTATCACATATTCTGTGATAAACATTGACATATTTAAGGTTTAGGAAGTACTATTGATAGCATTTATGATAAATAATATTCGGTAAAAATATAAAATGTACTTTGTCATAAATTTTGATCTATAAATATTATTTACAACAAATTTGATAGAAATATTTACATATTATATCAACTTCTCAGAACCAAAGAAGTGAAAACATTTAATGCCTATTTTATCTAATGTTAAATCATTTTCTAGAAAAATCAAAGCAGCATATAACTCGTTTTCATAAAGATCATGGTAAATAATGCCAGGAGAGGGGGGAGGGATAGCATTAGGAGATACACATAATGTAAATGACGAGTTAACGGGTGCAGCACACCAACATGGCACATGTATACATATGTAAGAAATCTGCATGTTGTGCACATGTACCCTAGAACTTAAAGTATAATAATAATAATAAAATCATGGTAAAATTTGAAGTTGTTTTACTGAATGTAACAAAATTATTTTACTGATTTTAAGTTATAAACAATTAATGTAGGCACAACATTAATTCTCCATTTTTGAATTGCTGAACTTATTGAAAATATCACACAACCAATAAAATATAAGAAAATTCATGTTATCTATGAACTTTTCTTACACATTTATATGTTAGGCTGTAATGGAATATACAAACTGAAATTTTAGAAAAAAATAATCAAAACAAAAAAAGAAAATTAGGCTGGGCGCGGTGGCTCAAGCCTGCAATCCAGCACTTTGGGAGGCCGAGACAGGCGGATCACGAGGTCAGGAGATCGAGATCATCCTGGCTAACACAGTGAAACCCCGTCTCTACTAAAAAATACAAAAAACTACCCGGGCGAGGTGGCGGGCGCCTGTAGTCCCAGCTATTCCGGAGGCTGAGGCAGGAGAATGGTGTAAACCCAGGAGGCGGAGCTTGCAGTGAGCTGAGATCCGGCCACTGCACTCCAGCCTGGGCGACAGAGAAAAAAAAAAGAAAATTAAGCCTTAGAGAACAATTGCCAAATTCAAAACAGCTGAAGAGCTATGGAACTTTTCAGTAGTAAGGCAATATTAGCCAGCACTTTGAAAAATATCCAGACCAGAGTGGTAATAAATACTTGATGAATCAATCAATCAATCAAATCATGTGACTATATATTTTTCCTTGGAACGATTATATATTTTGTCATGGAACTGATAAAAATAACTCCTTATTCATTATATAACAGACATTTACTGAATGCATGTTATATGCCGGAAATACTAGAATGTAACCTCATGGAGCTTTTAGTCTAGTAGAAATTTTAACGGAACAATTTTTAAAAAGAGGTTGTTCAATTTCAGCGCATAACCTTTTAAAGATATTGCCAAAATTATCTCCATTTTCTAACCCGCTGTTTAAATTATTATGGAGAAATTCTTTGGTGCTGCTCTCACATTTGATGAAACAAACTCTATACATGCATTTAGGCGATAATAACTTTCTCTTTGTACAGCCACATTTTAGTCACATAGCAGTTTCCTGAAGTATATTATCTTAATTGCCACCTAAGTAGTTTAAGTACAGCATTTTTTGAAACAGATTTTAATACTGTTATGGCATCATAGTACAATAGTTTTATTTCATTTATTCTGCATATATAAGAAATCTCCAAAATACAATCATTTAACTCTTTAGTTCTGTAAGTTACTTTAAAAGGCTTATTTGCAACAACATTAAATATACAGTTGCAAGGCTATATATCCAGACATGCTCATTAAGTTAATGTTAAATTAACTTTAAAGTAATTTGCTTGTTTAAAGAACTCTTTCAATTTACTTCTATAAGCATACATATCTAGCAGTGATTGAAGTTGTCTTATTGTGTCTTTTCCAAATGGGACTTTATAGTACAAGTGTCTGAAATTATAAGAGACTTCGAGATAACTTTATTATAAAGAGAATTTTGGTAAAATTCACCTTATTTTTGGGCACAGTTATTTTTCCAACAATACCTATAGCCTACAAACTGGGCCTTATAAACTGGGAATGACCAGGAAATAAGATACAGTAAATTCACCTCAAAGAAGGAGATGAATGTCTTTTAAAAATGATTTTCAATCTTTCTAATCTCAAATATTTTAAATTCTGAAAGTCTAGACTTGAATTGATATGGCAAAGTTCACCTACCACCTGTCCAGTGACTTAAGAGAATGAGATTTAAAGATAGTGTGATGCTTATTTGATGTAACCTTTGATCTTTTGACAAACCTATGAAATACAAAATAGCTTTAGGAAAACCTTTCCTTTTAAAATGGGCATGCTTATATATTATTTAAGAGAAGTACCTGAGTGACATATTTCTTTTTTATAATAAAATGAAAAAAAAAAAAAAAAACATGTTTGTAAAGCATCTCAAACACATACAGCATCAGGACACATTAGTTTCTTTCCCTTTGAAGGAAAACAAGACACAAATTGTCACAAGAACTCATGGAGAAAATAAGCCTTCTGTCTCTCCCATGTCACTGCTTTTGACAAATGAATTACCTTTTGTTAGTCCCCAGCCAAACAAATAAGCACCTTAAAAGGAACAGATGAACACTCAACAAATGGATCTTTTTTTGTGACAAACTGTCTGGACGTTGTGCTGGAGGAATGTTTTATTATTTGATCAATGACTTGATGTGTCCTACCTTTTAATACCAAATGGAGAGAATCAGAAGACAAGCAAACATTGCCTGACTCTAACCCCTCATGGAAACTTCTAGGAAACATTTGACATTCAGGAGTTTGGGAACCCGAAACATAACATGATCTATTTTTCAATTAGGCAGATATCACTTGGGAAAGGTGCAATGATGTTCAATATTCTTTCATTTTAAGAACAATCAAAGTGATTTATCAGAGCATAATTAACAGACTAGTAACATACCCTTTAGTATTCTAGTTTTCTAAAGCCTCCTTACTTTGAACTTTTGGTCATGATAGGTAAAGTAACCTTGTTCCCCTCTTCTCAAACACAGATTTAAGAGATATTAAGGCTTTTGTCAGTGACAACACCAGATTTTGGATGCTGTTATGTTTTCCTTCACAATGTCATGCTCAAAATTGGATAAAGTGCACAAGCAAATTGCATGGCTCAGCAGTACGGGAAAGCTAAAGGGAGCTGCGATGTGCTTTTTCTCATATTCTAAAGGTACGATTATGAAATTTCTCTGATAACTTTAAAAACTAGCCTTAATCAAATATTATTTAGAATATAACTTGGAGGTTATAAATAAACTGTTGCCTTTTTAAGTAATCCAGAGGGACATAAAAGACAGATGGAGAACTGAGCATGGCTGATTGTTTTTTATAGCTACGGTTTAAAAAAAAAAAAAAAAATCCCACTCACAAGGCAAAAAGCCTCTGCTACATGGCAGCTGCTGACTAGGGTGAGCAGAAAGTATCTTGCTGTAAAAAAAGAATTCAGCAGTACAGCAATGTGATTAGCTAAGCTCTATGGTGTTCTTAAGATAAAGGACTTGAAGCTGGAATTTTAAAGATAGAGTTCATAAAATAATATCAAGAAGACTTTTTATTTTGCCATTGATATTCTTAGAGGCTGCGGCTATCAGAGTTGCAAATACTCTAGAATCTTAGACTTCACTAGCTGCCTTTTAACCTTTGCCATGTGGCATATGAATGTGGCTTGTTTAGTGAGTTTTATGACATAATTAATAGACATTGTCAGAGATTCTCATTTATGATCATGGGGGGTTGGCAATCCTTCGTTGCTTTCATTCCAGACTCTGAGGAATTAGCCAGATGGTATGTCCTACCACCAAACTGCAATGTGGAAGACATCCTTTTCAGGATACTTTCAAATCCTTTTTGGCCAACTTCATGGCTTCTGCAGTAGTTAAATTAGTTACAGTTTTACTTAATTAGTTCTAACTACATAGGTTGTTTCTAGATTCCCTCTAAAACTTCACTGAGATAAAAATTAGTACTGTAAATAGTTTAGTTTTCACACCTATATTTAACTTAGTGAAAAGACAACACAGTATACTACAAAAATTTCATTATACATACATTCCAAGACAAACCCTGAAACAAACACACTCCTTGAGCCCAGAGATCACTCTCACTCAGTTGCTTCATCTTTATAAATAAATATCGGGCTCAATGATCTGATTCTTTCTAACTAGAGAAGCCCATGGGCTATAAGTCTTCCCATGTGTAATCCATCACGAGCTCTATACTGCTTTAAGTAGACCCTAATTTGGTTTTCAAAAATTAAAATATGTGGTTTTGAAGATTTGTGAGAGTCCTTGAAGTTCTATGATAAAGAGCAATTTTTAGTTTTGCTTAGGAACAAATTTTATGTGCACACAGTGCAAAGCTATATGCAGGAAAGTAGGATTTATTATAAGAAAACATAGCCCTCTATCCACCATTTGCATATCAATGTAGTTTCATGTTATCTTCTTGTTATCAGTCTTATTACAGTTGCAAAGGGGCCACTTAATTTTTTTCTTTTTTAGTATATCTTCTTTCATTTCATGAAGGAAATCAATAATGTAATATATCCTATTACTTTGAAAAATTAGTCTTTTATATAAAATGTGAATTATACATTGATGTTAACTGAACATAGATCTATAATGGAAACCAAGAACATCAGGACCTTTGGGAAATTCCCATATGCATCAATACATATAATTCATATCAGCATTTGCTAACTCTCCACCCTAAGCACTCACAGATTCCAAAAGCTTTGATACTTTATGTGAACCAATATATATATATACTGTTATTAATAAAGTATATTGATTTATATTCTGTAAATTAACAGAAAATGTTATTCAACTGCCTAGTAAATGATATAAATTATAATGCAAGTTATAATAATTTCAAAATCATTTGTTAATATTTAGTAACATTTAGTGTAATCTTTTGTTTGATGTGACTATCACTAAGTGATGCCTCTGTCTAGTCTATGATTTGACATAGAGAACTGCATCAAACCTTTCTAACATTAAATTTCTACCATTAAATTGACAGCTATTATGTGCCATCTGGATAGTCATTAGGTGTCTCAATAAGTGGAGAATTTCTCTTTAGATCAATAACATTGTTCATAGTGCTGACTCTTAGTTCAGCTTCAACTAAATAAATAGCAATGACATTTAAATATTTTCTAGTCCAAGTCTGAGTTCCTTATATATTCAATTTTTCTATCACCCACTAAAACATAACAATAATAAATCTGAATCGCACATTTAATTGGATTAAATGAATCATTCTGGTCAGATGAGAAGTGGCATAAATGCTTGTTGGGAGCATGGGCATGTTGCCAGGCTGCTTGAGTTAAAGTTCTCGCTTTGCCATTTAAGTTATAAATAAGCACTCAAATGCTTCAGTTTCCTTTCCTGTTGAATGAGCAAGACTTAAATGTCTTAGAATTGTGTCTGATCCTGGATTTATTGTTAATATCAATGCTATTAATGCCTGTGACTTGCTTTCATGTAGTGAATTAAATGGAGATGATATTTAACTCAGAATGCTGAAAGCAAGAATTTGCACTTCTAATACCTCCAGGCCTGAAATTACTACTGCAAGCTCCTTCCATCCTCTGCTTCCTCCTCCTTTGCTAGAATCCCCACCCTGCCAGGAAATTCAGCAGTCCCTGGTCTTTGCCTGAGGCTGTCCCATTATCCCCTATCTTTGAGTTTGCTCCATTCTCTACCTGCTTTCTTGGAGTCAAGGTGCCAAAGGGGCTACAGTCTACTCAAGCACAATTTGAAGATGGTCGGGGAAGGGCCAAGCAGTGATGGGTGGCCACAACCTCACGGTGCCAAAATGACATTAAGCATTTGTCCCCCAAGATGCTAGCACTGTCTGTAGGAAATACTACCTTTCCTTTTGGTATTTAGGTCTGTTCTGGGCAAAGGGAAACAGGTGTGAATAAGCCAGTCAAAGAGCTACAGTGGGCCATCCGGTAGTCCAGCAGGCTGGCAGGGGCCAGTGTGGCTCTAAATGGTGCTCATTCTGAGGTCCCTGGAACATGGGACGTAGATTGGACACAGAATAGGCAAGACCCTTGGGCATTGCCAGGAGGGAGATCCCATGTTGTTACCTAAGAGCTAATCTGAGAGTTTGGTCAGCAATGGCACTGAATGACCACTTACAATAGCTTAGGTAAAAAGCAGGGTCCTAAAGCCTCCCCACTTAAGATAGGCATTAACCCTTTAGTTGCTGGGGTGGTCTGAAATAGTCCTAGGGGAAGGCCGGGTGGCAAAGGCCCTGGAGTAAAGTGAGCTTGAGACAATGGCACTTTTCAACGGATATAGACATATTTCAACAACAGGTAAAGCCATCCCAATGTATGGTGGCTAAACATCAGTTCTATCTAGGTGAAGCATGTGCTCTCCACTACTCTCCCATCCCTCAGTCATGGGCTAGTAATCTGCTGCAATATGCAAACCTCAAAGAATTGTAATGCTGGGACCTACCCAACTTTAAAATAGCTTGGTATATAGAAGGTGCTCAACAGATATTTGCTGAATAAGTGAATGAATAAATATACCTATAGAAAGAAATCTTTTCCTGTCTTAACTTCCTGAAAGGTTTGACCACATACTGTCAGTGTTTGTGTTTACTTGAATCGATCTTATGCTTGCTGAAGACTCTCTCAGCAACAATGAAATTTATTACGACTAAAATGAACATAGGCTTTGAAGTCAGATACATCATAAATCAAATTCCAGTTTTATTCTTACCATATTTAGTGGTCATGGCCACATAATTTATGTTTTCTGACGTTATGAGACAATGAGACTCATTTTCTCATAATTAAGGGTAATAATGTCTTCCTTATAAGGCTGTTGAGAGATCAAGGAAATGTATACAAACTTATTAAACTCACACCTAGAAATAAAAAATGAATAGTCCTTGTTATTGTTGTTGTATTATTATTATTGGTGATGTTATTAATACAATGCATTATACTGTCAGCATCTCCTTGTCTGGAAAAGACAAGTCTTAATACTCAGGTCAGCTCCCATTACTTTAATTAGCTACATTCTGGTTTTCCTTTCTGTCCTACACATCCAGGTTATAAACTTGCTGCATACACAGAACCAAAACCTAATTGTCTGATCATAATTCAGAACATGGTACTTCACTTCTTTTTTCACTAAAAACTAGATGTAATTAAAGAACTCCTCACTAATTGTCAGAAAATGCTTTGAGGAAAGAACAGGAGCAGGAAAAACATGCTTTCTGATGTATATCCTGCAGATCTGCCAGGCATTCCGACCATTCTTGTTACTACAGAGCAATAACATTTATTATCTTAATTATGTGTAGTATTTTTCTATAAGTCAGATAATTATTTCACCTTGTAGACCTGTGGACCCAGAGTCCAGGTTAAATGCTTCAAGTTTAAGTTATTTTGTTTCCATAATCATATTAACATTTAATGGGAAAAACAGGTATTCTTTAACACTCTGCTTTCTGAAACATTTCTTTCTCTTTAGTTCTTGTTTTGGCTTTAATTTGAAATGGTCTTAACTGTCACAAGCTGTTTTTAGGGAAAAAAAATAGTTTTAAAGATTTTTTAACTTATTTTATTGATGGCCTTAGAGGTATGTTATCAAAGTTGGAAGATTAATCTCTAGCCAGTAGAAGCCGAAAACAGCAGAGGGATTCGCTGGGCTTTGCCTGTAGATGGGGATGGGCCACCATTGGGGAGTAAAGAAGCTTAAAGGGTGTTTCAGTACATAATTTGGGGCAGACATTCAGATCACTGTCTTGAGATAGGAAGTTAACCAAGGTAACCATTTGAAATTGAAAATGGTTGTAACACACCAGTTCAATTGTGTGCTACTCCTGGAGCAGCGATCCCCAACTTTCTTAGCACCAGGGACCAGTTTCATGGAAGACAAGTTTTCCACAGACCAGGGGGGATGGGATGGTTTCAGGATGATTCCAGCACATTATATTTATTATCCACTTTATTTCTACTATTATTACACTGTAATATATAATGAAATAATTATACAACTCACCATAATGTAGAATCAGCGGGAGCCCTGAGCTTGTTTTCCTACAACTAGACAGTCTCATGTTGGAGTGATGGGAGACAGTGACAGATCATTAGGTATTAGATTCTCATAAGAAGCACGCAACCCAGATCCCTCACATGCACAGTTCACAATAGGGTTCACACTCCTATAAGAATCTAATGCAGCCACTGATCTGACAGGAGGCAGAACTCAGGCAGTAATGCAAGCAGTGGGGAGTGGATGTAAATACAGATGAAGCTTTGCTCGCCTGCCTGCCAACACCTCCTGCTATGCAGCCTAGCTCCTAACAGGGAGACCGGTGCCAGTCTGTGGCCCAGGAGTTGGGGGCCTCTATCCTAGAAGACCAAACAGATGTCGACGAAAAGAGTCAAACTCTGTAAAATATTTGAAGAGATTTATTCTGAGCCAAATATGAGTGACCATGGACCTGTGCCCAATGTGGTCAGGGTGCAGCTTGGTTTTATACATTTTAGGGAAGCATGAGACATCAATCAAATACACTTAAGAAATACATTGGTTTGGTTTAGAAAGGTGAGACAACTTGAAGCAGGAGCTTCCAGGGTACAGGTAAATTTAAACATTCTTTAGTTGACAATTGGTTGAGTTTGTCTAAAGACCTGAGATCAATAAAAAGGAAATATTCAGGCTGAGATAAAAGATTGTGGGGACCAAGGTTTTTTGAAGTCTCATAGTGGCTGCCCTTAGAGACAATAGATGACACATGTTGCCTATTCAGACGTTAAAAGATATTAGACTCTCAGTTAATCTCTTCAGGACTGGGAGGGCCTGGAAGAATAAGATCTAGCTATGCTAATAGAGATCCTTTACAGATGCATATTTTCCCCCATAAAAGAAGATTTTGCAGAGCCATTTCAAAATATGGAAAAGAAACACGTTTTTAGGTAAAATATTTTTATTTTCTTCTTTGTCACATAATGTTATGCCAGAGTCAAATTGGAAAGTAACTCACGACATATAGGGTTAAATAAAACCCATCTGATGAGAATTTATGGTTTGTAGGGATGGCTCCCCAGGCCCCTTAGATAGGAATTTGGGCAAGATTTAAAAAAAAAAAATCAGAGCTTAGTCCTCTGTGAGTAAAGTAAACCATTCTTGCTGAATATATGCAAAAGACTGTACAAAAGGCACAAGACACTCCCATCACTTTTTCCTAAAAATGTAAATAGAGATACAGAGCCCTTAAAATCATTTCAATTTGTTTACCCTGCACATCAATAAGTTTCTTGACTACTTGTGTTAGACCAGTTTTCCTGTTAGACTAGTATAATTTCCCAATACAGACATTATTGTTTATATGTCTTTATTTGAAAAAAAAATTCTAAATCTAAAAATATGAAGAAAACTTATAGTTGAAAAAGATTATGACAAATGCTCAGCCTCAGAGTATCCACAGGTTAAATCGTTATTATAAAAATCAATCTTGAGTGTAAAATAGCTCCAAACTTAAAATCATGAGATTTCAAAGTAAATTATTTTGCTATAACTTATATTGTTAATTAAGCTATCTGGAACATTAAAAATTAATATCATCAGGGTAGTAGAATTTGAATTGATCATAAATACCTAAATGATGCAGACGTTTGAAAATAAAAATTTAAACATCTGAATAAAACACTTTGATCAAATAAACTTACATTTCAGACTTTGTTACAAGTTCTTCATTTTCCAACTAACAAAAGCACAATTTCCCCTCTTTTATCACTTTACAGATAACATGATGAAAGCAAAGAAGATAGGAGATGGTTGACAGGATAGTAAAAGATGAGAAATAGTTAAGAACAAACTGATGAAGGTTGTATGAACTAAAAAAGAGAAGTTTGAATATGAAAAGTAAATGAAGGAGAAATGAAAAACAAGTTCACATTATTTAAAAGAATTTTCCATACTTCTGAAAACATTGGATGTTGCATAATATAAAATACTTTTGAAGTGTCTTTAATGATTCCTAGTAAATTCATAGAAAATTATTCTTGCCATATGAAAACATTCACGTATTGTGATTATAGTTATGCTAAAAATATCTTGAGTGAAATTTTTGGTAATGCTTATTAATGTAATTGCACTGCCTGACATATAGTAAAAACAGTTGTATAATCTTAAACAGATGCTCTGATAGTAATACTACTATCACAAATTTGCAGAAGACCAAATGAGTTTTTATCTAAAGGCTTTGAAACATCACTTATGATAAAAGTTTTATGGGATTTTAAAAAATATTTCTATTTACACACTGTAATGAAGAAAGTAAAGCACAGAAAAAACAGTAAAAAGTGCTAGCATGTCCTCTAACATGTCCTACAAATATACTTTATTTTAGAGCTATTTTACAACTTTAAGGGAAAAATGAAAATCTGATGAAACTATGGACAATGCCAAGCACCTTGTTTTCCTTATATTAATAGATTTCACTTTTAAAATCGGTCCTTTTTGTCTCTGACCACTAAGTGCTCTCCTCAGGATTTAAAAAATAAAGAGAAACTTGCTAGTATATGTTCTTACAAAAAAATGTACTACAACTTGACACCCATAAATTAATTAGATTATGATGTATTATATTTTGTAAAATAAAACCTGATTTTAAATCTTCTAAATTTAATCTTTTATCTAAAAACTATACTTTTCCTACCTCATTCTTAGCACTGTACACTGGGGAGATAATCAGAAATAAAATGAAATTATGCCCTAAAGGATACTGGTAGGTCATGGGAGAGGCAACACACATATACATAAAAAAGTAGCAGAAATTCTTCTATCAACACCTTAATGAATGGTATAGACAATAACTGAAGTTTCATAAGAATATGAAAAGTTTTAAAGACAAGAAAATTTTCAAACATGAGATTAGTCATAGCTAAGTAGATTATGCAACAACTCAGTTTACTAATATTACTAAGGTTGCCCTTAAACTTAGATAGACTAAAATGATCATTGTTTGGTATGAGTTACTGGGTGCTAAGAGAGGAGTTTTTTCCAAATGTAATGCAGTGATTCCTCATATACCTTTAGTAGGAGATAGAAATTTTTTCAACAGTAGGAGTTAAATTTAAATATGTAAACAAAAGTAGAGATCTTGGTAATAAGGTAACCTAAATTAACAAAGTGATTAGACAGATAGATGATTGATAGATAGATAGATGAATGATAGATGATAGAAAGATAGACAGACAGATAGACAGATAGATACTATCAGATTCACTTCTATAGGAAGGTATTAGGTATTAGGGACTCAGGTGTTGCAAGTATTAAAGGCATTGCAGACTCAGATATTAGGGAACCATGTAGCAGCACAGAATGAGTAAAGAAAGATAAACTAGTTTTCCTTATTTGTCTAATTTTTGTTATTTAACAACATATCTAAAGACTAGTTTTGACTTTATATAATATAACATCTCAATGAACAGTAGTGGAACAAATAGCTACCAATATGGAAGAAAAAAAAAAAAAAAAAACAAACTTGAATCTCTACTTCTCTCTTCTTCTACCAAAACTCCACATGGAAAGTAAAATAAAATAAAACAAAACAATAAAGTACTAAAAGGTAGCAAAAGAATTTATTTTTTATGTTTTAAAGGGGGGGTTTCAATAAATGACTCTAAAGCCAGAAAACATAAAGAAAACAATTACATACATTGGATCTAACAAAAATGCAAAAATTCCCTCCAAGAAAACACTACCTTTAAAAAAGGACAAACTAGAAAAATATATTTAAGTTATGAAACTGACAAAATTATGTTATTGAAAATGGAAAAAGTTTGTAGCAGTTAACGACAAGTAGAATGACTCTTGTCTGAGAATGGTGTTTAGTGTCCAGAGGATGACCCTAAGAAAAGAATTCACATGTCAGTAATTTATGTGGGAGGTGCTGTAAGCAATGGCAGGGGAGGGAAAGTGAGATAGCGAAGGGAAGAAAGACCTCTAATAAAGGGAGCTTTATCATATTGGCTACCACTGCAGGTGGTAACAGTTTGATCCCACAGGGAAACTTGGGGAAATGGTGTAGAACCCTGGCCTTAGAGATGTAAATGCAAGGGTGAAGGAAGACGGGTTTTTATCACCAACTCCTGCTAGCCATTGCTGCAATGCAGCCCCTATGGAATGTTCATTCCAGGGTGCTTGTGTTTTACTATGTGAAAAGGCAGAGTAGCTTTGGAGAATATCTTTGAGGAAAGAGATGCTGGAAGTTGGCTGGCACTCATTAAAATGGTACACCTCCAGACAAAGGGAAGGTATCTACAGCATCTGCTACATGGAGCAGATGACATGAACTGGTAATATACATTAAAAATGCACAAATGTTCAATACTCATGAAAAAATAAAGAACATCATCAATCACCGAGCAATACACATTTTAAAATATTTGGACTTTGCATATTAAAATTATATTTTCGAAGTTTTTTTTTTTATAATTTGAGAAAAATACACTCTCACACATTATTAGTGGATATCTAATTGGTAAAAGACTTCTGAGAAATAATAAGCCAAGGTGTTTCACAAGGTTTGATATGCATCAATCCAGCAATTCCACTTCCACTCTTTACAATTTACAGTTGCAACTCTCCCCTTTGACACTACTGTTACCCTTCCATGCGTCCTTTTCTCCACAGTACACATCACTATGTACTAACCACATACTTGTTTACTCATTTATTTTGTTTATTGTTAGTTATCTTCACTAGAACATATGCCGCATAAGAGCAATGGCTTCTGTCTGCTTTATTCACTGCCACCTAGAACTGAGAAGAGTGGCCAGAACATAATAGACAGTCACTAAAATCTCTTGAATGTATTTCCATGATTATATCATTAGACAACAACAGAAAAACTGATCATATAACGTTCATCTTAATGTTGTTTATAATAGTAAAAAAATCATAAATAGCATAACAATCAAACGATGTGGTATATATAATATACATAAATACGGATTAAAAATGATATAATCTATATATTGGACATGAAAAACTGTACATGAAAAACTATACATCATTGTCACCAGAGCAGTTTAACGAACAGCATATTCAGTATGACTCAATGTTGGCTAAAATATATAGTTTTAGTATAAATCTAAACCTGGAATAATATACAGAGAAACATTAACCCTGGTTATCTCTGGCTGATAGAATTACAAATGATTTTCACTTTCTACTATGTATTTTATGTAGTATGTATTTATAATGAATTATGAAGCTATTTTCACTGATAAAACATGGTTAGTCTAATATAGAAAATCTATGGTGGTTAAAGGGTTGAATCTTAAACTTTTAGAACATAGTGAATTGGCCAAAGAGCAAACACCTGAAAATGATCAAACATTTTTATATATTATCTGATAATACTGCCTCGTGAACTCTTAGGAGACCTAGACTTTCTATATTAGAGGTGCAGACATGGTGGGAAGGGAACTAAAGCAGTTTTACTAAATAAAGTTCTCTAGTGGGATCTACTTTTGTATATTTTATAGATAACACTAAAATTAAGTTGTTGTATTTTATCTTTTCAGGATATGATAGAACTATTAAACAAAAGTAGAACTTTTCACTTTGGTTAGTGTCTTGATTCATATTAATGTCAATTTTTTTCATTACTATTTTGGATGAAGAGATGAAATAAAATCCCAAGAAAACATTTCCACTGTTTATCGAGATCAAAAATATATAAAACCCACTATAACTATATTTTAATAATGCCTACAGCACCAAACAAGAGATTTGAAGTATTCACTTGAAAGAGCTGGCAGAATTATTTATTTCCTGTTTCAGTTTTAATAGCATATCCATGACTGATCTTGCTGCACTATTACAAGCTAGTTTTTCTTAAATTCGGGAATTATACAATTCTTCAAATTAATGTAGCTTCCTAATGCCTTGTCATATTTTAACAAAATAAGTAAATATATACAAATATAGACACTTTTAAGACCAAGTTGTGATACAAAGCTAGAACATAATTTAGGACACACCTTTTGTTCTAAATTATTAAGTAATACTGTTATTTCATATTTTTAAGATGCCACATTTGATAGTAATCACAAGAGCTACATAAATGTATATCTTAAAACATATTATGAGATCAGGGATCTGTAAGTAGTGGTCACAGCAACCACGTAATATTAACACAAATCTTTAGGACTACCTATAGAAACACAAACAAGAAGGGTCTCTGCCTGAAGCCCTATACTTAGAGGCCTTGAATTTCTCAAGTCTACAAAGACAAACGTGTTAAAGAATACATGGGTATCTCAGTAACTTGGGATGCAGTGCTCAGTATTGCCACATCCTAACTCACGACATTACACAAATCAACTCATGACTAACACCATTTGCCCAAGGGAAAACATTCACATTTCTTTCCTTGTGTCTTCAAAATAAAAGGTGATTCCATTCAAATGCCACGAAGGTTTGTGGCATGTACTGCTAACAACATTGAACAGAGATGTGCTTCAGAGTGTGGGAAGGATTTGAGTAGTGTAATTACTTAAGTAAGAGAAAAGGCATATTAATTACCTCTCAAATCTTTTCTCTCCATTAGGACAAATGCAGTAGAGTCTTACATAACAAGGCATTGTTGCTCAGTATCACTGAGCATTCCCCTTCTGTCTTCTCTTTGTGTACCACAAATTAGCATGGTCTTCACAAAAGTTGCACATCACACGGTGGCTCAGGAACATTTTAGAGTATTAATAGCTCATATTACTCTTAAATATAAATATATAAGACATAACATGCACATGGCATGAAATTATTTCTTTGGATTGGCAACTAGATGGACATTGAATACTAGCATTGTGCATAGTTTTATTTTTATGGAAATATTTAATGAGATTTAATTAAACTTTAAAATTACTAAATGAAAATTCAGCTCCATAGATTACATTAAATTTATATATATTAGTTAGCTACAAGTTGTATTTGCCCTGCAATTTTAATAAATAATTTAAATGAGTTTATAAGGAAATTTTTGAAAATATACATGAAAAATAATTTTAATGAGTTATTACACATAATTTAAAATTTTGAAAACAGCCATATTTGGTACATTTTTAATGCAACTGCAGTTTATTTTTTAATCATAGTTTAAATTGTTACTGTCAAAAGAACAAAATTATGTGAAAGATATTGATTATAACAACATAATTAGTGATTTCCCAAAATGATAAGTAGAAAAATAAATTAAATGGAATAAATTTAATGGAATAATGGAATAAAATAAATGGAATAAATTTAATAGAATAAAAAAATAAATAAAATAACTTCCTTTTGGTTATATAATAAATAGTAAGTGGCCAAGAAAAAGTTGAGCCGCTAATTCTAGTAACTTTGAATTATAAATATCTTTATTTTATTACTCAGGCAAATACTACTGCTCAATCATCACTTAGATAGGCAGAGTAATTAAATTCCATCATCTTTGCTATATGCCAACTCTAACATATAAAACTTTACACATATTTCTTCTTTATTTTGGTGAGTATAAAGGAATATCTATTAAGGCAGGATGACATAAAATATTTTATGTAGAAGTTTACTAGCTTGATGTATAACTTTAAAATATTTAGAAAGAAGGAATATTGGCCTCTACTTGTAATCCCCACAGAGGGGTGGGCCTGAAGATCCTAGTCTCAGGTGGTGAACTCCCTTAGGATACTTTGCCTCATTCTGCCTTGCTCAAGAATTGACCGATATCTACTCCTCAACTAATAGGTCACTACAGTGGTTTACCTACAGATTTTAGGTTTACAACATTGTTCAATGGGAACTCAAAGTATTACTCCAGCCAATCCAGTTCAAGTCATTTTTTTTTTTTATGGTATTCCATGAGTCTGATTTAAATCTAAAACTTGTCCACTAGATCACTTGTAAACAGAATGTTATGCAAAGACATGATTTCCAAATGAACTTGCTAAAATAATGAAAATCTCATCCATGAACACATCTATGAACATCTACTAGTTTTCATTTTGTAGAGGTACCATGTAAACTACCATGTAAACTACTGAAGACTGTGTGAGAAACGTGGTCAAAACTGCTTCTTCTTCAGAAAATGTGACTTGCACAAAATGATGAGATTTTACAAGAAGAATATATGTGATTTGTTTAATTTTTTTCCATTCCAATATGGTGAATTCTATGATGACGGATTTTTTAAAAATGTCCAGATTTTACTGCTTCCTTTTTTCCATTTCACAGGTATGTTTTCTAACAATTAGAGTGTCAATATTTCAAGCAATAAAGAAATTGAAGATATCTACTATAATGTGCTTTGTTTCTTGTGTCAGGATTAAATATGATACATGCCTGCCATCTTTAAATTTGAGATTGTGTTCTTAAAGAAAAATGTACAATAAATTTCAGTCATTGTTCTCCAGTAGATGAATCACTAGTAACTTTACAACACTAGCTCCAAATATATTAAGTTCAATTGAAAACATTTAAAAGATAAAGCAGGATAATTTATGCTTTGACAATATGCAGAAAATAGGTCATACTTTGGTAAAGAGACAGGCGTGGCCTAGTAGGCTGCAGGAAAGTGTGACATAGGTGGAAGGATCAATACCTGGAAATAGATCCCTCAACTCTCAGGGCAGGGTAAGTTGTAGAGTGACTATCCCAGCTGTTATGTTGAAAGAGTCTAGACTCTTCAAAAAGCTGGAAGTAGCCAAGGATATCTCAGCAATAGTCACATTTCCTGCACAAGGAGGGATGCCAGCAGAGACTGGGTACCAGGCCAGACTAAGAGGATATGGACATGAGCGGAACACTTTGTGCTGCAAGAAGTACTTGATCTGCGTAGAAAACTGCTTTTTCTAAGAAATTAAATTTTCTCTAAAAAATTACGTACACATATATATGGGGCATACATACTAAATTTAAAATCTAACATAGCAGGGCCTATTATAGCCAGTGAGAGTATTAAAGAAATATATGCAAACACTGAAAAATAAATGCATATGCTGTAGAAATATCATTTAAGAATATAAATCCTAGAGTTCTCTGTCTCTATTATCCTCTTCTACCCCAGGTGCCTCTCCCCTACTTATTTGGTTAGGCATCTCATGTTCCTTTGGGGAGAAAACAATTAATTAATACTAAAAAAAATTCTCTGTTTTGATTCCCACAGTAAATATTAATAGGTATAATCCATATAAAGAAAAGCTCTTTGAAGTCCTCAGTAGCTTTTAAGAGAATAAAGTGATCATGAAAACAATATTTTTTTGTTGGAATCACTTCTCCAGGAACCAAGATGACTCCATATCTTTATTTGGGTGAAACTAAAGAGGATTTGTAGAGACTGTACCTCAGAAATATAAACCCATTAGCCATTTATATATGTAAAAAAATAAAATAACTTTAGTGCATGTGTAACATTTTAATCGTTATTTGGCTTGGATTGAGCATATTCAGGCTCTAGACTAACTTCTACAAAGCACTGGAGATAGAATTACAGCTTAATTCAGGAGTTGTATCATTTCATTTACAAAAATAGACTTTCGATCCCTACAGAACTGGAGCGGGATCTACTTCATTAAAAAAAGCAAAGTAGTCTTTTATAAGATGACTCTCAGATGGTAGTGTGTTCTTACACTTTCACACTTTATGTCAGCTCATGAACCTTGCTGGAAAGCTTGGGAACAAATGACCTTTTTATTTTTGAAGTAGTTATTTCAGATAAAGCTTTGTCTGTGCAATAAGGAGAGAAAAAGCAAAGTGCTTTGGCACACTATATAATCCTTGTAGGTTTCAGTACCAGTTCAGTGATATAATAATGACTATTTTGGGCTTCTGAACAGTTTGCCTGTGAGATTGGACATAACTCCCTTTTTGTTACATAATAAATAGCAAGTGGCCAAAAAAAGTTGAGTTGCTAAAGCTTAGTTGACCTGGGGGACACATATTTTAAAATAACTGGAAAAATAAGCTACAGCCCACTAGTGTGTGTTCTGTGAACTTGGGACAGAATACATCTATCACTTCAGCAACAATTCATCACAATATGGTTCCTTCCAGCCTTTGGTCAGTAGTTTGGACATGATCCTCCTAAAAGAGAGACATTTGTAGTTGAATCTTTATATTATATTGACGGATCTATTAAATTAGGTTTTGCCTTGTAGCTATTGAGCAACTGAACTACTAAGATACCCCTCTTGCCTTGACAAGAATTATTGTATGCTTCATCACATACAATGACTAGAACCAGAATACTGCAACAATCTTATCAGAATTAAAGAGGAAATGTGACACATTGTATTAGAAACTTCTTAAACACTTTCTAGAATGAATGGGAAAGGATGAGTTCTTTCTTGATAACTCTTTACTGAAATATGTCTACTAAAACATGGCAATATTTCCAGATCTAGGATTTTTGCTATAATCATTCAATTCACATACAAGGCAAGTAAAATCTGGTTATAAGATTTATTAAGCACTTAGTCTGGGTCAGGGATGGTACAAAGTGGTTTACATGTATTATCTCATGTGATTCCCAAAGAACTTTAGAAATAGGTTACTGTCATTATCCCAGTTTTATAGAGGAGGAAATGCAGGCTCCAAAAGGTTAAATAAATTGCCTTGAGTCACAAAATTAGTAAATTAAAGAGCTTAGATAGATGATGTTTTCAATTACAATAATTTCATAGATTAATCAGTATATATATTATTTTATTAGGTATATTCTAGCTAGTAAGGTTTGTTCAGATTCGGGGTTCCCAATCCTAGTATGAATGAGCACACTTGGCTAAGTCAATAATAATAAACAAAAACATGCTTTAGGATAGAAAGATTATTCTCTAAAACTGATGTACAAAAAAAAAAAAAATGTTTCCATCAAGACACAAATGACTTAAATGCCAAACTAATATTAAGTGATAAAAGAAATCCCAGATAAAATGCACTTATAGCCAGGACAAATACAGTAGTGATTCCCTGGGTAATACAGAATCATCCTTGATAGTTTAGGAAAACAATTTATAACAAGAGAAAAAGTTAAATATAGTAAAAAAGCAAAAGAAACACAAAAATCGGCTTTGAACTATAGATAACTGGCTTTGCCATTTTTGAGATGAATACACTTGGGCAAGATAATTAACCTTTCTGAGCCCATTACATTATCAATAAAATGAGGATCCCAGTATTTGAACTGCATGATAGTTTTAGGATTAATAGTTGTTAGGCCTAAGGCCTTTATGACAGGCCAATCCTCCACAATCCATACCCATCATATCCTTTCCTAAAATAAATTGTATCAAAACAATGCTATATTGTCTCGGTCTGAGAGTTTGAAGAACGACCTAGGATTTCAAAAAATTTGCGAACACTGAATTAGAAGACACAGGATATTGGCCATCAATCGTATCTCTACAAATGGAGATAAAAAAGGGTATAGCTGAAATTCTCTGTACTTCTTATAATCTTAATTCCTAAAAGGGGAATACGCTCCATAATAAGTACTTTAAGTGAAAATAAGTCATATTAATAGGGGAGAAAAGGCCATGGATACAGAAAAGAAAAAAAAAAAGAACTTCTCCAATTAGACTTACGTTCCATACTTTACTTTTCCCAATCCAATGTTAATTTTCCTAGGCCTGATCTATCAAGAACGAGTATTAGTTGTCTCCACAGAACTTTGGCAAACATTGCCAAGAATGGTGGATTATAAGGCCTTGAATTAAAACTGAATAAGGAGGGCTCACTCAGCTTGAACATTATTGGGGTACAGAAGTTCTACTGATTTTCGTATATTGATTTTGTATCCTGAAACTTTACTGAAGTCATTTACCAGTTCTACGAACCTTGACACGTAGCACTTAATTAAACTAAAAAGTTTTTTCATGACAAAATAATCAATAGAGTAAACAAACAACCTACAGAATGCAATATTTTCAAACTATGCATCTGTCAAAGGTCTAATATCCAGACTCTATAAGAAACTTAAATCAATAAACAAAGAGCAAATAACACCACTAAAAAGTGGGCAAAGGACATGAATAAACACTTCTCAAAAGAAGACACACAAGTGCCAACAAACATGAAAACAATGCTCCACATCACTAACCGTCAGATAAATGCAAATCAAAACCATAATGAGATACCATCTCACACAAGTCAAATGGCTATTACTAAAGAATCAAACATAACAAATGCTGGCGAGGTTGCAAAAAGGAATGCTTATACACCGTGGGTTAGTTCAGCCACTCTGGAAAGCAGTTTGGAGATTTCTCAAAGAAATTAAAAGAGAATTAACCATTCAACCCAGCAATCTGATGATTGGTATATACCTAAAGGAAAATAAATCATTCTACCAAAAAGACACAGGTACCTGTATATTTACTGCAATGCTATTCACAATAGCAAAGACATGGAATCAACCTAGGTCCCCATTAACAATGGACTGGATTTTTAAAATGTGGTAATATACATCATGGAATACTACAAATTAATGCAGGAACAGGAAATTAAATATTGTATGTTGTCATTTATCAGTGGGAGCTAAACATTGACTACATACAGACATAAAGATGGGAACAAGAGACACTGTGAACTACTAGAGTGGGGAGGAAGTGGGGACTGCTGATTGAAAAACAACCTATTGGGGCCAGGCGTAGTTGCTCACGCCTTTAATCCCAGAACTTTGGGAGGCCGAGGTGGGTGGATCACGAGGTCAGGAGATCGAGACCATCCTGGCTAACACGGTGAAATCCCGTCTCTACTAAAAAAA
>NW_012101771.1:86168-89663 GCF_000951045.1 Mandrillus leucophaeus
AAAAAATCAGCCAGGTGTGGTGGCACATGCCTATAGTCCCAGCTACTCGGGAGGGCGAGACAGGAGAATCGCTTGAACCAGGGAGGTGGAGGCTGCAGTGAGCCGAGATGGTGCCACTGCACTCCAGCTTGGGCGACAGAGCGAGACTCGGTCTCAAAAAAAAAAAAAAAAGAAGAAGAAGAAAAACTACCTATTGGGTATTATCTTTACTACCTCGGTGACAGGATCTATACCCCAAACCTGAACATCACACACTATATCCATGTAACAAACCTGCACATGTACCCCCTGAATGTAAAAGTTGAAATTATTTTAAAAATAAATAAAACAATAGAACTAATATGCAAATCTTCAAGAAAAATTTATCTTTTATGATTTAGCACCTACTAACATTTCATGTTGTCATTTTAAATAATGTAATCATATAAATGTTCTGTCACTGTAAATCATACCAAATGGGATCATAACTGTATCTATCTCATAGTATTACTGAGATGATAAACCGAAAAAGTTGGTGAAGTCGTAGCTTAATGCCCAAGCATATTTAATACTCACTATATGTAGGTCACTATTATCATAATTGTTATTGTTAATATGAGCTTGTGTTGGAAATATAAACCCATGTTTTAAAATCTGAGTTGGTACAACAGAGAAAGAAAAAGGAATTTTTCAAAAGTAAAATAAAATTTAAAAAATAAATAATTACAGATATCAAAAACTAATTCAAAATATTGCAATCATTAGTTCAATTCAACAAATATCCTAAAATTTGTTTACAAGAGAAAATAGCCAACAATTGTTACAATTTTAAATATTGCATTTTTATAACAAAAAAGTAAATTTTTCTTGCTTATAAGGGCTTCTGAAATTTACTTCTTCTCTAACCATTATCAAACCAATCTTTTATAGTTGAATTAAAAACTTCTAAAAATAATATATATTGAAAAGCTTAAGACATATTTAACTCTAATATTGAAAATAATAATCATGAAAAACAGATACAAATCACTGCCAATGCCAAAGGCATTTCTGGGTCATTGGATCTATTCTGGAAGCTTTTCACTATATCCGAGAGCTGTTTCATATGTAGTTAGTCTTTTATCTGTAGGCCTGCTGTGCTATTTCAAATGGCCAGCAAAGGCGATGAAACTAAAACAGTAAGAAATTCCTTGCCAAATGATGAATTTGTAATCTTAAAATTTGACACAAATTCTATAGTTAATAATCAAAAGTATTATGTTAATATTTAAATTACTGATGATATAATGCACCCTACATGCAAAATTTTCTGAATTGTTATTAAAATAGTATACCATGAAATAAAGTTATTTATATGCATGGTATGCATGATGTGACAGTAGGTATATATACATATGGCATACATATTCATATGGTAAAATAGAAAATAATAGTAATTTTTACGGTTCTTAGATATAACTTACTAAGCACTACTATATAGCAGTCCTTTTCTTCCAAGTGTTTTCCATCCTTTATCTCATTTAATCTTCACAAAAGCCCAAAATGTAGATGCAATTATTACTTGCTTTTCACAAATAAGAAACCTATATATATAGAGCTTAAGTATTGCTTAAAGTCACTGACGTCAGCAGTGGCAGCAATACAATTTAAGCTTGTTTATGTCTGATTCCAAAGCTCATGCTTTTAGCCACTAAGCATATTGCCTTTCACAAGGAGAATAAAATTAATGACAGTCTAATATGAGACAGGCACTTCACACACTTTCTCATTTTCAAAGATGAGGAAATTCACAGAGGTTAAGTTACTTGTAAGTGCTAAAGCTCCAGAGTACGTTTATTAAAGTATAGCCAATGGACTATGCATCTCAGAGTCACCAGACACCATTTAAAGGGTCAGATTTTCAGCTTTAGTTCCAGATTATAGGTTTGATACATCTCAGGGAAGGCATTTTTAAGAAGTTTCCTTGTGAGGCACTCCACAGTTCTCAATTGTGTGTGTTTCTGATAAGAAGCTTTCTATTTTTCACCTCAGTATCTCCTATGATAAAGTAGGATAGTTATGTCATGGGATCCTTGGGGTGATGCCTCACCAGCCAGAAACCTCTGTGGCCAGTGGTGCCTTTGCCCAAGTTTTGCTCAGGCCTGCTGGGCCCACTTGGCCTGGCAGGCTGCACTTGGTTTGTGCTACTGGCCTGGATCCCATGCCTGCCAAGGACAAGCAGAGTGGTGAGGGGTGTGAGAGTGAGCAAGCATGGGGTCCAGCCACTGTACACAGGCAGGGAAGCTGGCTGCTGCAGGGTGGATAGCACTAGGTGCCTGCATGGGTGCTGGCTCCCTGCGAGGCTCTGGCTGGACTAGGTGTACTGTAAGCAGTTTCCACAGCTGGCATCAGGGAATGTGGTGGTGCCCAGAAGCTTGGAGATGCCAGGAACTGCAGAGCCCCAATGAGGGTGTCACAGCACTGGCTTGGGGAGCTCCCAGGTCTGGGCTCCCCAAAGGTCTGCAGCTCTTCTCTCTTTGTTGCCTGGAACATGGCAAGCAAGAGGAGTATTTCAGCTCTGTTTGTGTTACAGCTCTTTCAGCCTCACCATTCAGCGGTTCCCGAGTTCTTGTCCCACACCCAGGAAGAATGAGGTACAGGGACAAATGGAGGGTAGGCAAGGTGAAGAGAAGCTTTATTGAGCAGCTCAGAGGAGACCAACAGTGGGTAGCTCCTTTCTGCAGCAAGGATGTCCCAACAAGGGTTCAGCTCTCAGCCGACAGGAGACCCTGGGGTGGGTAGCTCCCCTCTGCAGCTGGTTGTCCTGTCATCTTTTTGAGTCCGGCTGAGTCCGAGGTTTTTATGGGCATCAGAGGAGAGGAATTACATGCTATTGGTCCATGGGCAGCCATGGGTGGGCCTAGAAAAAGTACTATACGTTCTTACTCCAGTCCACAGGACTGGCATCCTGGCCCCTAGGCTTCAGGCTAGACCACCAGGGACCCACCTTTTTCCAGCCAGGGCCTATCTGCCTCCTGGTACTGTTCATGGTGCCCAGGCTGTTCATGTCGAGGGGTACCTGCAGGCCAGCACTGAGCTGCCCTCAGCACTCCGTCAGCTTCTCTCCCATGCTCATTGGTGCCCAAAGTCTGGAGGAGGCTGAGGTGGCAGGGGGGTGGCAATGTTATCACTGCCCCAAGCATGCACACACCCAGCTAGATTGAGACAGTGCCCAGGCTCGGCCTCAACTTTGCTCCAAGATTGATGCAGGTACATACCGGGAGCAGGGAGAGGCCAAGCAGCAGAAGCAGGCCCTTCCAAGCCTGTGGGTTAGGGGAGGCCTTCCTGGGCCCCAGGAGTGCAGAGACGCCTATGTCTGCAGCAACTGCATGGGTGGCTGCAGTTGTAACCAGAGGGCAGGGCCCCTGCCTGCTCCCAGTCCCTGAGAGCACAGAAATGCCCAGATTCACAGCCACAGCTTAGGTGGCTGCAGCTGCACCCAGGGAGCATTAGATTCCAACCCTGCAAACTAAGAAG